>NC_041383.1:512698695-512712419 GCF_002162155.2 Triticum dicoccoides
GAGTAGGGGAATTGAGGGTGCGGGGGGTCGGCGGCGGCGGCCGGTGGACCGGGTGGTGCTCGGCGGCGAGGGGGATGGCCGGATCTGGCGAGGTGGGATAGCGATCGAGATGGAGGGGGATCGAGATCGAGTGTCCATGAAATTTAAAAATATTCATGATAGTTCAAAAACTGCCGATGAAATACATTCGAGAAATGAAGGTTACAATTTAAATACAATCGATCTTAGATAGCTATCTGTTCACAATCTTCTTGCCCTTCTTTTTCGCAAATGGAGTTCTTCTGTGGAACGGACGTCCTTTAGGTAGGGTGGTCCTGCTTCTTCTTGTGGTGTATGCTGCTACTTCATCATCGTCGTCATGTTCGATCCTCGGGTCGCCATACTTGTCGAAGTCTTGCTCATTGGCTACTCCATCCATTCCGATGATCTTCCTTTTGCCTTTCCTCACGACAACACGACTGGGCTTTGACGGGTCGGTAATGAAGAAGCATTGGTCCACTTGGGAAGCCAGTACCCATGGCTCATTTTTCGCGGTGACGTTTGCGCCCGCGGTCTTGGATTTGGCTTCGGGTATAACCATGGTGGTGAAATACCGGTCTTCTTTTATGACGTTCTTGGCCCATCTGACACGGAACATCGGGACCTTCTCTCCAGCGTAGCTCAGCTCCCAGATCTCCTCGATCCTTCCGTAGTATCTGTCCTTGTCGTTACCGGTGTAGGATTCCATCGTTACCCCGGAGTTCTGATAACCATCGCTCTTCATGTCCTTGGCCTTGGTGTAGAATGTGTAGCCGTTGATATCGTACGCCTCATAGGTCATCAGGTTGTGCTCGGCGCCCTGTGACAAGGCGAATATGAGTTGTTCTTCCGCGGAAGAATCCTCATGTGAAGGGTACGACAGAAGCTTCTGCTTGAACCAACGCGTGAAACATGAGTTGTGCTCTTTGAGTATATCTCCGTCCGTCCTCTGTTGGCCTTGGTCATTGTACGTCTTCTTAATAAAGGTTTTGTGCTCTACCACCCAAGGATCGACCACGTCTATGTGTTGTAGCGCGACTAGGTTTTCTCTTTCAAAGTCGGCGAGTCGACCCTTGAAGTCGACATGCATTTCGCGGCGACCCTCATGGTGACCCCATCCAGCGAGCCTGCCGAGGTGCCTGTTGACGGGCAGACCAACGGGGTTCTCGATGCCTAGATAATTCGTGCAGTAGGAGATGCACTCTTCGGTTAGAAAGCCCCTGGCTATGCTTCCTTCTGGACGTGACATGTTGCGAACGTATCCTTTGATGACACCATTCATCCTTTCGAACGGCATCATGCTGTGCAGTAACATCGGCCCGAGTTGGATGATATCCTCCACTATATGGACCAGCAGATGCACCATAACGTCGAAGAATGCGGGCGGGAAGTACATCTCAAGCTCGCATAGTATCACCACGATCTCTTCCTGTAGCCTTCTGAGTTGCCTCACGCCAATCGACTTCCGAGAGATGACGTCGAAGAAGTTGCATAGGCCAAATAGCGTTTCACGGACGTGCGCGTCCATGATCCCACGGATTGCAACTGGAAGTATCTGCGTCATCAGCACGTGACAGTCGTGAGACTTCATCCCGCTGAACTTCTGCTTCGCTGGGTCTAGGTATCTGCTTATCTTCCCCGCGTAACCGTAAGGAAGTTTTACTCCTAGGAGGCAGGTGAAAAACTGCTCGATCTCCTCCTAACTTAGAGTGAAGCACGCAGGAGGGTAGTCATTTCCGGTCTTCTTGGCCTTTTTGCCTTTGCGACGACTTTCTGTGTCCTGCTTCGCCTCATCATCATCATCATCATCATCATCATATATAGCGTGAAGCTCCTGCCTGATGCCCATTGATTTCAAGTCTGCCCTTGCTTTCGGCCCATCTTTGGTCCTCTCTGGCATGTTGAGCAGGGTACCAAGCAGACTCTCGCACACGTTCTTCGTGATATGCATGACATCAAGGCTGTGAGGCACACGGTGGATCTTCCAGTACGGCAAGTCCCAGAAAACAGACCTCGTTTTCCATACCTTCAGCAGCGGCTCTGGCGCCTTTCGCTTCTTTCCCGGCTCTGGCGCCTTTTGCTTCTTTCCCGGCAGTGGGCAGTCTTTCCAATTTTTCAACAGCTTATCTATTTCCTCGCCGCTCCTCGTACACGGGCGTTTTCGGGGTTCGGTTTCACCATCGAACAGATCCTTGCGTTTCCTCCACGGGTCATCGTCGCGAAGCCACCTTCGATGTCCCATGAACACGGTTTTCGAAGACCCGGGATCTCTATCTAGCTGGCGATACGTTGTGTCATCCATGCACCTTACGCATCCAGAAAATCCGTGGACTACCTGCCCCGCGAGATATCCGTAACCGAGATAGTCGTGCACCGTCGTGAGCAGTGCGGCTCTCATAGGGAAATATTCTTTCTCTGCGGCATCCCACGTATTGGCTGGCGTTTTCCACAGCGTGTCAAGCTCCTCTTTCAGCAGCCCCAGATACAGATTGATGTCGTTCCCTGGTTGTTTCGGCCCTTCAATTAGCATACTCATGTGAATGTACTTCCTCTTCATGCACAACCAGGGGGGAAGGTTGTACATCCACACAAACACAGGCCAGGTGCTATGTGTGCTTCTCTGGCTGCCAAACGGATTGACTCCATCGGTGCTCGCGCCCAGCACGATGTTCCTTGGATCGTTCCCAAATTCTGGGTATTCGAAGTTCAACGCTTGCCACTGGCTCGCATCCTTAGGGTGACTCAGCATCTTGTCTTTTTTATCTATCTCCGGATCATTTGTTTCATCTTCTCGCTTCTTCTCCTCCCTATCCGCGTGCCAACACAGGAGCTTTGCTACCTTAGGGTCCGCGAAATACCATTGCAGACGAGGAGTGATCGGAAAGTACCACACCACTTTTCGAGGAGCTTTCTTCCTCTTCTTGTATCGAGTTACACCGCACACCGGACATATGGTAGACTCCGCGTGCTCGTCCCGATAAATGATGCAATTGTTCATGCACACATGGTATTTCACGTGCGGTAAATCTAGAGGACACACGATTTTCTTTGCCTCCTCCAAACTGGTCGGGCACTTGTTCCCCTTGGGAAGACGTTCGTGCCAGAATGACATGTTCTCGTCGAAGCATGCGTCGGTCATTTTGTGTTTTACCTTCATCTCCAGAGCCATGAGCGTTACTTTCAGGCGGGTATCCTCGGGCCTGCATCCTTCATACAATGGAGTAACCGCTTCTAACTCAAGTTGATCCGTCTGCTTGAGAAGCAGCTCTTGAATATGAGGGTCCTGCACCCAGCCCATCGATGGTCCAGCGTCATCTGCTCCGCCGGCATCATCATCATGCCCTGCATCTTCTACATGATGACTGTGTACAGCATCACCGTTGTGATCATCTCCTGGGGATTCTTCGTCTTCTCGCCCCCCCGAGCCGCGGTGGTTGTCTTGCTGCCCTTCCTCATTTCTTGCCCAGCCCCCATGGACGACTTCATAGTCATCTTCATCACCTTGCCACCGATAGCCATCCATGAAACCACGCAAGAGCAGGTGGTCCCGCACCTGCCCGGAATCCGGGTCCGCAATAAGGCTATTCAGCTTGCATCTTCGACACGGACATCTTATCTCCGTCTCGTTCTTTTGAAGCATCTCGGCCTTCGCGGACCTCAAAAACCTATTCACGATGCCTTCGGTCATCGTGCGGACCATGGTCGCCTGCGGGGTAGAGCAAAACGATATTTTAGAACCAAGAAAAAATTTGGCATGACTTTCCCTAAAAATAGGACCAAAAAGAATGCTTAATGCCAAAATTCTCGCCGAAACGGAAATGAATCAACATTCCGGCAAAATATTGGCAACTATCGCATTTCAAATAAAGGTACACCTCCAAACACAAACACATATGCAACACCACAAACATATGCAACACCACGAACATACATAGATCTAGCTAGGCCATAAAAAGTGCATGTGCACATTGTTGTAGGGAGAACAACATAAATATATCTTCCCCCCTTACTTACCTAGCAAAACAAGGTAACTTAACCACTTAATTTGAATGAATCTATGGTGGAAATGAGGTGAAAAAGAGGAGGCACCCCAAACAAGGAGGAGGCGGTGGAGAGAATGAAGTGGGGAGAAAGTGAGTGTGGGAGGAGAGGCTGTCCAAAATATCTTGTTGCTGCCCACTTACTAATGGCGCACCAGCAACAAATGCGCCATTAGTAATCCAGGTTACTAATGGAGCACCCCCTGGTGGTGCGCCATTAGTAGTTTTGCAAAAAAAAAACACACTAATGGCGCACTCTGCCACGGTGCGCCATTACTAGTTTGAACTAGTAATGGCGCACCGCGTGCGAGTGCGCCATTAGTACTTTTGCAAAAAAAAGAATAAAAACAATAATAAAAAAATTAACATTAGTGGCGCACCTACTGGCTGGTGCGCCATTACTAGTTACAACTAGTAATGGCGCACCACCAGTGGATGCGCCATTAGTATGTTTGGACAGGCGCACTAGTTCAAAAAACAAAAAAATTTGGTACTAATGGCGCACCGTGGGCAGGGTGCACCATTAGTAGTTTCAACACTAATGGCACATCAGAAGGTGGTGCGCCATTAGAATATACTAATGGCGCACCGCATGTCTGGTGCGCCATTAGTGTCAATTCCATCTATAGCCCTTTTCGTAGTAGTGTAAAAGGTTTTATTCATGGGAATAGAGCAACAATTATTCTCTGACTTAAATGAATAACTGTATTGCAATAAACATGATCAAATCATATTCATGCTCAACGCAAACACCAAATAACATTTATTTAGGTTCAACACTAATCCTGAAGGGAGCGGGAGTGTGGGATGGTGATCATATCAACCTTGGAATCACTTCCAACACACATGGTCACCTTGCCCTTAACTAGTCTCTGTTTATTCTGCAACTCCTGCTTCGAGTTACTAATCTTAGCAACTGAACTGGTATCAAATACCCAGGGGCTACTACGAACACTAGTAAGGTACACATCAGTAACATGTATATCAAATATACTTTTGTTCACTTTGCCCTCATTCTTATCCGCCAAGTATTTGGGGCAGTTTCGCTTCATGTGACCATTTACTTTGCAGTAGAGGCACTCAGTTTCAGGCTTGGGTCCAGCTTTGGGCTTCTTCATGGGAGCGACAACTTTCTTACCATTCTTCTTGAAGTTTCCTTTCTTTCCCTTGCCCTTTTTCTTGAAACTACAGTACAAAAAAAAAGACACATCCGTGACATTTTGGGCCGAATGATTTTTTTTCTGTCATGCTTATGACACTTCTATGACGATAATTGTGACAAACCTGGTATCAGCATAGATGTGGTGGGCTCCTACTTCTATGACAAAAAACCATGACAGAAAATGGGCTTTTTGTCCTGGGCGGGCCGGAGACGCACCTGCATGACATTCTTTGGGCCGTCCATGACGAAGAAAAATCATGGTAGAAGCGAGGGCGAGGAAAATTTTGGGGAGTTCCCGGTTATGGTGGGTGGTAGGGGCCGAGCGATGCACGGAGGTTTGCCCGTTTCTCTCGTACATGTATGCGCATGGTGCGAGGCGTTGTGCTCTAATTGAACCCGAGCGAGGCGTTGGCTCTAACTGAACCTGAGCGATTGCACTCACTACGTTACTGAACCCCGATCGATCCCTTGCTTTTAACTGAACCCGAGTGATTCCTTCGCTACTGTTGCTAACTGGAGCCAATCGAAGCTGCCTATTGATGAACAGTTCCCGGTGGGGGTTGGATGAACGGGATCCCATGGTAGTAGAGGCCGTTGCCGCTGGATGAACAGGACCCCGATCGAGGAGGTGGGGGTGGATGAACAGTAGCCGATGGAGGCACCCCGTATGTGGAGGGCTGGTTGAACAGGACCCCGTGGAGGGCTGGTTCAATAGTAGCCGGTGGAGGCTAGATGAACAGGACCCCGTGAAGGGCTGGATGAACAGTAGTCAGTGGAGGCTGGATGAACAGTAGCCAGTGTAGGCTAGATGAACAAGACCCAATGGATGAATAGTAGGTGGTGGAGGCTGGAGGAAGTCGACGGTGGATGAACAGTAGCAGGTGGAGGCTGGAGGAAGTCTATGGTGGATGAACAGTAGCCCGTGGAGTCCCATTTTGCGGTATGCCACACCCCTCCCGATGAACATGACCCTCGTTTTGACCGTAGGAGGTCGAAGAGAAGTCTGTTTCCTCTGTTTGCGGTATGCCATACCCCTCCTGATCAACAGGACGTTGTTTCGATCGTAGGAGGTCAAAGAGAAGTCCGTTTCCTCCATTTTGCGGTATGCCACACCCCTCCCGGTGAACAGGATCCCGTTTCGATCGTAGACGGTCGAACAGAAGGCCGTTTCCTCCATTTTGCGGTACGCCATGCCTCATTTCGGCTGTTCCATCCAAGCCGGTTGGCTCCCAATGAACACGACGCATTCCGTTGCTTCCTAGTGAACACGATGACGCAGTTTCTCCGTTCTGACCCAGCCGGTTGGCTTCCGATGAACAGGACGCCGTTGCTGCCGTCCGTGGCCTCTCCATGTACATGAGCCCTGACCGTACGTATGTGCCAGTACGCTTTTGAGACCCCGCCCATATGTACGTGCGTGTACATGGTTTGGACTTGACTGCTTGAACTGCTACCACTCCTTACTCAACCGGTATGTACATAGACAACACTACGTACGCTTTGACCGGGTGGGTCCTAGATATCAGGGAGGATAAGGACGCACTTCCTTGTGTGCGAAGATATAGCTGGTGGGTCCTAGCTATCAGGGGGAAGAATCATTTTTTCCCGTAATAAGGACACACTTCCTTGCATGTGAAGATGTAGCTGGTGGGTCCAAGCTTTTAGGGGAGAAAATATTATTCTTAGGGTAAAAAGGATGCAGTTGGATGCATGCGTCCATGGGTGTGGTGCCTCCCCACTGTCAGCCTCTCCATGTACAGTCATCTTCTGATGACTCTCGTTTGTTGACCATGTTGACCACACTGTGTAGAGCACACCAAGCCAATCGACGACAGTGAGGCCCCATACTGGTACGCCCCGGAGATGGGGATGAAGCGACAGTGGAGTCGCAGACAGAGAGGAGTAGGAAGCTTGATTGGTTCGGGTGCGGGGTGGGCGTACACTCGGCAGAGAATAACAGGAGGTGCAGAGGAGTGAAGGGATGGCCTGGCCGTCGGTGGGGTAGCATTTTGCTACGAGGCGTGCAAAGCAGTGCCGCTGGACGCCAGAGGCTGGAGCAGGCGGTCCCAGCAGTGCTGGGGGAAGTAGACGAAAGATTGAAGAAGAATGCCGACCGTTCAATGTGAATCCAACGCCTTGCTTAGGCTTGGACTTTTGTATTTTTATTTTTTGCGAAAGTGCTTAGGCCTCGACTTACTGCCCCACATGTCAGCTAGTCCATTTTTTAAGTCCATTTGGTGGGCTGGGTGAAACAATGATGTGGCATCTATGTAACCCGTTTATATATTATGGTAGAATTTAAAGCCCTTTTGCATTTTTCTTGAAATCCGCGGACTTGCTGGGCTGGGTGAAAATATCATGTTGGGCTGGACGGAGAAATGTTATAAAAACATAAACACATGATTGCACATCTATTACTCATTCGTCAGTAAAATCTTTGCAAGCTTACGTACGCAATCACTAGGAGTTAACTTACCAAGTTATATATAAACAATTATTATTATTATTTTGTAAGAACTTTTGATTTAGGAAATAAAATATCATTTTAATTTGATGAGTTAACAGAACGTGGGGTATTATTATTTTTAGGCTAGACGTGGGACAGTTGAGTTCTAGGGAAAAGTACTGGGAGAAAACTCAGATTACATCGAAAAAGAAAGTGGGAGAAAATTCAGATATAGGATTAATGAAAATGAAAAATAAAGGAAGTGGGAGGGTGTATAAAATGGTTGGACGAACGATAGGTTTAACGAAACCTTATGTTGTTTGTATTATATATATGTAATAAAATAAGATATAAATATAAATATATATACTATTATTGAAGGGAAAACATAGGTTCAGTTTTGCATTCTTATAGAAAAATAGAACTGAGCTGTGCGTCGTCTTAAAAAAACAAACATAACTTGGGGTGCTGATGTTATAGACAAGATAGGCTGGGAGGCCGAGAGGCCGCTTGATACCTGCTGGATCCAAAAAAAGTTGAAACATGTCGTGGGCTGCGCATGTTAACCAACAAAACCTAGGCCATGGACCTGGTGGGCCTGGGACTGTCAACCTCTCGACAAACAGTCCTCTCTCAATTCCTCTTGTTTTGGTGACCATGTTGGGAACGACAGATGGCGACGCCGTGGCGAGAGCAGCAAGGCGGAGGATGACATCAAGACCTCGGACCGAACGAACCGGAGCGGAGGAAGATGCAGGCGGAGGGGAGTACAAGGGTTGACTTGTTTGGGTGAAGGGTGGGCCGATGGAGCCACCACCTCTAGACAATGTGTGGGAGTAGAGGGATGGCCTGGCCAACACCATAGGCTATGATGGGTCACCGAGGCGTGCACGACAGAACAGAAACAGAACAAGTCAAGTTCATACCAGTTTCTCCCTGCCACGGCCAGTTCATCGGATGTCGTTATTATTGCCTTTCACTTGCATGACCGAACGATATGAAAATAATAATAGTGCAAGAGTGCCATGGACTAAGCTAGAATCCGTAAGACATTTTATTCAAGACGAGAAGAGAAGGCAAAATATGCTATTTATTAGTTCAACAATTATTCATATGAGAGCCACTCAACATTTTCATCGTGGTCTTCTCCTTGGTAAGACTCGAATAAAAAGAAAAGAAGTTCAAAGAAACACACTGAAATAAATTTGGAGTTTTTTGGTTTTCTAGAACGGGCAAATAAATGGGAAATTTACACGGGAAAGCTCCCAACAAGCAAAAGAAGAACAATGAAATATTTTTGGATTTTCTTTTTAATATTACTACTAAGCATGCATGGAAAGTAAACTAGCTACAACTATTTTTTTTGGTTTTTCTAAAGTTTTTCAAACACACGAGAAGAAAGAAAGAAAATAAATCTAAGCATGGATGCTACAATGCAAAAGTGTGAACACCGAAAAATGAAGTATGTGGACATGAATGTAAGGTCGGTGGAAACACGTACTCCCCCGAGCTTAGGCTTTTGGCCTAGCATGGTTGATGATCAGTAGCCTGGAGGATAGAAGTCTGTGTGGAAGCTCACAGAGGATCTCGGTGCGGATGCCTCGGCATGCTGTGCTGCCACCACTGCCGCGTTATGAGCTCGGTCCTCGCTCCCAAGAACAAAATATCTCCCCTTTCTATGATAATCAAAGAGAGCAGGCGCAGGAAAATGTGTGTGCACAACAGAGGTTTGGTTAAACAACAAATTATAAGTGATGTCATGAATTTTTCCTTTGAGGATCTTATGGCTTTTTAAAGCCGCAAAATCTGAATATTGTGTGGGTAGGATAGGATCAAAGGGTAAAGGTGAAACACCCAACTCTCGTGCCAAACGTGTGGCATAAATTCCCCCATAGAACCAGCCACTATTAGCATTATTCTGAAGTCTACATGCAACAATCGCTCCAAGGTTATAGTTCGATTCACTAGTGAGAGCGGTGTGAATGAGGCTCAAGTCTCGCGCACAAAGTATGCTACAGTCTTGCTTGCCTACTATGCATTTCTCGTTAAATAATGCAAAATACTCAATTGCGGGAAAGTGGATGCTCTTTATTCTGCCTTGTGTCACTCCCCTATTTTCACCGTAACAAAGGCTAGTCAAGAAAGAATCGTACTCAGCCCTCGGTGGTTCATCAAGCGAACCCCAATATGGAAGTTTGCAACGGTAAGCAAACTTCTCCAGTGAGATGGTAAATGGATTATCATAATGCTTAAAAGACACCCTAGACTCACGAGGGAGAAGTGTAAATCCTTTGACAAATGAATCAGTGAGAAGTTGGCGTTGTTCACACTTATCTGAAAGGTAGGGACCGAGGTCAGCATTGTGAATGTATTGCTCCAATTCCTCCTTAATGCACACGCACCATATATTCATCACAAGGCCATAAGCATGTTTTGGTGGCGGCATCACGCGTGAAACTTTCACTTGGTTCGACATAAGACCTGCGAGCAGAACTGTCACTAGAAGATGCCCTCAAGGATCGTCTCCTCGAAGAGCTCCATCCAAATAGGTTCATCGTGTCCGCGTACAATTTTCTGAAAATAAAAATTTTGAGGTGACAAAAATTTGTCAACAAAACTTCACAAAATTGATAGCAACTACTCCTAAGGATACATAGAGGCCATAGAAAGCATTCAAACTACTTAGAACACTAAGAATTCAACATGCAAGCTCATCTACAACAGCACCAAGAGTAGCTAATTATTCAAAGTATAAACCACAAAAACAAAAACTAATTGGACAAATGGTGGAGTCACATACCAAGCAACAATCCCCCGAAACCGTTTTGGAAACAGAGCTTCGAGCTAAGAGATCGAAATTCGCGAGCTTGAGCTCAAGAACATGGGAGAGAGAGCAATGGGGATTTTTTCCGAAGGTAAGTGATGATGTGGGCTAAAGAGATAAGCGAGGGGCCCACGTGGGGACCACAACCCACCAGGGCGCGCCTGGGGTCCTGGCGCGCCCAGGTGGGTTGTGCCCACCTGGTGCACCTCCCTCTGGTATTATTTGCACCAAAAATTCATAAATTTTTAGAGCATTATGAGAACTTTTATTTTTGGGTCATTTTTTATTGCATGGGAAGTTTAGAAAACAGACAAAACATGGCATTTTATTTTATTTAACTAATAAAAACAAGAAACAAAAAGTAAGGGCAAAAGGTAGTCCTTACTAAATTCATCAACTTCATACCGCTCGAAAATGATTCATTAATAAGGTTGACCAGGTCTTATTAACAACCACTTTTGATTAGCATGAAACCGAAGAACTTTCATAAATCACTAAGTTACCTCAGTGGGGATATGCATTTCCCCAACAATAAGCATTTCATATTTATTTTTGACAGTAGGTAGAGGTATTTGAAAACTTCCAATAGTGATTGTCGGAGATTTTTCAATAACATTAATACCATTCACTTGGAATTGTTTCTTCAGAAAGTGTACCATATGCTTATTACCATTAATATGAAAAGTGACCTTGCTTTTATTGCAATCAATAACAACCCCTACAGTATTTAAGAAGGGTCTACCAAGGATAATTTACATGTTATCGTCCTCGGGCATCTCAAGTATAACAAAGTCAGTCAAAATAGTAACATTAGCAACAACAACGGGCACATCCTCACGGATATCGATAGGTATGGCAGTTGATTTGTCAGACATTTGCAAAGATATTTTAGTAGGTGTGAGTTTATTCAAGTCAAGTCTTCTATATAAAGAGAAAGGCATAACACTAACACCAGCTCCTAAATCACACAAAGCAGTTTTCACATAATTCTTTTTGATAGAGCAAGGTATAGTTGGTATACCCGGATCTTGAAGTTCTTTAGGTACTCCATCATTAAAAGTATAGTTAGCAAGCATAGTGGAGATTTCAGCTTCTGGTATTTTTCTCTTATGTGTTATGATGTCTTTCATATACTTTGCATAAGGAGGCATTTTTACGATGTCGGTCAAGCGAGTACGCAAACAGACTAGCCTCAGCATTTTAGCAAAGCGTTCAAATTCTTCATGTAGCGACCAAACCTCAAACAGTCTGATCTCTGTGCATTAGTGTCATCGCTGCATCGGTAATGCTGACATGCACAATACTTGAAGGATTTATAACAGAGTAGCTATCACACACTTATTACATCGAATGTCGCAAAAGAGAACTTACTACAATAAATTTGGCTTAAGGCCCTCGAAAAACGATAACAGCGGAAGGCTTGGAAGATAAAGTGAGTCCATCAACTCCAATGACATAGCTGAGTGAAAGATCACGACCTAAGGCAGCTTACTCGTCGTCTGAAAAGTCTGCAACATGAACGTTGCAGCCCGAAAACGGGTCAGCACATGGAATATATTGGCAATGTAACACATAGAGTAATGAACAGAATCATTGCTATCACAACATGCAATATGGTTGGTGGAAAGCTCTATGCTTACAATTTTGCATAAAGCCAATTTTCCCTACAACAAAGGAATAAGTTTTATTTAACTATCATGGTGGTTGTTAAACATTGAGAAGGTTCACCCAACTCAATCCCAATTAAGCATCATCATTAAACCCAATCAAATTATATTTAAGAGTGATGAGATCAACATGATAATCCAAGAACCAGATACTCAAGATGTCCATAACCGGGACACGGCTAACCATGATTAGTTTGTACACTCTGCAGAGCTTTGTGCACTTTTCCCCACAAGACTCGATCTCCTCCGTTGGATTTCTCGCACTACAAGGTGTTTGAGAAATGGATGACCGATACACAGTCTTTTAGAAGCATTAACTCCTTACTCTGGGTAGACAGTACCAACCTACATCCCCTACATCTTCTAGTCTACCACTAAAGAAGGTCACACAACTTACTCAACTATGCTAGAGCCCATAATAGCTTGTGGATGCACACGAAAGTTTCTAGCATGAAATAATCTTATAATCCCTTTGAGCCTGGGTGGCGGTCCATAGGATAATCACACGGTAAACCCCGGGATATCTAAAAATACAGGCAACACTAGGTTCCCCAGGTGCCTCAATCCACCCAGATGTATATTAAAGTTGCCACCTTAAGTTAACCATTAATTAACAATACTCACATCTGTCATGGAAACACTCACCTAATCCACGTCTACTAGCATAGCGTAACAATATAAGCAGTACGTAGAAGTAACTCTCAAAGGTTTGATAATAAACAGGTGAATAGGTACTACCTCATCTACTTCCCAAAACCCACATATTAATCAGATCCTAATCATGCAATGTGTAAGGATTGATCTAATGTAATAAAACTGGGTAGTAAAGAGGTACGATCAAAGTGTTACTTGCGTTGCTGATGATCCGTGAAACCTAGAGACTCGTAGTAGCACGCTTCACTCCGGGTACTCTATCGCAAACAAACAAGCATACAATAAGCAATCAACTAGAAGCACGGGTAAAACTCAAATAAGAGATCTAACCAGAAAGTTCAACTTAAGAACTCCGGTTTGCAAAAAGAATCAAATCAAATGAAGCAACGAAACTCAAACTGCGAAAGAAACAAGATCCGATTACTAATGCGGACTTAAGTCAAATTTTACAGTACCAAAATCTTGTTCAAGTTGGCTAAAAAGAAAGAGGGCTTTGAGACAAAACTCTAGGTGCTTGAATCGCCTGATTCTGACAAACGAGCGAAAAGATAAACTAAAACTAAGGTTCGGGCTGAAATCGCGATCGAAAATAATCGCGGAAAAACCTTGGAAAAAGAAAAACTGACGAACAGGCTAACGAATGAACGTTCATTGTCTGCGGCTAAACGACGAAAATCGTTCGTTAAAACGAACAAACGAACGAGCGTTCGCTAAATAACTAAACCGAAAAAATTGATCTAAGAAAAATAAATAAAACCTAGGGTTTTCTAAAAAACCGAAACGGTTTTTCCTCGAATACCGGGCTACCTCAGGACGCGTGTCGGCAGCGGCAGGCTCCGACGGTGGCACGGTAGCGGCGGAGCGGGACGGTGGCGGCGGCGGATTATGGTTTGGGCGCGGGGGTGGCTGCAGG
>NC_041383.1:512712672-512745177 GCF_002162155.2 Triticum dicoccoides
TGGTCGGTTACGACGCGGAGTCGGTTCAACCTTTTTTTTTCAAATAATTCCGTGAACAGAAAAACATAGAAAAGAAATACTAAACGAACTCCAAAAATCCTGACATAAATTTTTCCCGTCCTCTAAAAATAAGGCGGACTGGGTGAACATTTATTTGGGCCTCTAATGCAATTTTGGAAAACACATTTTTTCCTAATTCAAATAAAATAGCAATAAAACTCCAAATAAAATTCTTATTTGATTTTAATATTTAATCTCCCATATTTCTTTATTTTGGGGAAGTCATTTTATCCCCTCTCTTTTATTTTTATAAAAGAAATATTCAAAGAGAAAATAATTAAAATCAAACGATCCTCTTTTCAAAATTTGAGAGAACTCAAATATGAAAATAACGAAATCCCCAACTCTCTCCGTGGGTCCTTGAGTTGCGTAGAATTTCTAGGATCGAGCCAAAATGCAATAAAATATGATATGCAATGATGATCTAATGTATAACATTCCAAATTGAAAATTTGGGATGTTACAAACCTACCCCCTTAAGATGAATCTCGCCCTCGAGATTTGGGTTGGCTAGAAAATAGGTGAGGGTGGTCCTTCCGTAGGTCTTCCTCTCGCTCCCAGGTGGCTTCATCTTCGGTATGGTGGCTCCATTGAACTTTGCAGATTTTGATAACTTTGCTGCGCGTGACTCGGCTGGCAAACTCGAGAATTTTCACTGGTTTCTCCTCGTAGGTCAAATCGCTGTCTAACTGAATCGCTTCCAGTGGCACTGTATCTCTCAGAGAAATATCGGCCATCTCTGCGTGGCACTTCTTCAACTGAGAAACATGGAACACATCGTGAACTCCTGATAAACCTTCGGGCAGCTCCAACTTGTAAGCAACTTCTCCCATACATTCCAAAACTTGGTATGGTCCCACAAAATGTGGTGCTAATTTTCCCTTGACTCCAAAACGCTTAACTCCTCGAAGTGGGGATACACGCAGATATACTCAGTATCCGACTTTGTAAACTGTCTCCTTGCGTTTTGAATATGCATAGCTCTTCTGCCTGGACTGGGCTACCTTGAGTCTATCGCGGGTCAACTTAACCTTCTCTTCAGACTCTTTAATCAAATCTGGTCCAAACAACTCTCGGTCTCCAACTTCACCCCACAGCAACGGGGTCCTGCACCTCCTTCCGTACAAGGCTTTGAAAGGGGCCATCTTCAAACTAGCTTGGTAGCTGTTATTGTAGGAGAACTCTGCATTTGGCAAATTGTCGTCCCAACTAGATCCATAGTCTAGCGCACAAGCTCTCAACATGTCTTCCAGAATCTGATTAACTCTCTCAGTCTGTCCATCTGTCTGCGGGTGGAAAGCTGTACTGAACTCTAGCCTAGTACCCAAAGTTTCATGCAACTGATTCCAGAACATTGAGGTAAATTGGGTTCCTCTACGTGATACAATGGTCCTCGGAACTCCATGCATACATACGATCCTGGTCATATATATCTTTGCCAACTTAGCACTGGTGTAAGTGGTCTTCACTGGTATGAAATGAGTTACCTTCGTTAATCGATCGACTACAACCCATATCGAGTCATAGCCTGAACGAGTCCTGGGCAATCCCGTGATAAAATCCATGCCTAGCTTATCCCACTTCCATTCGGGTATCGGCAATGGCTGCAACAATCCTGATGGCTTCTTATGCGCTGCCTTCACTTTGTGACAAACATCACAAATTGCTACATACTCAGCAATATCTTTCTTCATTCCGGTCCACCAGAAACTGTCCTTCAAATCCAAATACATCTTGATGTTTCCTGGGTGAATCGAGTACGGCGAATCATGGGCCTCCTGTAGTATCAACTTCCCGATCTCCGGATCATTGGGCACATAAACGCGGTCCTCAAACCATAGGGTATCGTGTTCATCCTCACGAAATCCCTTAGTTTTTCCTTTGCTCATTCTTTCCTTTATCTCGGCAATCTCATTGTCCGTCTTCTGAGCTTCTCTGGTCTTAGTCATCAAAGTAGACTGAACTTCCAATGCTGCTACATAGCCTCTCGAAACTATCTCCAAACATAGTTCTCTAAGATCTTTTGCTAACTCCTAGGGTAACTCTCCGGTTATGAGTGTATTGACATGGCTCTTGCGACTCAACGCATCGGCTACGACATTAGCCTTTATGGGGTGATAATGCAGCTTCATATCATAGTCTTTGATGAGCTCCAACAATCTCCTTTGCCTGAGATTCAGCTCCTTCTGTGTGAAGATATAATTTAAACTCTTGTGATCCGTGTGCACCTCACAGTGATTTCCAATGAGAAAATGTCTCAACATCTTCATGGCATGCACTACGACTACTAACTCCAAATCGTGTGTAGCATAATTTAACTCATGTGGTTTAAGCCGTCGTGAGGCATACAAAACCACTCTTCCATCCTGCATAAGCACTGCTCCAAGTCCTCGATGAGAAGCGTCACAATACACTAATAATCCTTGCGTTGATCTAGAAGAATCAACGCTGGAGCTGTATATAACCAAGCATTTCTTCAACTCCTGAAAACTAGCCTCACATTCCGCAGTCCAATTGAACTTGGTGTCCTTCTTCAACAACTCCGTCATGAGCTTTGCAATCTTGGAGAAATTCTCAATGAACCTCCTGTAGTATCCTGCGAGTCCAAGAAAACTCCAGATCTCTCCAACTGTCGTGGGTGCTTCCCAATTTGTCATGGTGATAACCTTGGTGGGGTATACTGCTATTCCTTCTTCGAATATAACATGTCCAAGGAATCTAACTTCCTTCAACCAAAAGCACACTTGCTGAACTTGGCATATAGCTGATGTTCTCTGAGCTTCCCAAGTACCAAATGCAAATGTTCCTTATGTTCTTCTTCATTCTTCGAGTAGACTAATATGTCATCAATGAACACCACGACGAACTTGTCCAAAAACTCCATAAATACTTTGTTCATCATGTTGGTTTGTTAGTCAGACCAAATGACATAACGGTATACTCATATAGCCCGTACCTTGTGGTAAAAGTTCTCTTAGGTATATCCTGCTCTCGAATCTTCAGTTGGTGATATCCTGATCACAGATCGATCTTGGAAAATACTTTAGCTCCTTGCAATTGGTCAAACAGATCATTGATCATTGGCAGTGGGTACTTGTTCTTGATCGTCACCTCATTGAATCCATGATAATCAACAACCATCCTTAATGATCCATCCTTCTTTTCCACTAAAAGCACTGGTGATCCCCAAGGTGACGAACTTGGGTGAATATAGCCTTTATCCAGTAACTCCTTAATCTGCTTCTTAATTTCCTCCAAATCCTTTGCGGGCATCCTGTACGGTCTCTTAGATATTGGCCCTGTGCCTGGCAAAAGCTCAATCAAAAACTCAATGTCTCTATCCGGTGGCATGTCTGGCAACTCCTCCGGAAACACATCAAGGAAATCTTTCACCACTGGCACTTCCTCCTGTACAACTCCTGATAAGGAATTCACTTGAGTCCTCTTCAGCACATGCTGAGATACATACTTGATCCCTCTTCCTTCTGGGGTGGTGAGCAAAATTTACTTACTAGCGCAGTCAATGTTCCCTCCATACACCAATAACCAATCCATGCCTAATATCACATCCAATCCTTGCGACTCCAATACTATTAGGTCTGAGGGAAACACATAGTTACCAATCCTTAATGGTAACCGATCACACCATAGACTAGCCATATACTCTGGTCCTAGCGAGGTTACTAACATGGGTGACCTAAGGGCTTGGGTTGACAGTTTAAACTTATCCACGAATCCCCTTGATATGTATGAATGCGATGCAACAGTATCAAAAAGAATGATTGCAGTAATTGACTTAACGAAAAACTTACCTATTACTGCATCGGGTTGTGCTTCAACCTCCTCCATGCTAACATGGTTCACTTGTCCCCTGTTGAAAGGGTTGGGCTTCTTCCTAGAGCTTCCATTGCCATTTCCATTCTTAGCTTCAGGACATTCATTGGCAAAATGTCCAGTCTTCTAGCACTTGTAGCAAGTAATGTGTCTTAGATCCTTCTTGGCGGGTGTTATGGGGTTGGAACGGTTCTGACTTTTGCTTCCTCCATTCCCATTCCCATTCTTGGGGTCACTATGGTTGTGAGGAATCCCTCCAGTGGCATTATGGCCTCCATGGTTATGGTGAATGTGTCCTCCCGAGTTCGGGGTAAAACGGGGTTTCTGATGAGCTCCCTAATTGTACTTCCCTTGTCCATACTTCCTCTTGTGGCTGTCTATCTGTTGCTGCTTCCCTTTGATCATGAGCACTCTATCTACCAACTCCTGGTAATTGTTGAAGTTTTCCACCATCAACTGCATGCTCAGCTCATCATTCAGTCCTTCCAGAAACTTCTCCTGCTTAGCAGCGTCTGTAGCAACGTCATCAGGGGCATAACGTGCTAACTTACTAAAGTCATCCACATACTGGCCTACTGTGCGTCCTCCCTTGGCGCAAGTTATGAAACTCGCGCTTCTTCATGGCCATAGCTCCTGTTGAAACATGGGCAGTGCGAAACGCCTGCTGAAACTGATCCCATGTGACATTGTCGATGGGGTAAGTGGCTATGAAATTCTCCCACCATGATGCTACGGGTCTCCGCATCTGTGCATCCTGCAGTGGTCAGCTCGCTACCAATCTTGCGGAGCCAATCATCTGCAACAATCGGCTCGGTGCTACTGGAAAACACCGGCGGATTCAGCCTTGGGAAACGAGCTAAGTGATCAACAGGTGGTGGTGGTGGGTTGTTGTTGTTGTTGATCCCCTGGTTCTGATTCTGGACTAGTCGCTGCATCAGGGTATTCTGCTGCTGGATCAACTGGGTGAGCTCCGGTGGTAAAGCAAATTCATTGTCATGTCTCGGAGGCATCTGATAGGTTTAGAAAAGATGAGAAAACAGAATAGAATGAGGTCTACAGGGAAAACACTACCCATATGCTCATGAGACAAACAAAATCAATACCACTTCAATCAATTCAAACAAGGGCATACAATTGGTCTAACTATCGTTACAAAAGTGCTCGGACTATACCATATACATGGGGGAATACTACTACTGATGTGGTGGTCGACTAAAAAGTTTGATCAGTGGAAGACTCCATGATATCTGCTCCAGCTTCATCAACATAGTCATCATCGCTATTGTTGGGATCTGAGTCGGTGTCATCGATGATGATGTAGTTCTCCGGACAAGTGGAATCATTGTCTTCTCCTCCTGGCGCGGGGTCTCCCATGAACACTCCTAGCTTCCTGGTCAAATCGTCATTCTTCACCACAAGTGTCGTCATTTCCTCCTCGTATCCATCGCGTGTAGACTTGAGTTCTTACTCCAGCTCCGTGATCCTGGTCATTCCCTTCTTCAGATCTATCATGCCTGCGCACATCTGGTTCTCCTGGCGACGAATATGCTGATTTAACTCCTGGATGAATGCTGCAATGGATCTATCCTTCCTAGTGCTGATCATCTCCCATTGCTCATCTTGGCGCCCACAAATCTGGTAGATAGTATTCTTGAGATCCTTGTGGTAAACTTGTCCAATGCATCCCATGGCGATGTGGGCTGCCATGCTCTTTCCTAGACTCCAGGTTGGTGCATCAAAGGAAAACTCTATGGGCTCAGTGACTGGCATGAATGTCCTTCCTGGAATTTGAACTTGTATCATCCAACGCTCCTATTCTGGCATAGTGGCGATGTAGGTCCCGGTGAAGCTTAGTATTGCTATGCTCAAGTACCTAGTGACTTCCTTCAGGTGTCATCCAAAAGGTGTATCTTCATCCGGTTGCGCGAACTTGTTCCTTGCATCCGCCATCCTATAGCATAGAAAAGGGAGAGGAGTCAGAAATGTGAAGAGAGTAGTGATCTAGGGTTTTAGCTTAGTGGTCGTGTCCTACAGTCAGCGTGTGCTCTGATACCATCTTGTAGCGACCAGACCTCAAACAGTCTGATCTTTGTGCATCAGTGTCATCCCTGGATCGGTAATGCTAACATGCATAGTACTTGAAGGATTTATAACAGAGTAGCAATCACACATTGTGGTGTTCATACTCTATGAGGGCAGCAAATCTAAACCTGGAGACCTTTTACTATGTGAGAGCAGCAAATCTAATCCTGGACATACTCATGTTGACTTGTCCACCAGCCGCCACTTTCTATCCTTTTTTCAACCAAATAATAGATCTGTTCCTTATCCAGTTTGTACTGCCTTTTCCCTTTATTTCCCTTTTCAACCAAGAGACCGGTTGGGTATCTAGTCTTACTTTCCCCCTATTGTTGGCGTTCTGGGAACGGGGGTCCCCAGACTTGCCTGCCTGCGGCCTTCGGAGTGGCTCAAGTGGTGGCCCATCTTCGTCTACTCAAGCTCAAGACCCTCGCGAGGGGCCAAGCCTCGCGGGGCGGACGACAGAAGGCTTCCTCAGGAGCGGCCTCACCAAGCAGGCTCGCGAGGAGGCGGAGAGATGAAGGCAAGCGTACCTCGCGAGGTGCTCGTGACGCAAGCCGTGACGATTGAGACCAGGCGGGCGCCGGCCTGTGCAGTGTCCTTGTTTCCTCTTTGGTGCAAAGGGAGCAAGCACAGGCGCAGAGTACCGAGGCACCAAGCAAAGATTACCCTTTCGGTGCAACGAGACCAAGACCAGCAGAGTGGCAGGACGGAGGTCACCGTGGAGCCCAAGACGGCGTCATCACCAGTGCCTTTGGCAGCCGAAGACCAACTTTAGTCAGGATAAGTTGTACTATATGTTCCCCTTCAAATCTCGCCATTGTGGAATCCATTCCCGCTCAATATTTGGGAAGAGGACCAAGGCCTCTATATATAGGGCTAGCCACCACCATAGCAAGGGGAGACGAATCGAGATTCGGACCATACACACCACAAAAGCACAAGAACACCTCTCCTCGCAAGGCTGTTCTTCCTCTATATTGTTCATCATCAGCCCCTGAGGAAATCCACACGCCACACACTGGAGTAGGGTATTACACCACAATGTTGGCCTGAAACAGTATAAACCATGCGTCCCTTGTGTTGTTCGTCGTAGCTTAGATTCTCAGCGAGGCGTTAGGACGTGGATTGGTAGGGGGAAGGTCTTCATGCGCACCCCAGAGTTCGAACCTTAAGGGTCTTGCCGGAACCCCATATCCGCCATTTGGCGTGCCAAGGTAGGGGTGCGCCGGAGCTCTCCCTTTCATTGACCCGCTCAGCATCAACACCGCACTTCGCCCTCATGGCGGGCAACGCGCGGCCCGCTCCGGCTGCCGATGCCGGCACTGGGGCCTGGGGGCTCCGAGCTTTGGCCCCCGCCTTGCAACAGGTGTGGTGGCCGAACAAGTTCAAGCCAGAGATGCCGCCGCGCTATGACGGCGTGGCGGATCCACTAGCTTGCCTGCTGGCATATGAGGAGGCCATCCTCAAGGCCGGGGCGACGACAGGGTCATGGCCAACTGGCTGCCCATGGCCCTCGCCTGCGTCCCGTGCATGTGGCTGCTCCACTTGCCAGCGGCTTCGGTGGACTCCTCAGAGGAGCTGCGCAGCCTCTTCCTCACCCATCACGCTGCGCCGGCGCTCCCAGTCGTCGAGGCTCTCCTGGGTGGCTCGCAAGCCCCACCCACGAGCCGCCACGTCAAGCCATTTTTCCGCCAGATCGGCGCTGCCCTCACGCACCACGAAGCTCCTCCGGGTTGGGTGGCACCCAAGGTGTCGGATTTCGGGTTCCGGCAGACCCTCTAGATTCGAACACTGGGGTACGCGCGGAGATTTCGCCCTCTGCCTACCTGCACCTCACCACCTCGCTATGATCTAAGCTATCAAAGGAACAACACAAAAGACACAGAGTTTATACTGGTTCAGGCCACAATTGTGGTGTAATACCCTACTCCAGTGAGTGGTGTGGTGGATTGCCTCTTGGGCAGATGATGAACAATACAAGGAAGAACAACCTCACGAGGGTCTGTTCCTAGCTGGTGCGATGAACTACTAGGGGGAGTTCAGTCGTTCTCTCTACTGGTTTCCTGGTGATGGCCGGATGCCTCTACCTTGTGGTGGCTAGTCCTATTTATAGGCAAAGGCCCTGGCCCTCTTCCCAAATATTTAGCGGGAAGGGCGCCAACAATTGGCCATTTTGAAGGGGAACATCTAGTACACTTATCCTGACTAAAGTTGGTCCTCGCCTGCCAAAGGCTATGGTGGTGACGCCGGCTTGGGCTCCACGATGACCTCCATCCTGCCGCTCTGCTAGTCTTGGTCTTGTTGCACCGAAATGGATGCCTTTGCTTGATGCTCTCGCCTGTGCTTGTTCCCTTTGCACCAAAGAGGAAAGGGAGGACACTGCGTGGCCTGGCGCCCGCCTGGTGCCCTTGGTCGTCATGGCTTGCGTCATGGGCACCTCGTGAGGTACCCCGCCTTGATCTCTCCGCCTCCTCGCGAGCCAGCCTGATGAGGCCGTGCCTGAGGAAACCTCCTGTCGTCCGCCCCACGAGGCTGGGGCCCTCCCGAGGGTCTTGAGCTTGTGCTGATGAAGATGGGCCATGCTGGGCCACCCCTTGAGCCATGCCGCAGGCCGCAAGCAGGCATGTATGGGGACCCCCGTTCCTAGAATGCCGATAGTAGCCTCCGGGACCAAGGCGCGCCCGAACTTGGCTCAGCAGAGAGGCGAAGGGGCAAGTGCGAAGCGCCGCGGGCCCTAACAGCCTGTGGCCTTTGGTTCCGCGTGGAGGTTGATTGGACGTGGGTGGCCCTGCTTCCCCACGCCTCCTCATTTTGCGCCCACCTAGGCGGACTCGTGGTTGCACACAGTCTTTCCTCTTTTCGTCGCTCTACTGTCCCCTGCTCTTCCTCCTCTCGAGCTCCAGTCTCTGCTTCCAATCCAATCTCAAATCCTCCCTCTTCCCGTCGCCATGGCTCCGATGAAGAAGGGAAAAGGGAAGAAACCGGTGCCTCCGCCTTGCTCTCCATCGTCGGTGGCTCCCACCGTCGATCGGTCGATCATACTCAACCGCGAAGGCTTGGGCAAGGTCAGCTCTGCTCTGGCCACCATCTTCAACGAGTGTGGGAGGCCGACAGCCTGGCCCGCATCCCACTTCTCCATCGACAGGGTGGTCACCGAGGTCTAGTACTTTGCCGACATCCTGTGGGCGGGATTGGTTCCCCCCTTTTCAGATTTCTTCAACGATGTGCTTTCCCATTACCAGATCCATATGATGCATTTGGGTCCTGAATTAATTACTCTTCTTGCCATCTTCGCCTTTGTCTGTGAGGTGATGATGAGCATCCCTCCTTCGGTTGCCTTGCTGTGCCACTTCTTCTCTCTGCACCTCGTCAATCCCACCCAATGCTCAGGGTGCGTGAGCTTCATTGCCGCACCAGAAACAACGGCTTCGGGGATTGATTTCAGCCTTCCTGCATCCGCGCCTGGGTTCCGCGAGCGGTGGCTATACGTGGATGTAGGGGTTCCCATCCCCCTGCTTTCAGAGCCAAAGTCACCCGCTGTCCCCAATTTAGGCTGGGGCAAGGAGACGCTCATGAGCCCCCGACTCATCTTCGTCTGGCATCACTTCGCGCTCTTGAGGGCGCTCGGTGTGATGGCGCCCAAGGTGGTGAAGGAGTTCCTGCTACGCCGCATTGCTCCTCTCCAGCGCCACTCCCGCTGGATGTGGGCCTTCAGCGGGCGTGAAGATCGCATGAGGCTCCAAGAGGAGGACCTGACGCCCGAAGCGCTGAGGAAGGTGCTCTTGGTCTTGACTGGGGATCCTTCCCCCGTTAGCGTCCGGCATGGGGGGGCTTTGTTGTACCTTTGCTCGAACAAGGGCGACTTTGTGAAGCAGATGCCCAGCTTCGATGAATGGGGGCTGCGCCCCGCTGGCGTCACGGGTCCTCGCGAGAACCCAGTGATGGTGACTGCCCTCCCAGTCGCCCACGGCGGTCCTTCCTCGAGTGGCGGAGCAGGGATGCATGGGCTGCCGGAGGCGGAGGGGGTCCCCACCGGAGTGACGACGCCAGGCGGCACTCTTGAGGGGGCAGCTCATGAGGCATGTACTGCTGCGGCTGGAGGCGTTGGGCCACTGCCCACGGCGTCCGTGGTTGAGGCCCCTGGGGCCCAGCTATCCTTCTTGGTGAGGCGACTGGCGGTGTGCATCAGGGCGACGCACCAGACGCTGGGCATCTTGACGCTTCTTCCTCGTCGCAGGCTGATCCCTGCGCTCAACTCCTGGGTCACTTCTGCGTGGACTTCGAGGCTCTCCAGAAGAAAAGGGAGGCCTTGGGTGATGATTACCCTTACCGCCTGCTGAAGCGCCAGAAGTATTTCGCCATTAATGAGTAAGCCTTCCCCTTTCCTAGCTCCTGATCCTCCCGTTACTTTGGCTGATCCTTGCTCTGCAGGGCCCTTCCTGCCGAGCTCATGGAGATGGCTGAGGAGCCATCCCCCAGGGCCCGCCCTCTCCATCGTCTTCGAGCGCTCAGAGTTCCAGCAGAGCCCTTGCGGTGAGGCCGGCTGGAGAGGTGAGCCATCCTGTGGTGCATCGCGGCCCTGCGCGCCTTGCGGCCCTCCTTCGTGAGCCTTCTCGGGGCATAGCCAGCCTGCCTTGGGCTTCGCGTCTGATCATGGATGGCGACTGGCTGAGGTCGGCCCTGCGCTCTTCATTTGGGGAGGGGCTGGCTCTTGGCCGGGCTTCTGGCAAGGCATGCCAGGCCATCATGAGGGTGCCAGCCCCCAGCCCCCTGCCAAGAGGGGGAGTGCTGATTCGTGGCCCCCGGTGCTTACTTGGGGTGGATGACGATGCAGAAGACGTGCTCGAGCGCGCCCGGGGGCGTCGCGTTCTTCGCCAAGGGTTTCTCCGGAGGGCGGCTGACGTAGTGAGCCGTCTTGGTGAAGAGCTTGCTGATGAAGATGCGCGCCTTAAGCCTGAGGGCCTGCGCCTGGCTGAAGAGAGGCGCAAGCTGAAGGCGGCTGTTGCCCTCGCGCGCCACCAGCGTGACCTCGACAATGAGGAGGCCGAGGCGTCGCTGGCGGCCTCTCGGGAGGCCCGTTCCCGGGCCGTCGAGGAGGCCCGAGAGGCTGACCGGCGACGTGAGGCGGTGGATGAGCGGTCGCGGGAACTCCTTGCCCGGTGGCACTCCCTGGAGCAGCAGGTGGAGTTGTGTGAGACGGCCCTTGCGTCGATGAAGGTGGCTTCGGTCGACCAGGCAAAGCCCCGAGGCGTGAGGAGGGACTAACGCTGGAAGCTGCTGAGCACGCACGTGATCCTGAATGTCCGGAGATGAGAGAGCGCTTGGTGACACAGGCGGAGGATGATGTCGCTGCGCGCGAGGCCCGAGTCCTGGAAGAGGTTGAACGCGGGGTGACAACGGCCCGCTTGAACCTCGAGTGCGAGTTCGAGGAGAGGCTGGGGTTGATCCGGGTCGAGGCTGAAGGCAGGACCGCCGCCCTAAGGGTCAAGCTGGAGGAAGTGACCCGACGGGCCGACGCTTCCCGGGCCGCCCTCGACATAGCGCAGGAGGAGCTGATTACCTCCCGCGCCAAGGCGCTTCTTCTCCACCAGCGGGTGGACGAGGCTGAGCCTGTTGCGTGACAGAACAAGGACGAGATACGCCAGCGGCGGATTCTAGAGCACGAGCACGGCCCAATGCTTGCCAGGCTCCGGGAGAGAGCCAAAGCGGCCTTGTGTAACATCTGCGAGGCGGCTGTTGACCAGCCCCATGCAGTCAACTATGTTGGCAATCTTCTGTTCTTCACCGACGTGGTGATGCAGCTGGAGGCGCGATCGGTTGGAGCCAACTGGCTAGTGGAGGAGAGGAGTCGCGCCCTGCTCGGGCGTGCCTTCTCTCGTGTCTTCAGCTACCTTCAGAACATGGACCCCAACTTCGACTTTGACGCCGCCATCGCCCCAGTACCCCAGGCCATCCAGGGTGACCTGGCGCGCTGGGTGGAAGACAACAAGGATGCCCTTGTCAGGGCCTTCGCTTCTGATAACGACAACGCGGTCGTGGCTGCTGATGAAGGTGACGTGGTGAACGGCCCTGGCGCTGCTACCGGCGACGCGGAGGGGGATGGCGAGGCCAGCGACGCCAGCGACGATTCAGGAGGCGCCCCTGAGGATGCATTGGGGGATTTATCCGACTAGCCGTGTGTGGTCCCTGCTTCCTTACCCTGCGTAGATAGAGTTCGGGCCTTGCCTTGAAGATTGTAGGGGCATTTTGGGAAGGGGAGCCCCTCATGTAAAAACTCGCATTCAGCGTATCAGTAGATGCAATATCACCCGCACGCCTGCGCCAAGCGGCTGACTTTGCGACGAGCTGGTTGGCTTGTTTACCTTCGACCCGCGTGGGCCTCGAGTTAGCCTGCGGAGGGCTATGGTGCCTCTAGCGTCTCCTGAACGAGCCCATCGAACCTGTAATGAAAACCTCCTGAGAGGGCGCGGCGACGGCAGTCTAGGCTGGACGCAAGCTAGGCCTGACCCGGCTCACGAGGGGCTCACGAGGGGAGGCAGCTGAGGCGAAGTGGCAACCAGAACGCTTGAGATTTCTCGAACAAGACTAAACACCCCTTCCCCGAACACACGCAAATCCTCGAGCTCAAATCCAACTTAAATTCAACGGGGGAAAACGACAACCAAGGGGGAAAAGCAACGAAAGCAAAAAAAAGGCCACGTCCGGCACCTAATCTAGTCTTGGATGTCTTCTCACCAGCGCGGAGCTAAGTGCTGCCACTAGGCGTGGGAGGGAGCCCCAGGGCTTAAGGCCGGCACCCCTGTGTCAGATTTCGGGTTCCGACAGACCCTCTAGATTCGAACACTGGGGTGGGCGCGGAGATTTCGCCCTCTGCCTACCTGCACCTCACCGCCTCGCTATGATCTAACCTATCAAAGGAACAACACAAAAGACACATAGTTTATACTGGTTCAGGCCACCATTGTGGTGTAATACCCTACTCCAGTGTGTGGTGTGGTGGATTGCCTCTTGGGCTGATGATGAACAATACAAGGAAGAACAGCCTCGCGAGGGTCTGTTCTAGGCTGGTGCGATGAACTGCTAAGGGGAGTTCAGTCGCTCTTTCTACTGGTTTCCTGGTGAGGATCCGATCTCCCTACCTTGTGGGTGGCTAGTCCTATTTATAGGCAAAGGCCCTGGGCCTCTTCCCAAATATTGAGCGGGAAGGGCGCCAACAATTGGCCATTTTGAATGGAACCATCTAGTACACTTATCCTGACTAAAGTTGGTCCTCGCCTGCCAAAGGCTCTGGTGGTGACGCCGTCTTAGGCTCCACGATGACCTCCATCCTGCCGTTCTGCTGGTCTTGGTCTTGTTGCACCGAAATGGATGCCTTTGCTTGATGCTCTCGCATGCGCTTGCTCCCTTTGCACCAAAGAGGAAAGAAGTACACTGCGCGGGCAGGCGCCCGCCTGGTGCCCTTGGTCGTCATGGCTTGCGTCGTGGGCACCACGCGAGGTACCCCGCCTTGCTCTCCGCCTCCTCGCGAGCCAGCCTGAGGAGGCCGTGCCTGAGGAGGCGTCCTGTCATCCGCCCCGCGAGGCTTGGCCCCTCGCGAGGGTCTTGAGCTCATGCTGATGAAGATGGGCCATGCTGGGCCGCCCTTTGAGCCACGCCGCAGGCCGCAGGCAGGCAAGTCTGGGGACCCCCATTCCTAGAACACCGACAATAGCCCCTGGGCCCAAGGCGCGCCCGGACTTGGCTGAGCAGAGAGGCGAAGGGGCAAGTGCGAAGCATCGCGGGCCCTAATAGCCTGCGGCCTCGGGCACCGCGTGGCGGTTGATTGGATATGGGCGGCTCCGCTCCCCCATGACGCCTCGGTAACTGCACGAACTGACAAGCCCCTGAATGCAAAAACTGGTCATGATTACCTGCGATCATGGAAGCTGGCGGTTGGCCTCCCCTAGCTGTAAGTACGGAACGGCGCGAGCCATTCTAGTTCATCTTCCTCTGCTACTTCTCCTCTTCTTTATCTTCGCCACTGCTCCGCCTTGCCGCAATGGCTCCGATACGCCGGTTCTCCGCAGAAGATAAGGGAAAGGCCCCCCGAGAGGGTCCTAACCCGCTTCCGCCAAAGAAGCGGTTGGTCCTCTGCCGCCGAGATGAGGGCGCGTGGAAGGCGGTGTCGAGGCCTTGGTGCGAGCGGCCGCCGCCAGGGTTTCCACTCCCTTGTACACCCACCTCGAGGGCCCTGCAGGAGCTGATGCCGAGCACCATGGACGACGCAGTCGTCGGCGCCGCCGGGTCACGGTAGTGCGTGTTGTCCCTCCTGGAGTTCACGCTGAAGGCTCTTCCCGAGAGTTTCTGCTCCATGCCGCCATGCCTCCTCGATCTTGGATTCGCCTTCCTCCTTCCTTCGCCTTCGAGATTCCGCTGAGGGGGCCTTTCAGGCTCTGGCTGCAGCACACCGATTGCCGGACTCCTGTGACCGATGCGGATGTCGAGGTCACCGCTCCAGGTAAGGTCTTCATGACCCGGGGCTGGGGCGAGATCGCCCGGGTTTGCAGGACGAGGGGCGCCCTCGTGATCCACATGGAGTTCGATGGTGCTTCCATGATGCTCTTCAAGGTCTTCGACGAAGATGGGTGTCGGCTGGAGTGCTGTCCCAGAGGCAGCGGCATAAGCCCCGGAGCGGCAGGGACTAGGCCTGCCGTCGCACGTTATTCCAGCAGCTCCTCAAGCGGCGGGGGTGCCAGAGGATCCAGCGACTCCGCCGAGCTCTTCGCGTCCCCGGAGACGAGCGACGACAACTATGAGCCCCCGAGCCTGCGCCGCTCTCGGAGCAGGACGAGCTCATTAGGATGCTGTCGTCTCTAATCTGGATGAGGTTGGCGCCGGTGCCTAACGGCCCACTGTTGATGATGGCATCTGCTGTGATGGTTCTTGTAGTTAGGACTCCTTAGGATACGCGTCCTTTGTCCCTGCGAGGAGCCAAGAACACACCCCGTGGGGGCTTGTAAGGTGTTTGTAGCTCCGTTTGTCAATATGATCCTTATCGTGAAGCGGTGCGAGATGCTTTATTCTGTCTTAGCTTAGTTTCATCCTTTCGAACCTCATGAGGGCTTGGTGCTCTGCACCGACAGGTCCCAGTCCCAAGGCGGCTTTAGCCGTTGCTGGTATGCCAGGTCGCGATGCCGTGGTCAAGGCCAGGAGGTGAGCGGCCCGGGGTCCAGTAAGATCCCCTGAGTCGCGATGGTCAGGAGGTCCCCCTTTAGCACTCAAGCAGCTATCGTTCAATGAGAAAGGAATGCGACGTTGCTAACACGGGATTGCATTGGATGCGGTGACGGTGCTGCGATAGCTAGTGTTTCCGGAGGGTGACTTATCTCGAGAGTCAGGAACGCTTCCTGGTGCGGCGCTAGGTCCGCGCATTGGCTGGCGAGGGGTTGCCTGGCGAGGTCCCCGCGTGCCTCTTTCCTCTCGCCTCTGCTCCCCTTTCTTCTCTACGTCCTTGGGTCCCGGCCCTCGAGCGGGCTCAGCCATCGCTGGTTTGCCAGGTCGCGATGCCGTGGACAAGGCCAGAGGGTGAGGGCTGGAGAGCCAGTAGGAGCCCTGAGTCGCGATGCTCAGGTACCCCCCTTTAACATGCAAGCGGTTCGCGCGGACGAGAGTGAAGACGACGCCATGAGGGCCTCGCCTGGCGCTTCTCCTTGGAGGGATCCTGCGGGCCCACCACAAAAAGAACAAAAGTCCGCTATGACAAGCGGCGGTCAGCCGTTAGTTGGTTTGGAGAGGCGACGAGGCACTAAAGGCCTGACGAGGCATATCCGGGCACCCGTGAGCCAGCGCAGGACTCACGCAGCCCTACCTCAAGGCGGGTTGCGCCTGGCTCTGGGCCTTAACTTGTGATGTGTTCCTGCAAATTTGGCTAGATGCCGATGCTCTACGTCCTCGGGTCCCGGCCCTCGAGCGAGTCTCAGCTGTCGCTGGTTTGCCAGGGCGCGATGCCATGGACAAAGCTAGAGGGTGAGGGCTAGAGAGCTAGTAGGAGCCCTGAGTCGTGATGCTCAGGTACCCCCCCTTTAACACGCAAGCTTGGTTAGATGTCGACGCTCTATGTCCTCGGGTCCCGACCCTCGAGCAAGTCTCAGCCGTCGCTGGTTTGCCAGGGTGCGATGCCGTGGACAAAGCCAGAGGGTGAGGGCTGGAGAGCCAGTAGGAGCCCTGAGTCGCCATGCTCAGGTACCCCCCCCTTTAACACGCAAGCGGCCGACATGAAGGAAGAAGGGGTGCCACGGACAGGCATCAAATAACAAGCATGATGGGTCGAATGTATGGCCCGAAAATAAACGCAAGAGGGGTACACGCTGCTGGGTCTGACCCGAGTGACTTGGGGATGATGCAGCCCGAGGGGCGCCCCCAACAAGGTGAGCTAAAAACATGAGCAAAAGGGATACATGCCGCAGGGACGGACCCACGCGGCCTGGGAATAATGCAGCCCTGAGGGCGCTCCCAGTTGGAAATGAAACTTGAAAGATGTCACCTGGTAGTGTTGGCGACGAAGGGGTGTTGAAGCAGTAGACGTAGCGGGCTGCGGGAGCCGATCTTCACGAGCCCCCAGGCCTAGGAGCCTCGGGAGGCTCCGGAGGCGCTGGTGGCTCCTCGCGAACCATCTCCATCTCCGCCAGGACTACGGAACGCCTGGCCTCCTGAGCCTCCAAGATGCTCCTCATGAGGCGCTGGCGCACCGCAGCCGCGTTCGGCAAGCCGTAGGGCATGCGAACGTAGCTGTGGGGTGGGCCTTTGCAGTGCCCCACTCATGAGGGCCTGAAGCGCTCCTGAGAGGCGACTCGGTTGAGCCCTGGGACGTCGATGCAGACGCGCAGCTCACCATCCTCGCCTGGATGGGGAGCTTCGGCGGGTAAGCAGCGGCTGCCACTCATGACTCTTGACTCTTGCAACTCCTGCGTGATCTGACTGACGAACTCCTGAGGGTTTGGCCCTCCTTGCTTTGCTCCTTCCTGAGGGAAAAGTGTTTTGAAACACGCCTCCAAGCGGTGCCCAAGCGCCTCCCTCGTGACCTTAGCAAGGTCGGTGGCCCTCCAGGAGGGAGCCCCCGAGCCCTGCTTGAGGAGGGCGTCGGGCACGCCTTCCTATGCAACAGAAGGAGGTGCCCCCTGAGCAGGCGCAGACCCTGAAGGGCCTACCTCCTGAGGGGTCGGGCCTGGCGATGTCTTCTTCTTCTTGGGAGCGGCCTCGGGGAGCCTCCCGCTCCCGCGATCTGGGTCTTCAAGTGATGCGGCCTGAAAAGCTCGTTCCAGGGAGCACACCGCGTCTCTTTCTTCACAGGGCACCGTGATGACTCCGCCACTTCCTGGCATCTTGAGGACGTTGTACCCATGATGAGTCACGGCCATGAACTTGGCGAGAGCTGGGTAGCCGAGGATGGCGTTGTACGACAGGCGAATGTGGGAGACGTCGAAGTCGATGAGCTCGGTGCGGTAGTTGTTGTGCGCCCCGAAGGTGACAGGGAGGCGGACCTGTCCAATTGGAACTATGGAGCCGTCGGTGACTCCGGAGAAAGTCTTGGTTGGCTGAAGCTAATCGTAAGGCACTTGGAGATTGTTGAACGTCTCTACGGACAAGACGTTGAACCCTGCCCCGCTGTCAATGAGGGTCCTGGTGACTTGCACGTTGCTGATGACTGGGGAGCAAAGCATTGGGAGGACTCCAGCTGTGGCCACGCACTTGAGCTGATCCGCTGAGCTGAACGTGATGGCGCACGCCGACCACCTGAGGGGGCGCGTGGCTTCAAGCTTGGGGAGGACTGCATTCACTTCGCGGGCAAACTGCTTGAAGATGCGTTGAGTGTCTGGGGCTTGAGCTCCGCCCAGGATGCCGGCGATTCACGCGCGGCTCCTGGAAGCCCCCAGCCCCCTCGTCCTGATGATGGTCCTCGTTTCTCCTTGGCTGCGGCGGCAGTGGAGGGAGGCCTGCGTTTCCTTGCGGGCGATCCTCGCGAGGCTGATCCCTCCAGCGATCCTCGCGAGGTCGGTCGCGCCACCCTTGGCGAGGGCCGCGGTCTTCCCAGCGTCATGCGTTCCTTCCTCCTCCCCGGCCATAGCCACGATCGTTGCGGTCGGGGCGTCGACCGACCCTTCCTTCTCGCACGGCTCGGAGCTCTTGGCATTCGTTGGTGTTGTGGGTGTGGAGGTCGTGGTACACAAAGTACCGGCTGCCCTTGAAAGACTCGGTCTGATCTCTGCCCCGCTTGGTGTCTGGTTCTGCCGCGAGCACGGCAGCCCCCTTGCGCTTCACGTCCTTGGCCTTGGATTTCTTCTCTTCTGGTTCTGCGGCTGGTAGCTCGAGGAGGGAAAGGCGCCCTTCCTCAGCCCTAGCGCACTTGGTTGCCAAGTTGAATAGCTCCAAGGAAGTGCATAGATCTTCATGCATCGCCAGCTCCTCCTTCATCTTGACGTCACGCACGTTGTCGGAGAAGGCTGAGATGGTGGCCTCCTTGGTCACCTTGGGAATCATGAGGCATGCGTTGTTGAAGCGCTGGATGTACTTCTGCAGGGTCTCCCCTGGTTGCTGCTTGATGCGGCGCATGTCACTCACGGTAGGTGGCCGGTCGCGAGTACCTTGGAAGTTGGCGATGAAACGGGTGTGCATCTCGCCCCAGGAGGAGATCGTGCCTGGAGCTAGGTTCAGGAGCCAGGTGCGGGCCCCATCCTTGAGCGCCATGGGAAACCAGTTCGCTATGACCATCTCATCCCCGTTGGCGGCTTCGATGCCCAGCTCGTAGAGCTGGAGGAACTCCGCAGGGTCAGCCGTGCCGTCGTAGCGAGGAGGCAGGTCTAGCTTGAACTTGCAGGGCCACGCAACGCTGCGCAGCTCGGTGCTGAAGGCGCGGCAGCCTGCTGTGGCCACGGGAGGCCTCTGGTGACGAGGATCTTGGTCTTGCGGGCCCCCATGTGCTGCAGCTGGGAGCAGCACTGGGTCTTGGCACGCTGGAACAGGAGCGTGGTCGCGACGGACCAGAGCAGGGAGCACTCGGGCAGCTTCTTGGGGGCGAGGAACCTCTTGGCAGCTTCGCTCTTGCTGCGCTGGCGCCGGACGGAGCGGGTTCCGCCCAGGGGCCACACGCCTTGGGGCCAGGGAGCCTTCTTGAGGGGGAGGCGGCTAAGGCGCCCCCGGAGCTTCATTGCCCACGCAGGGCGGGGCGCGGTGCAGCGAGAAGGACGGCGCGGGGGAGCCCCCTGCGGCGCGGACGAGTTCGGCGACGCGGTCGAGCAACTCTTTGTAGACGTCGTCGACTGGGTGGTAGCGCAGGAGCTCGTTTGCCGCGATGAGCGCAGCTCAAGCCTCCATGGCCGCGCGGGGCGCGCGGGACAAAGAACCAGCCGGGGAGAGCGAGGGGGTGGCAGTGCGGCCGTCTTGCCTCATGGATGGATGCTGGGACGATGCTTTCTGCTCGTTTCCCGCCGGGCCAGTGGCGGCGTTGACAGCAAGCGACAGGGAATAGCGGGGATGGCCGCCGACCGGGGCCGTCTGGGCGACGCGAGAAGCGAGAGCGGCTCGGCGCTCGGCACGTGCCCGACGACCGTCTGACATGGACGCAATGGTCGGTGGAGAACAGGGCGGCGGAAGACGAATTCCGGTGCAGCCCTACCCGGCGCGCCAAATGTCGGATTTTGGGTTCCGGCAGACCCTCTAGATTCGAACACTGGGGTGCGCGCGGAGATTTCGCCCTCAGCCTACCTGCACCTCACCGCCTCGCTATGATTTAGGCAATCAAAGGAACAACACAAGAGACACAGAGTTTATACTGGTTAAGGCCACCATTGTGGTGTAATACCCTACTCCAGTGTGTGGTGTGGTGGATTGCCTCTTGGGCTGATGATGAACAATACAAGGAAGAACAGCCTCGCGAGGGTCTGTTCTAGGCTGGTGCGATGAACTGCTAAAGGGAGTTCAGTCGCTCTTTCTACTGGTTTCCTGGTGAGGATCCGATCTCCCTACCTTGTGGGTGGCTAGTCCTATTTATAGGCAAAGGCCCTGGGCCTCTTCCCAAATATTGAGCGGGAAGGGTGCCAACAATTGGGCATTTTGAAGGGGAACATCTAGTACACTTATCCTGACTAAAGTTGGTCCTCGCCTGCCAAAGGCTCTGGTGGTGACGCCGTCTTGGGCTCCACGATGACCTCCATCCCGCCATTCTGCTAGTCTTGGTCTTGTTGCACCGAAATGGTTGCCTTTGCTTGATGCTCTCGCCTGCGCTTGCTCCCTTTCCACCAAAGAGGAACGAAGGACACTACGCGGGCAGGCGCCCGCCTGGTGCCCTTGGTCGTCATGGCTTGCGTCATGGACACCTCGCGAGGTACCCCGCCTTGATCTCTCCGCCTCCTCGCGAGCCAGCCTGACGAGGCTGTGCCTGAGGAGGCCTCCTGTCGTCCGCCCCGCGAGGCTTGGCCCCTCGCGAGGGTCTTGAGCTCGTGATGCTGAAGATGGGCCATGCTGGGCCGCCCTTTGAGCCACGCTGCAGGCCGCAGGCAGGCAAGTCTGGGGACCCCCGTTCCAAGAACGCCGACACCCTGAGACTCCGGGGCATGTACAACCCCACTCATTATTACGTGAGAGTGTCACGGGGCGGCGAGCTTCACAGGCACTGGGCCTTCTTCACAGGTACCGGCCTTGCTTCATATCGCCAGATGAGGGCCCTGCCTTGCGCCACACTCTTGTGCCATCGATGATGACCGGAAACCAGGACGCCGCCGATGGGGTAGAGCGGTCGCCAGCGGTTCCCCCAACGACCACAGGTCCTCTGCCAGGGGCAGGCCCTGAGGCACCTCCCCAGCAGAGGGCCTACCTCTTGAGGACGCCTTGCTCTGAACACCGCGATGGTGATGTCGGATCTTGGCCCCTCTCCTGCAGCCCCCGGCGCCCTCCCCCTGAGGGGTAGGAAGCGGCGGAAGTGGGGCAACCGCCCGTTGTCGTGACCTGCACCTCCTGCGATCCATGGTTGGCGTATGCCTGCTCCTGAGGAATTAGTGGTACCTGATACTCGTTGTTTCCAGCGTAGCCGGCGGGGCCTTCTCGGGGCTCCTGGAAAAGTTCAGCTTCTGGCATCTCGTCCCCCCAGCTTGGTACGAGGAGCAAGCCTTGTTCGTCCTCATGTGTGCGCCCTTGGTCCATCATGTGGGGTATGTACTCTTCTGGGGCCGCCATTCTGAAGGCCGCACCATAGCGCCCCGCGCGCCACGCAGTGCTGCTTGAGGCGCCCACCTGGGGGTGGTAGCGCGCGGCCCATCGGGGCCGTGGGTTGTGGCGAGTCCTCCTTAGATGGCCAGGGGCGGAGGCAGTGTCGCTGCTGGCCCGGTGCTGACGGCCTTGCCGGTGTTGGGGTGGCCTTAGAGTCCGCTTGGGGCCGCACGGGCGTGCATGGAGCCCAGTGCGGGCCACCCTGTACCTGAGGTGGGAGTTGGGTGCAGAAGGGGGGAGCCCCCGAGGCAGCGAAGCCCAGGAGCTTGGGCACCCGCTCCAGCAGCACGTCATGACCGCCTTCCACCAGCCTGCACTGCAGCAGCTCTCGGGCCACGGTGAGCACGGCCCTAGAGTTCGCCTGCTCCCGTCGGGTGTACGGCGCCGTGGCCGCAACGTGATGGGAGGCCCTCGCCACCGACTGCGCTTGCCGCGTCGTGGGAGCTGTCGCTGCCTGTCCGCACCGCCCGCGGCCGACAGCGCCCTGCGGACCGCGAGCTGCCTGGGGCAAGGGGTTGCCCGGGGTGAGCGGCTCTGCATGGGCGGGCCAGGCCGCCCAGGGATCAGGGTTGCCTTCCTGGTCGCCGGACATGATGATGACGATGCGACAGGACGCGAAGCGGCAGAAAGTGGATTCCGGCGCACCCCTACCTGGTGCGCCAAATGTCGGATTTCGGGTTCCGGCAGACCCTCTAGATTCGAACACTGGGGTGCACGCGGATATTTCGCCCTCTTCCTACCTGCACATCACCGCCTCGCTATGATCTAAGCTATCAAAGGAACAACACAAGAGACACAGAGTTTATACTGGTTCAGGCCACCATTGTGGTGTAATACCCTACTCCAGTGTGTGGTGTGGTGGATTGCCTCTTGGGCAGATGATGAACAATACAAGGAAGAACAGCCTCGCGAGGGTCTGTTCCTGGCTGGTGCGATGAACTACTAGGGGGAGTTCAGTCGCTCTCTCTACTGGTTTCCTGGTGATGGCCGGATGCCTCTACCTTGTGGTGGCTAGTCCTATTTATAGGCAAAGGCCCTGGGCCTCTTCCCAAATATTGAGCGGGAAGGGCGCCAACAATTGGCCATTTTCAAGGGGAACATCTAGTACACTTATCCTGACTAAAGTTGGTCCTCGCCTGCCAAAGGCTCTGGTGGTGACGCCGACTTGGGCTCCACGATGACCTCCATCCTGCCGCTCTGCTGGTCTTGGTCTTGTTGCACCGAAATGGATGCCTTTGCTTGATGCTCTCGCCTGTGCTTGTTCCCTTTCCAGAAAAGAGGAAAGGGAGGACACTGCGCGGCCTGGTACCCGCCTGGCGCCCTTGGTCGTCATGGCTTGCGTCATGGGCACCTCGTGAGGTACCCCGCCTTGATCTCTCCGCCTCCTCGCGAGCTAGCCTAACGAGGCCGTGCCTGAGGAAACCTCCTGTCGTTCAGCCCATGAGGCTGGGCCCCTCGCGAGGGTCTTGAGCTCGTGTTGATGAAGATGGGCCATGCTGGGCCGCCCCTTGAGCCACGCCGCAGGCCGCATGCAGGCAAGTCTGGGGACCCCCGTTCCCAGAACGCCGACACAAGGCCAACTTGACCTTCAGCTTGGATGATCACCCCGCCAACACCGCCTGCTCGGGTGCGCTCCCGATGCTGTGCACTCCCACCATCTGCCAGGTGGCCATCACCAGGACCCTCATTGATAGCAGAGCCGGCCTCAATGTCCTCTCGGTGGAGGCCTTCAGCCTCCTCCGTGCCGCTGGAGCGACTTCGACTCAGCAAGCCCTTCTCGGGCGTCGGAGGCAGTTCCACCGGCTCCCTGGGGCAGATCCGCCTCCCAGTGACCTTTGGCACCCACGACAACTTCCGCACGGAGCTGGTCGACTTCGACATCGCCCCCATCGGCCTCCCGTACAATGCCATCCTCGGCTACCCAGCCTTGGCCCAGTTCATGGTAGCGACTCACCCGGCCTACAACCTCATGAAAATGCCCGGGAGCAGCGGCGTCCTCACCATAGCTGGAGAAGCAAAAGATGCACTGCAGGTGAGGGAGTCCTGGATTAGGGGGTGTCCGGATGGCCGGACTATGACCTTTCGCCGGACTCCCGGACTATGAAGATACAAGATTGAAGACTTCGTCCTGTGTCCGGATAGGACTTTCCTTGGCGTGGAAGGCAAGCTTGGCGATATGATATGAAGATCTCCTCCCATTGTAACCGACTCTTTGTAACCCTAGCCCTCTCCGGTGTCTATATAAACCGGAGAGTTTTAGTCCGTAGGACGAACAACAATCATACCATAGGCTAGCTTCTAGGGTTTACCCTCTGTGATCTCGTGGTAGATCAACTCTTGTACTACCCATATCATCAATATCAATCAAGCGGGAGTAGGGTTTTACCTCCATCGAGAGGGCCCGAACCTGGGTAAAAACATCGTGTCCCTTGTCTCCTATTACCATCCGCCTAGACGCACAGTTCGGGACCCCCTACCCGAGATCCGCCGGTTTTTACACCGACATTGGTGCTTTCATTGAGAGTTCCTCTGTGTCGTCACCGTCAGGAAGGATGCCGCACCCCGTCTTTAAAGACGGCGCTGTTGCTAAAGGAGCTTTGGCTGTCGGCCAAACTCTCCGCCTAGGCAGTTTTTTGATGACCGCCTGTTCGGCCACCGCGCCGACGATGACCTCTCGGGCCATCGAAAGCAATCTCCACATCAGCTCGGAACTTGCCGAGCAGTTAGGTCCGATGGAGCTCTCTTCCCTAAACGAGCTCTTGGATCGCATCGCCGCCCTGGGAGTCGCTACAGATTATGGCCAGGTTGGGCTTAAACCCGATCAGATAGAGATTGACTCTCCCCAGATCACCCACCACGTTGAAGTGGTGGAAGAACAATGCGGCGAATCTTCGCCCATCCCAAGGACCAGATGTGTCCGGATTCCTGATCCCTCCGAGCCAGACATCCGTGGAGGGGAGGACGTCGCCCAAGCCCTGAACCTAAAGTCAGGCAACGGGCCTGATTCATTGAGTAACGTCCATGAAAACAAGATTCAGAATTCGGAAATTTCTTGGCCCCTGAGTCTTAGATCGGGCGAGGGTCCGGATTTAAATCCACCCGCCCACCCAAAATACAAGGGATCTATCCCAAATTCGGCAAGAGCCCGGGGAAACAGTACACCATTACTGGGCAAGATTCCTCCTGGTTAGAAACAGGATAAAGGACTGCCGTAAGAGGGATGCAATTTCATTCTTCTGTAACAACTGCATGGACATCGGAATCCTCAACGCCATAAGTCGCCGCAAAATTACATGCTTCGCTGACTTGACATCCATAGTACGAAAGTACTGTGCAACAGAAAGCATTCGAAAAACCGAAACAAAATTCTGGGACAATCCGACCCTGAATACAATACCAGTCCGAAACAAAAGGGCGCATTATCGCCAGGCACCTGGGCCAAACAGCAAAAAACAAAAACCCTGTATAGGGTATGGAACCGTACTGGAGGGTTGGCTCAATGGACCGTGTAAAATTCATAGTTCAGGGGAAGTCACACCAACTCATAGCCTTAGAGCATGTTGGAAACTCCGGCAGGTGGCCAGAAGTGGCGAGCAGCTTCTAACTCCAGAATCCGCAGAGCACCACCCTAGAAACGCCAGTACGGTGTCAACAGTCTTCGAGACTTCCACATCAAACAATGTGAGGAAACGAACGCTCCGCAGCCTTACCGAACTCTACCAAGTAGCAACAATAAAACCATGGAGTGACACGGCTATTACCTTTAATGCCAGTGACGAACCTAAATTACGGACAGCCCGAGCACCAGCCGCACTGGTCCTCAGTCCGATAGTGGACGGCTTCCGGCTTACAAAGGTACTCATGGACGCCGGCAGCTGACTGAACCTCATCTACAAGGAAACCCTGCAAAAAATGGAAATAGACTGGAGCCGCATTGAGCGAAGCAACACAACCTTTAGAGGAATAATCCCCAGCCGGGAAGCGTGCTGTTTAGGGAAAATCACACTGGATGTGGTGTTCGGCACGCCGGATAATTACAGATCCGAGAAGGTCACATTTCAAGTGGCCCCATTCAGCAGCGGATACCATGCTCTGTTAGGGCGAGAAGCATTCACAATTTTTCAAGCTATACCCCATTACGGGTACATGAAGCTCAAAATGCTCGGACCCAACGGAATCATCACTCTTGCTAGTGATCCGGACACAGCGCTCCATGCAGAAAACAAGACAGCCGCACTGGCCCTCGAGGCATTGTCCGAAGCCCTAGCGGCCGAGGAACTAACTGTGTTGCGCTCCACGGTGGACAGGGATGACGTGATACTCGACAAAAGATCCAAGTCCACCTCCTTCAAGCCGGCAGAGGAAATAGTCAAGTTCCAAGTCCATCCAACGGACACTACAAAAACGGCCTCCATCGGGGCACAACTAAACCCAGATGTAGACGCCGCACTCAGAGAATTCCTACGAGAAAATTGGGACATTTTTGCCTGGCACCCATCAGACATGCCAGGAATCCCACACAGGCTGGCCGAGCACAGCCTGAACATCCTAAAAGGATTCAAGCCCATTAAGCAGACTCTTCAGCGTTTCCCCGAACCCAAGAGAGAAGCCATGGGAGAGGAGCTATCCAAACTACTGGAAGCCGGATTCATCAAAGATATAAAACATCCGGACTGGCTAGCAAACCTGGTGATGGTACCAAAGAAGGACAAATCCTGGCGCCTGTGCGTCGATTTTAAAGACCTAAATAAGGCCTGCCCAAAGGATCCCTTCCCCCTCCCCCGCATTGATCAAATCATCGACGCCACTTTAGGACACGATTCATTGTGTTTCCTCGACGCATACTCTGGCTACCACCAAATCAAGATGGCAGAGTCAGACCAAGCCGCAACGGCATTCATCACCCCATACAGCCCATTCTGCTTCAACACAATGCCCTTCGGGCTCAAAAATGCCGGCGCAACATATCAGCGCATGATTCAGACATGTCTGGCCAACCAGATCGGCAGAACGGTTGAAGCATACATGGATGACGTGGTCGTCAAAACCAAACACGTCGAAACTCTAATAGATGACTTGAGGCTCATGTTCGATAACCTCCGAACATATGACATTAGGCTTAACCCGGAAAAATGCGTTTTCGGCGTACCAGCCGGAAAGCTCTTGGGCTTCATTGTAGTCCGGTAGGGGAATTGAAGCAAACCCAGCCAAGATTCGAGCTTTGTCACAATTGGATATCCCAAAAGATCTCAAGCAAATACAAAAATTGACTGGATGCGTGGCGGCTCTAAGCCGCTTCATCTCCCGCTTGGGGGAAAAGGCATTACCCCTTTAACGCCTCCTCCGGCGCACCGAACACTTTAAGTGGACGGATGCCGCCACAACCGGACTCGAAGAAATAAAAGCCATACTGGCAACAAACCCTGTCCTGGCCGCACCAAACATCGGCGAACCAATGTTGTTATACATCGCGGCAACTCACCAAGTTGTAAGCGCAGTCCTCGTCGTCGAACGAGAAACGGACGGACACAAATTCCCTGTCCAGAAACGAGTGTACTACGTGTCCACTGTCCTCACTCCATGCAAGTCCCGGTACCCGTATTACCAAAAAATAGCATACACAGTGTGCATGGCATCCCGGAAGCTATGACACTACTTTCAAGAGTGTTCGATAACAGTAGCCTCCGAAGTACCTCTTAACGATATCATAAACAACCGCGACGCAACAGGCCGGATTGCCAAATGGGCCATTGAGCTCCTCCCGTTCTACATAACATATAAGCCACGGTGAGCCATCAAGTCGCAAGCCTTAGCTGACTTTGTCGCGGAATGGACTGAAGACGAACTCCCTAAAGAGTACGACATATATTCCAACTGGACCATGCACTTTGACAGCTCCAAAATGCTAGCAGGTCTGGGGGCTGGCATCGTCCTGATGTCCCCAACAGGAGATACAGTCCAATATGTACTCCAGATAATGTATACGGACTCCAACAATGCAGCCGAATACGAGGCCCTTGTACATGGCCTTCAGATGGCAATCTCCATGAGCATTCAATGCCTAGAGGTGCGTGGGGATTCGAACCTCGCCATATCCCAAATAAACGGAGACTTTGACGCCAAAGATCCGAAAATGGCAGCTTACCACAACGCCGTCCTAAATATGTCAGCTCGGTTCGAAGGGCTGGAATTCCACCATATAGCCCGGGAAAATAATCAGGCAGCAGCCGTCCTGGCACGCATCGGCGCAAAGCGCGATGCAGTCCCCCCCAACATTTTCCCGGAAAGGTTATTCAAACCATCCGTACAGTGTGAAGGGAATCCAGAATTAAGAAACCGGACCAGGCCGCATCGCCTGACCCAGAACACCATGACACAACGGAAGACTCCGTCAATGAAGTCACACCCTCAGCCCACGAAATAATGGCAGTAATTGCCCCGTGGACAGAACCATTCTTAGCCTACTTAACTAGGCAGGAGCTCCTCGAGGACCAAAATGAGGCACGCTGCATAGTGCGGCGATCTAGAGCCTATAATGTCCACGAAGGAGAGCTTTATAAGAAAAGCACCACCAGAGTCCTTCAAAGGTGTATCTCCGAAGAGGAAGGGTGGAACCTTCTGGCGGAAATTCACATCGGACTCGGCGGGCACCATGCCGCAGCCCGAGCCCTTGTGAGCAAGGCCTTCCGTACCGGATTTTATTGGCCGACGGCCCGGGCAGACGCTCAGGACTTAGTCCAGCGATGCGTCGGTTGCCAATTATTTGCTAATCAAAGCCACATGCCGCCTACCGCCCTACAAACCATACCCATAACCTGGCCTTTTGCGGTCTGGGGGCTTGACATGGTTGGACCACTTAAAGGAGGAACCCACAAGCAAAAATACCTACTGGTCATGGTGGATAAATTCACCAAATGGATAGAGGCCAAGCCTGTAAAGACGGCAGAATCTGGACTGGTGATAGACTTCATACCCGGGGTTGTACACCATTACGGCGTCCCCCACAACATCATCACTGACAACGGCACAAACTTTACGGCCGACAAAGTTAAACTCTGGTGCAAAAACATGGGCATTAAGCTCGACTATGCTTCAGTCTATCACCCACAAACTAACGGTCAAGTCGAGCAAGGCAACGGTCTCATCATGAGCGGCATCAAACCCAGACTAGTGCGATCCCGCAAGGAATATAACACGCACTGGGTAGAGGAGCTTGACTCTGTACTCTGGGGGCTGCGGACCACACTGAATCGCACTACCGGATTCACACCATTTTTTATGGTATACGGCGCAGAGGCAGTCCTGCCCTGCAACATAATTCATGAGTCGCCTCACGTGCGCATGTACGAAGAAAGAGAAGCCGAGCTCGATCGACAGGACAACTTGGACGCATTGGAGGAGGAGCGCGACGTGGCAAAAGCCCGTTCCGCATTCTATCAACAGCAGGCTCGAAGATATCAAAGCAGAGAAGTACGGGTCAAAACTTATAACGTTGGGGAACTAGTTCTACGCCTGCCGGACAAGAAAAAGGACAAACTAAAGCCCAAATGGGAGGGTCCCTTCATAATCTACCAAGTCCTGACTGGTGGAGCATACCGTCTGCAAAACGCATCAGACAACCGACTCGAGCCGAACCCATGGAACGCAGCACGCCTACGAAGATTCTACGCCTAGCGCCGGACTCCGTGTTCGTCTCCTTCCTCTATCCCTTTTTTATTATTTTTTTCAAATTAGCTGCCTGGTATTTCTCTCCTTCCCCTCCCTTTTTCTCCCAAGCCTTTAGGGGCTTGCCTGCGTGTTGTTCGCACATACTTGACGCGCCACCCGTGCTCATTATACCTGGGGGCTTCTTTATCAGAAGTTTATATAAATGGGCCTCATGCCCAAAACATGTGTGACACTTCCGCATGAACCTTTTGTACACCATTATATGCATCGATATGACTTAAGTTTTGGCCAAGCTGGGTTGCCTGGCTCCTGTGCTTACCCCTACGTTCCCGTTTGTTCGGCTAGGTGGTAAAGGGAGCACCTCTGCGATTGTTACTGCCGGGTCAGCCGGATGTGTACCTCAGACTGGGTGATGCCGAAAGCTAGCGTTCTTAAGGGAATATTCGGTCGGTGAACTAAAAGATGCTTTTTCTTGTTTATTTATCTGCCCCCAGATGCTTTTCTGTTTTTTTCTCGCAGACCGGACATGCACTTTAGGGCATGCCTCCCAGGGAAAGGAACCCCTAACGAAACTATTCTACCTAGAAGATGTTTCTTACTAACCATGTAATATAACATAACTAGTTGGACACTTGTCTGTAAAGCACTTATGACCCCTACGCCTGGTCTCCATGCATGCGCCGGTTCTTACATAACCGAGAGGGTATTCGGACACACTCCGGACTATCGGGTCCAGAGGTCGAAGCGAAAAGGTCCGTAATGACAAACGATCTACAATCCGGCTAGAAGGCATTTTACATGTCATTTTAAATTACATAGTCAATTTGACTCGGTATATTCTTCTTCAATACCATCCAACAGGCTGTCTAATTTACAGTCCTATTGAGAATACTTGGCAGCCAGCTCTACCTAGCCATACACTAAACTGACAGGGATCTCCTTTCCGTCAGGCCCCACAGAGCCGACCTCGGCCATGTTGTTCGGGTCAGCCTTTGTGTACCGAGTCTTCACCATGGCCCAGGCCTCCCTGGCACCTTGACGGCAGGCCGATATCTTCCATAACCGGAAGTGCTGCCGCACTCCCTCCAGCTTCTCTGCAAGCTCTCCAAGGCCTTCGGGCACGGAGAGGGATGGCCACATAGCCTGGACGACGCCTTGCATCGCCTGCCGAACTCGTTCGTGCAGTTGCAATAGCTCGGGAAGAAGGTCCCCCGCTGAACCGGGCATCTCCTCTGCAGGACGACCTGTCAGCACATCTGCAGACATAGCTCTGTCAATCGACTTCCTCGCCGAACTCTTTTTTCGAAGATTCATTTAAGCACTTACTAAAAATGCCGCGTCGAAGTCGCCGATTCTCCTTTACGGAATGAGACAGCTGAGCACGAACATCCTTTAGTTCCTCGCCCAACTGGGTATTGGCGTCTTGAAGCTTGTTCTTCTCTTGCCTCACCCTCGCCAGCACGCTCTCGCCGGCCTTTAACTGGTGCAGTTGTTGCTGCTTGTCCGGATTCACTCCGGCCCCATCTGCACTGTTATTGTCGGAATTGCACATATGCTGCACTTCACAGCAGAACTATCTTTCGAAGCATATATTACCTGAGGGGGTCCCCTTGGCATTCTCTGAAGCGGCCAGTGCAGCCTCGAGTTGGGCCTTGCACTCTTCCAGCTCCTGGGACAGTTGCGTGTTCTTCTTTGTAAGATCCTGCATAACATATGATCCTTAAATCAGTTATCTTAACTGTTTCAAGTATCAGGGGCTACTGACATATATAACCATCAGATTTACTCACCCGTATGTCTTTCACATACTGCTTTGTGGCTCTGGCTAGACCATTTTGAGCGGCACAGAGATAGGCATCTCCCGTATTAAAGGCATCCAATGCCTCTTGGGAAAAACATGCATCACGAAGAACAGCCCGGCGACGCCTGTGGTTCACGGCACTCTCCACCTCTGAATTGGTGGCAGATAGCCCGTTTGCGTCCTCTGTCGGAGGAGCGTCCGGTGCGCCCCCCGTGTTCGCCTCCGTTTCCGGACCCGGCCTTGAAGCCTGGCCAGTGGATATAGTCCGGCGGACCCTCTTCCTCCTAAGGAGAGCATGGGCATTAGTGTGACTCGAGGGCATAAACCCTAGGCGTTAAAATTACACGCCGTACCGTTGCGCCGGAATCTCTATCAGTTCCGCACTTCTTTTTAGCCCGCCTGGCTTCAATGGACCTTGTTGGCTACCCACCGCGGGCTCGGCCCTCCGCCTCAAGGATTTCCCCTGCAAAGCGAAACACTATTAGTTTACGGCAATCAAAATAAAGCATGGATGAATCCTCTTGAAAGTACTGGGACTACGGTCTCGGTTACCTTTGAGGCCGGAAGTAGTCTGGGATAGTCGGCCGTAATGGCCACTAAGGTGTTGTCCTTACTCAATTGATGAAACACCCCATCAATTAACTCCACACATAAGTCCGGGTCCTCTTGGGATTCCGGATCGAGGGACCGTTCTGGGTCCTCGGGTTGCAGAGGAGGGCTGTTTATCTCCTTCACAGTCTAGCGCAGCTCCTGCGTTAACATCGCTAGACTAAGTACTCAATTATGGGAATTTCGAAAGCGGGTAGAGAAGTGAAAGTGTTCGCTCACCTAGCTTGGAGGACTGTACATAGAGAATCCGACCCGTGGGTTGACACGGAGGAATTCCTCTTCTTCTCCCTTGTACAAAGCGGATAAGATCTTCGTTAGAGTGGCGGCCAAATCCGGCCCCTTGCGACCGCACCGAGTGGCGTCGTCCTCCCCGTTGAAATCCCACATGGGGTGGCCTCTGTACTGAAGCGGCTGCGCCCCCCCGCATAATGCATGTGGCCATGACCTCGATCATGGTCAATCCGGAATGAGCCAACAATCTTATCCGGCTCATCAGGTAAAGGATGTCCCTATCAGTTTCCCTCTGAGGGTTTCGTGGGCGCCAGCTCAGGCGTTTCTTCAACGGAGCGTTGTTAAACTCAGGGAGGCCGATCCGTACAGGGTCCACCAGGGGACGTCATCCATATAAAACCATTCCGAAGGCCAGTCCTCGGACGCCTTCTTTGGGGTACCGGATAGATATCCGGTCCCGGGGATGCGCCATAGTTCGGCTCCGCCCACTTGATAAATTGCCCCCTCCTGAGAGCGGGGCACAAGGTAGAACAACCTCTTCCACAACGCGAAATGGGCCTCGATGCCCAAAAACAGCTCGCAGAGGGCCACGAAGCCCGCAACATGCAGAATGGAGGTAGGCGTGAGGTTGTGTAGTTGGAGACCGTAGAACTCCAGTAGCCCTCGGAGAATCGGATGAATTGGAAATCCGAGTCCTCTTATTAAATAAGGGACTAGGCATACCCGCTCTCCTTGAGAGGGATTGGGGATGCTCTCCGCTTGCTCTCCGCCGCTATAGGTGGCGATCGCGGCTCGAACTGGGACCATATATGCTGGGGGGAGGAGTCCCTTGGATTGAAGCACTACTAGCTTGCTATGCGGGACGGAACACCTCTCCCAATCTCTGGGCCGAGGGCTGGAGAGGCGAGAGGAGGAGCTGCTTCGACCGGCCATGGTGGAATGGATCTCTATCGAAAGTGCTCTGATGAATACTCGCGGAG
>NC_041383.1:512745353-512753444 GCF_002162155.2 Triticum dicoccoides
ACCTGGCTTTTCGCATTCGTTTGACACATGGAAGATGGTCATTATTGGGCACAGAAGCTGAGGAGAGCAACACGCACCAGAAGCCGGACACTATTCGACAGGTACATGGAATTTGGAGAAGAACCTGCCTTGCAATGCCGAAGACAAACTTGCGCGCCGGACTTATCATCATTGAAGCCTGGTTCAGGGGCTACTGAGGGAGTCCTGGATTAGGGGGTGTCTGGATGGCCGGACTATGACCTTTGGCCAGACTCCCGGACTATGAAGATACAAGATTGAAGACTTCGTCCCGTGTCCGGATAGGACTTTCCTTGGCGTGGAAGGGAAGCTTGGCGATATGATATGAAGATCTCCTCCCATTGTAACCAACTCTGTGTAACCCTAGCCTTCTCCGGTGTCTATATAAACCGGAGAGTTTTAGTCCGTAGGACGAACAACAATCATACCATAGGCTAGCTTCTAGGGGTTAGCCTATCTGATCTCGTGGTAGATCAACTCTTCTACTACCCATATCATCAATATCAATCAAGCAAGAGTAGGGTTTATCTCCATCGGGAGGGCCGAACCTGGGTAAAAACATCGTGTCCCTTGTGTCTTGTTACTATCCGCCTAGACGCACAGTTCGGGACCCGCTACCCGAGATCCACCGGTTTTGACACCGACAGCAGGCGCTCAAGCTCGCCTTCAAGACAGCCGCAGTAGCGCAGCCCACCAGTGCCGACACCCTCAAGGCCAAGGGGGCTGCGCCAACCAAGAAGAAGCAGCTATTCACCCATGACAAGGCGGAGACCAAGCAGGTACCAGTCGATGAGGATGGATCCTCTGGCACCACCTACACCATACGCGCCAATCTTGACCCCGAACAAGAGGAGGCTCTAGTGAAATTCCTACGCGCGAACAAGGAGGTGTTCGCGTGGGAACTCAAGCAACTAGCAGGGGTCCCAAGGCAGGTGATCGAGCACCACCTGAATGTGTGCCCCAATGTTCGCCCCGTGAAGCAGAAAGTAAGGCGGCAGTCCACGGAGAAGAAGGCCTTCATCGTCGAAGAAACCCGCAAGCTAGAAGTTGCGGGAGTCATTCGCGAGGTTCGCTACCCGGAATGGCTGGCGGACCCTGTTGTTGTGCCGAAGAAGGGAGGAAAGGAGCGCATGTGCGTCGATTTCACCAACCTCAACAAGGCCTGCCCTCAAGATTCATTCCCACTCCGCCGCATCACCAAATCGTCGACTCCACCACCGAGTGTGACCTGTAGTGCTTCCTGGATGGCTTCTCGGGCTATCACCAAATCAAGATGGCAGTAGAAGATGTGGAGAAAACGGCCTTCCTGACCCCGTGTGGGGTGTACTGCTACACCTGTATGCCGTTCTGATTGCGCAACACAGGTGCAACCTTTAAGCGATTGATGCATATCGCCTTGGGCCGGCAGCTCGGGAGAAACGCCGAGGCCTATGTCGACGATATCATGGTGAAGTCCCGGGAGGCAAAGACCCTGATACATCACCTGGAAGAAACCTTCACAAGCCTTTGTGAAGTGGACCTGCGGCTCAACCCAGAGAAGTGTGTGTTTGGTGTTCCTTCTGGCAAGCTTCTGGGTTTCCTCGTGTCCCATAGAGGAATCGAGGCTAACCCAGAGAAGGTCAAGGCGATCGAAGACATGAGTCCACCGCAAACCCTCACAGAAATGCAGAAGCTCACCGGACGAGTAACTGCATTAGGGCGCTTTATCTCCAAGCTAGGGGAGCGAGCCCTACCCTTCTTCAAGCTGATGAAGAACAAGGGCCCGTTCGAATGGACTCAAGAGGCTGACGAAGTGTTCCAAGATCTCAAGAAGTACCTGACCAGCCCTCCGGTGATGGTGGCTCCACGCCCTCAGGAGCCTTGGTACTCTACCTCGCCGCCACACCATACTCCGCCAGCGCAGCTCTGGTGGCGGTCCGAGAGGAGCGCCGGGTCAAGGCCGTATCAGCTGCAACCCCGACCGCGGCAGCTCAAGGCCAGGAAGGCCTCGCGAGGGCCATAGCCTCGGCGGATGGGGACCGGCCTCAACAGGAAGATGCCTCCGGGGCTGAAGGGACCTCACCAAGTAGTCAGGAGCCAGGGTCTCCAATGCCTCAGGAGGCGCTCGACTCTCCGGAGGGTGCTGGCTCCGTCGGCGCGCCCACCCTCGTTGAGCATCCCGTGTATTTCGTCAGCACGGTGCTGCGGGATGCAAGGGCGCTGTACCCCATGCCCCAGAAGCTCTTGCTCACGCTATTGGTGGCCTCTCAGAAGCTGCAGCACTACTTCCAAGGTCACCCATCAAGGTCGTCTCGGCATATCCATTGGAAAGGGTACTCAGAAGTCCCAACTCAGCGGGAAGGATTGCCGAATGGAACATCGAGTTGCAAGCGTTTCAGTTGGAATTCAGCATGATGAGGGTCGTCAAGGGGGCCGCACTTGCAGATTTTGTGGCAGAATGGACACAGGCGCCAGGACTTGAAGCGGGCAAAGATCGGTCTCTATCCCCAGGAAGTGAGGCACCGTACGGCTGGGTCATGTACTTCGATGGAGCGTTCTCGCGACATGGCGCAGGGACTGGCGCGGTGCTCATATCTCCTACTCAGGACAAGCTCTACTACGCCGTACAACTCTGTTTCTAGCATGGATAGAAGGTTTCCAACAACATAGCAGAGTACGAGGGTTTGATAGCAGGCTTGAAGGCTGCAGTGGCCTTGGGGGTAAAGCGCCTCATCATCAAAGGTGATTCACAGCTCCTCGTCAACTTCTCCAACAAAGTGCATGAGCCGAGGGACGAGCACATGGAGGCGTATCTTGCGGAGGTCCGCAGAATGAAAAAATAGTTTTGGGGTCTGGAGTTGCAGCATGTGCCCCGCGACACCAATCAAGAGGATGATGACATCACCAAGAGGGCGTCCAGGCGGCTGCCCCAGGAGCCCGGCGTCTTCAAGGAATGACTCTTCAGACCCTCAGCAGCATCGTCACTATCAAGTATAGCGCAGCCTCGGGAAGAACTCCCTCAACCACCTGCCTCAAGAGCTCCGACCTATGGCCCGACCTCAGGAGCACGCTTGCTCCTGGCGCTGGAGCCTCAGGAGGGATGCTGGATCGTGGAACTCAAGGGTTACCTGATGCAAGGAACCCTGCCAGAGAAGGAGGAGGACGTGGAATGTGCGGCGCGGCAGGCCACGGCCTATTGCATCCAAGACGGATAGCTATGCCAAAGCAGCCAAATGATGTTTCGCTACGTTTGCATCTCCAGGGAGCAGGGGAAAGAACTGCTGGCAGACATTCACGATGGAGACAGTGGGCACCACTCGTCATCACGAACCCTCGTTGGCAAGGTGTTTCGCAGCGGGTTCTACTGGCCTACAGCACTCAACGATGCCATCGAGCTAGTGAAGGCTTGTGAAGCCTGTCAATTTCACACCAAGCAGAGTCATCAGCCGGCTCAGGGCCTGTAGACCATACCCTCTCATGGCCGTTTGTGGCTTGGGGGCTTGAAATTTTGGGCCCGTTTCCCCGGGCGCCTGGGGGCTATCGCTACGTCTACGTCGCCATTGACAAGTTCACCAAGTGGGCAGAGGTGGAAGCTATCAGCACCATCCCAGCCGGTTCAGCAGTCAAGTTCAACAAGGGCCTCGTGAGCCGGTTCGGAGTGCCTAATCGCATCATCACCGACAATGGTTCGCAATTCACCAGCAACCTCTTCAAAACATATTGTGGTAACCTTGGAACGCAGATATGCTACGCTTCGGTGGCACACCCTCGGAGCAACGGCCAGGCTGAACGTGCCAATGCAGAGGTCCTGAAAGGCCTCAAAACCAGGACCTTCAAGAAGAAGCCGGAGGCCTGCGGCAGGGGCTGGTACGACAAGCTCAAGTCCGTGCTATGATCCATCCGCATGACCGCTACCAAGTCAACTGGCGAGACCCCATTCTTCCTTGTCTATGGATCAGAGGCGGTCCTCCCTCACGAGGTTAGGCATCGCTCCACGCGGGTCCTGGCGTTTGACGAAGTGCAGCAGGACGCCATGCGGGGGATGGATCTCAGGCTGGGGGAGGAACGCCGTCGGGAGGCCGCGCTTCGGGCGGCAAGATACCAGCAGGCACTGCGGCGGTACCATTACCGCAACAACGCTCCAGGACTCTCGAGGTAGGGGACCTCGTGCTCAGGCGGGTGCTCTCCAGGGAAGGGCTGCACAAGCTCTCTCCCATGTGGGAGGGCCCGTTCAAGGTTGTTCATGTTTCCAGGCCCGGTTCCGCACGCTTGGAGACCCAGGAGGGGTGCCCATCCCGATTGCGTGGAACATTTAGCACCTTCGGAGATTTTAGCCTTGAAGCGAGGCCCAGTGCCTGTGAGAAAAGGCCCGGTGCCTGTGAAGAAGGCCAATGCATGTGAAGCTTGTCGTCCTGAGTAAAGGCCCGGTGCCTGTGAAGAAGGCCAATGCCCATGAAGCTCGACTCCCCCGAGAAAAGGCCCGGTGCCTGTGAACAAGGCCAATGCCTGTAAATCTCTCCACCCGTGACACTCTCACATAATAATGAGTTGGGGCTGTACACACCCCGGAGTCTCTGGAGTGCCGCCCCTGGGCCTCGGGGGCTCCCGCCCATGCCCAGTGGTAGCACTTAGCTCCGCGCTGGCGAGAAGACGTCGAAGACTAGATTAGGTGTCGGACGCGGCTTTTCATTTGCTTTCTGCAGGTTGCTTGTCCATTCTAGTTTGGGACTTTAATTGGAGTTGCTTTAATGTTGTTCGTCGTGCTCGGCCTGTGGTTTCCTGTCTTTGTTGCTCGCCTGACTCGTCTTCCTTTTTGCAAACTCATGAGGGGGCTGCGCGGGCGCCCTCGCGAGTATCTTCTGACCTAATTTCGTGAGGCTTCCGAACTCAAGTTCATAGCGGGAGCACTCCTCCCAGTTCATGCCCCACGGGCATCACGGCACGAACGCAGGACCTGAGCAGGTCACCCTCATAGCTAGGTTCAGAGTCTGTCCCTCCGGCTAATTTTTGCAGGCCTCAAGACGCACGACAAGGCCTCTAGCCGGATCCTCCCGAGGCGAAGACCGCAACGAATCCCCCCGAGCTAAGTTATTCCTACGCATGAGAACGCAATACCGTAACACGACATGGAAATAGCATGATAATTGAAGGCAACAGTCCAGCACGCCCCCACGGGGCTCCACACTTCTCTCTCTCTCTCTCTATGCAGGAAAGGGAGAAAAAACAAAATAAGCATGGCCAGCCCCGCGACAACCCGCGGAAGAGGATTCGCACCACCATCCGGAGCTCAATCGGACCCCTCCTCACGCTTCACCGAGGAGTGATGGCGGGATGATCCGCCACCCCCCCTTGATGCAGGCGCGGCGGCGCGGTGGCTGATCACGACCACCACTGGAGGAGCTCCCGTCGGAAGGGGAACCACCGAAGCTTGGCGAGCCACGGGCGCCGCCAGGCACGGGCCCGCCTTCATCTTCGTCGCGGCCATTGCCGAGGCTGAGCATCCGGCCCGTCATCATCCTCAGGGCAGCACCCGACACGGCAGCCATCCTCTCCGAACACATTCACGTAGAGGGTGGCATTGTCGTCGGACTTGAAATGTAGGGTGCACCGCCGGCTCAGGCCACGTGCGCGGGCAAACGTCTGCCAGCCGCAGGCCAAGGCCACGTTCCCGGCAATGGAAATCTCCACCGCCACCTAGGAGGCTCTGCTGCAGCAGCCGTCTGCCTGAAGCCAGAGCCCACGAGAGACACCGGCCGACAGTTCGCCGACCAAGAAGCGGGGGAGCTAAAGCCAGGTGCCGGCCAGATCCTTCGACCAAACGACAAACTCCGGCAACACCTCCGCAGAGTGGAAGTGTGGGCGGGGAGGCCGCGCAGCCATGGCGCGCCTTCCCCCATCAATCAAGCGACCTCCACCGAGCAGGGGATCTCCGCCGCGACAACGGGCGGCCACTGCAGGAATCGCGGGATGCTTACGGGGACGACCTGGGCTGCGCTTGGACGGAGGGGAGCCAGGCCCCTCCTGGCGAGCCCTCCCCTTCTCTGCGGCCGAGAACTTCTTCGTAGGCGCCATAGGACACAACAAGCATATGGTGGAGGAGCAAGGAAGAAGAAGCGGAGCAAGAAGAGATGGACCGGGAGGGCTTACGCTGTTCCGTACTTATAATCCGGAGGAGGCCGACCGTCCGCCTCCACGATCCCAGGTAATCATGACACGTTCCGCATGCAAGGACCTGTCAAGTCGGGCAGTTGCCGGGGCAACATGGGGAAGCAGAGACGCCCACGTCCAATCAACCGCCACACGGCGCCCAAGGCCGTAGGCTGTTGGGGCCCGCGGCGCTCCGCACTTGCCCCTTCGCTTCCCTGCTAAGCCAAGTCTGAGCGCGCCTTGGGCCCGGGGCTACTGTCGGCGTTCTGGGAATGGGGGTCCCAAGACTTGCCTGCCTGCGGCCTGCGGCATGGCTCAAGTGGTGGCCCAGTATGGCCCATCTTCGTCTACTCAAGCTCAAGACCCTCGCGAGGGGCCAAGCCTCGCGGGGCGGACGACGGAAGGCTTCCTCAGGAGCGGCCTCACCAGGTAGGCTCGCGAGGAGGCGGAAAGATCAAGGCAAGGGTACCTCACAAGGTGCTCGTGAAGGAAGCCATGACGATCGAGACTAGGTGGGCGCCAGGCGGGCGCCGGCCTGTGCAGTGTCCTTATTCCTCTTTGGTGCATAGGGAGCAAGCACAGGCGCAGAGTACCGAGGCACCAAGCAAAGATTACCCTTTCGGTGCAACGAGACCAAGACCAGCAGAGCGGTAGGACGGAGGTTACCGTGGAGCCCAAGACGGCGTCATCACTAGTGCCTTTGGCAGCCGAAGACCAACTTTAGTCAGGATAAGTTGTACTATATGTTCCCCTTCAAATCTCACCATTGTGGAATCCCTTCCCGCTCAATATTTGGGAAGAGGACCAAGGCCTCTATATATATGGCTAGCCACCACCATAGCAAGGGGAGACGGATAGAGATTCGGACCATACACACCACAATAGCACAAGAACACCTCTCCTCACGAGGTTGTTCTTCCTCTATACTGTTCATCATCAGCCCCTGAGGCAATCCACATGCCACACACTGGAGTAGGGTATTACACCACAATGGTGGCGTGAACCAGTATAAAGCATGCGTCCCTTGTGTTGTTCTTCGTAGCTTAGGTTCTCAGCAAGGCGTTAGGACGTGGATCGGTAGGGGGAAGATCTTCACGTGCACCCCAGTGTTCAAACCTTAAGGGTCTTGCCGGAACCCCATATCCGACACCTATTATTTCCTCTTTGAATCAACTCCTAGATTCATGCTACGACTTCCCCCCTTTCTTCGTTGTTTGAACCAAGTCATAGATTCGACTGCATGAAGTAGCTCCCATGCCGCCTCGCTGCCCCATGCTCCCCGAACCACTCCCCATCGCCGGTCCGTCGCCGAACTCCCCATCTCTCTAGGCCTCCCCGCGCCGAGTTTTTTCTCCGGTGATGCCCATGCCACCGCCCCGCCAGTGCGCCCCCACCGCCGGCGACCACTGCCCCCACCCTGAACCCTAAGATAGATAGTGGGGGTACCTCTCCGGCCAGGCCCCCTCCCCACTGCGGCTGGTTCTTCCTTAACTCCGGCGAGCCCCCCACCCCGTGAAAATCGACTGACCCAAAAGTTGATTCATTCAACCGAAGTGTAGCTAAATTGAAAAGATGCACATGTAGACACATGGGGAGCTGGGAAGTAGAGCAAGGATGCTTTCTAAGAACTTCTACCTGAGGGTCGTCGGGATGTCGGCAGCGGCAGGTCGGATTTGCGCACAATACGACAGGGAGAAAGAACGGTCGGAGGACATCTCGAGACGGCGTTGTGTCAGAGAGAACGGCACGGGCAGAGGATCGGGACATGCCGACAGCTGTGGGTTTCCTCCCTCACCGTCAAGGACCGCGTGAATGATGCACTAGTCCTCTACACACACCGGCCGAAGGGATCAGGCCAGATCTGTGACCAGCGGTGAGCAGAGAGAAAATGTTGCTACCGCTGTCTTGTCCTAGTAAAGCAAGCGCTCAGGCCCTTGCCTATATATA
>NC_041383.1:512753796-512788395 GCF_002162155.2 Triticum dicoccoides
AAATTATATGGGGCACCTAGGTGCCGGGGCACCTCATTCGGATCCAACCCGTTAAGCGTTTTGTATTTGGAAATAATCACTAAAACCTTCCGAATAATCTTCTTTCCTTTCTCTACTTGCATGCGATTACCTGCACTGCCTAGAAAGCCTATAGGCTGACGCCAAAGATTCCATAAAAAAACCATATTTTGGCTGTGCTTCAATTTATTGCAGATTGGTTTCCAAAAAACTAGAAGCTATTGATTCCTTGGAATGATTTGTTTCCTTAAATAAATTTGACTAGTCACATTAAAAATAGTTTGAACGCTCGTACTTGGTTCTGTATGTACCCTATGATTTATTCTAATTTGTACTATATACGTGCAAAATAGTCCAATATATTTGTAAGTGCATACTCAGGCCCGTGAAAAAGTGCATACTCAAGATATTGTTAATGAAAATATACACATACCCGGGGCAATTATATCTAATGAAAATGCATACCGAAAGTATTATACCTAATGAAAATATACATATACCCGAGGTATTGTTTCTACTGAAAATATACACATACCAAGGTCTGATACCTAATAAAGATTATAGATATATCTCGGGTATCCTAAATGAAATGGAGGTTGAATAACTAACAGTGATATAATTTGGTGCATACTCAAGTCCCGAAAAAAGGCATAGTGAAAATATTTCTCAGTATGTACATACCTCGAAGTGAAATAATTTATTTGTATATACCCACAAATGACACTACCTTTTAATAGGTGGATACATGTTCGCAAATTAAATACCTCGACGGATGATATGTTACATTCTTGTAAATATGAATGTCTATTCAACATAATCAATAGAGATGTATTTGACGCATGATACTCGAGGATTATAATAGCTCTGCTATCTTTGCAAAAAAATTTGTAAAAATCAAAATAAATTGTCATGAATTCCAATTTAAATATTAGTACATGTATATGTATACATACACATGACGTTTGAAGCGTTTTCTATATACCTTAGACTACTAGTTTTCCACACACGTACATGTACAAATATAATTTAGTACACGTACATGCACTAAAATCTGGAACTTTAATGCATTGATGACTATCAATTAGTATTGAAACCATTAATGGTTGCCATGCATGCATATATGCATGCTTACCATAAATTTTTATTACTACCATATATATTTATTAATGGGTTTACCCACTAGTATGTGAATCAACGGTAATGTCATAAATCCAACGGCTAGGAGGCAAGGTGCCCAGGCACCTAGCTGTCCCAAATAGCCGTCCTATATATATATAAGTGATTATCTTTTTCTCTCCACAACAAGCATTTCAATTTGTGTACGTGGCATTAAAAAAAAGAAACTCCCTATTTAACGTGACTAACTATACGATCCCTACTTACTAGTACAGTAGTAGTATTGTTTCATTGTGCTCCCGGACCTCCATTCATTAAACAACCCCACGGGTGAATAAACATACAATACTAGTATTTATATAGAACGAACAAGCTCGAACTATTTTGGCTTTGAGATATCGATGGTACAGTTTGACCACATTGCATCAATGGACTCAGTACTTGGAAGTAACCTATACGTATATGCACGGTTTACATTCCGAATCGCTAGCTAGAGCTTGAACTATATTTGTTTAGATGTACCACATTTTTCTTTTGGTTTTCTGCTCCATGGCGCAATTCATCGATACAAAATTATACTATGAGTAGTTAAAAGTTGAGGGCAGGGCTTTTCCCGGGCACTGTGCATGGCAGTTTTTGCATAGGCGGTTTGACAGAGAGGCGAGGAGGGTGAGGGAGTAGCTTCAACTTACTGCTGGAAGGTACGGCTGTGTGATTTGATGGTGTGTTACTGCTAGAAAGACGGGGTCTTGTGATATGACTACTCACTATAGTCATGAATTACCGGCGCTACGACCGGGGTGATGCCCCCATCCGTTCCGCACTCTAATCTGGTGCATGACCTGTCGACCCGGATGCAGGCTCTCCCACATGTCGGTGAAGTACGTAAGAAGGAGCAAAGAATCATGCAGTATACATAGTGTATATACTAGTACTACTACTCACGTCGGAGGAGTGCAAACCATGGCAGCCCAGTGAACCAGCAGGCGATATGCCATAGAAAACAATTTGGTGATATGACCATAAAAACAATGTGCTACAGTCCAGTCTATAGCATGTACAGTACTACTCCTGTTGCTCCTCGTCTCGGTTCATCGCCATCATACTTTCCCCATTCCTGTGTTTTCAGTATCCTACAAATCAAAGAGGCCCTTAGACTGGTTTAGGCCTGGTTCTTTTTATAAATGTGTTATGTTCAAAATTTAATGAACGTGCTCCGGTTTCTATGAAAATAATATGGTTTGCATGTAGTAATTCATTTATTTATTTATTCTTCTGCAGGGGGTTTGCATGCAATTCGTTAGGTCTGAAATGTAAAGTACGCCGACATGGTTGCATATGCTCCGAGTCGTGCATGCACTACGACCCAGATGCTCTATGTCCCACATGTTGGCGAAAGGGAGCACATGGAAATATAGGAGTACATATAGGAGGATAAATGCGTGAAAAAATATGTACTATGAAGTGCAGCTGCGGTTTGAAAAGGAGACCTAAAGTGAGGACAGGTATAGGTTGCACGCACCCAACTAGTGATACTAGACATACGACTAATTTTTCCATCAAAAAATTAAAAAAGAGGTACGAGTACTCAGTACTCCTATTATATCAACACGAGTCTCATCTAACAACAGCGTCCGTGCTACAGCTAGCTCTTCTGCCTCGTTTCTCTCTTCTAATTCTAACTCATCCTACGCGCGGTGGGCGGGGTGGGGATTTGTCGATGGTCAGTTTGCTCAACTGCGGCCCCACCTCACAGTGAAAATGTTACGACTAGAGAATGGAGCGTATGCTCCATTGGCAAGGCGCGGGAGTTTGCAGCCAACCCACCAGGGTTCGAGTCTCGGCTCGAGCACTTGGTGCTCATGGAGTTTTGTTCTATCAAAAATGCCAATAGGCTAGTCTAGCCCGACTTGGTCTCGTTTTCTTTTTAAAAAAATGTTACGACTAGAATAAAAGTGACATACACTAATAGAACATTAAGGCCACGAGGCGATGTAGTGCTGGTTACAGGAGGCAAGAAGAAAGATGCATCCACCGACGACGTCCACCTCCTCGACTCGGGGCGCCGGCCCACCGAACGACAACTAAGTAGCAGAGGCTTTCGTGGCCAGGTCGATGTGCTTCTGAACAATGGCGTCCAATGATTCCAACTATGTGCGGCCCGAAGACGGTTCTCCTCGAGTAGCACAATGTCATCACGCCAGTGCTGATCTTGCGCTACTACATCATAGGCAAGAACTTGAGGCGACCCGTAAATGAGTTCTGTGGGGATAACTGCTTTTGCCCCATAGACCAGGGAAAAGGGAGTCTGCCCAGTAGCTCTATTTGGTGTCGTTCTGAGGGACCAGAGGACTACCGGCAGCTCATTGATCCACCGCCTATCGTGCTTCTGCAGTGTATCAAAGGTTCTTGTTTTGAGTCCTCGCAGCACTTCAGCGTTCGTCCTCTCTGCTTGTCCATTGCTTCTGCAATGTGCGACAGAGGCAAATGAGACCTTGCTTCCAAGGGTGCGAACATATTGCATGAAGGCGCAGCTCGTGAACTGGATGCTGTTGCCAGTAATGATCCTGCTGGAACTCCAAAACGACACACCAGTTCTTTCAAGAATTTGATAGCTGATTGAGCAGTCACCTTTGTCACGGGAGTCACTTCCGGCCACTTTGTAAACTTGTCGATGGCAACGAACAAGAATTCAAAGCCCCTGATTGCTCGAGGGAAAGGGCCGAGGATATCGAGCCCCCGGACCAAAAATTGCGATGATAAAGGGATTGCCTGATGAGCTCGGGCAGGCAGGTGGATATTCTTGGAATGGAACTGGCAGTCTTCACATTTCATGACTAGATCGACCGCATCTTGGAGGGCTATGGGCTAATAGAATCCTTGATGGAATGCTTTCCCAACTAATGCCCTTGATCTAATGTGGGAGCTGCACATGCCTGTGTGTATCTCAGCTAGCAGTTCCTTTCCTTCTTCCCGGCAGATGCACTTCAATTTCACTACGTTGGGCCTCCTTCTATACAGAGTTTCATCGACAAATTGGTACATACTGGCCCTCCAGGCTACACTTCCAGCCTCATCTTTGTCATTCGGCAGTTCTCCGGTTTGGATAAAGTGGACTTTGTGCCTTGCCCAAGTTGGAGCCTGTGGCTCGGCAACAAGGACTAGTGGCACCTCCTCAACTATGGGGGCACACTCCTCGTCTGCGGGGACCGTGGTATCGTCAGGAGGGTGCGGGTTGGCAAGTTGTGAGTTTCTGGAAGGGTCCTTGCTAGGAGCACGAGGCTCTATCGAGAGAGGCTTACCGGAGTCCATCTTTCTCCTCTTCCGGGACATTGTTGCTAGGGATACAGAGGGCTAAGTAAGATGGAGAACAAAAGTTCCTAGTTCCACAAGAAGCTTTTGCGCAGCACACTTTGACAGATGATCAGCTATGTAGTTTTCTGCACAAGGTACGTGCTCTGTTTGCAATCCGTCAAAGCGCTCCTCCAATCTTCTCCCTTCCTCAACCATGCCTCCATTAATGGACTTTTATAATCCTTGTTGACTTGTCTCACCACAAGCTGTGAATCTCCACAAATAATCACCTTCTTGATTCCCAATTTTGCGGCAATCTTGAGCCCGGCAAGGAGCCCTTCATATTCTGCGGTATTGTTGGTTGCCTCTTCCCAGGCAAAATGGATTTGGATGACGTACTTCAAGTGCTCCCCGGAGGGTGCGACAAGGAGCATGCCAACCCCTGCACCTTGCTGGGAAAAGGCACCATCGAAATACATGATCCATTCTTGGGGTGCCTCCTTGCCGGGGATAACTGTTTCTGTCACTTCCTCATAAGGGGTTGGCGTCCATTCTGCAATAAACTCTTCAAATGCCCTGCTCTGAATTGTTGATTTGATCTCAAACTTCAGACCAAAACTAGACAACTCCAAAGCCCACTCCACTATTCTGCCAGTAGCCTCAGGGTTTTGGAGTATCCTTTGCAACGAGAAGCGAGTGACAACCGTAATCTCATGGGCTTGGAAGTAGTGGCGCAGTTTCCTTGAGGCCATGATGAGACCAAAGATCAATTTTTGCACGCCAAAGTACCTCAATCGAGCCCCCTGTAACAGGGAACTGACAAAGTACACTGGGTGCTGCCCCATTTTCTTCCTTGTTGTGTCCTTGGGGTTGCCATCGCTATCGTGCTCACTTCTGTCCTGATCCTTATCTGACTCTGCTAGTCCTTGCTCATTCTCTGCCTCATCCACCTCCTGCTGTGCCACCAAGGCCGCACTAACCACTTGGTTGGTTGCCACTAAGTATAGCAGCAATGGCTCCTTTGGTTAGGTAGGCACAGAAGATAATTAGGCCTTCAACTCTTGCAGGGTTGCATCTGCTTCTGGGGTCTACTTCATGGGTCCTGCCTTCTTCATGATTTTGAAGAATGGAAGGGCGCGCTCGAAGACTTGGAGATGAATCTACTTAGCGCGGCAAAAGCATCCCGTTAGATGCCTCACATCCTTAACTGCCATGGGCGCTTGGATCTGCTCGATGGCTTTGATCTTGTCGGGATTGGCTTCGATCCCCTGATGGGACACAAAGAACCCCAGTAGCTTGCCGGAGGAAATGCCAAACACACACTTCAAGTTGATCTTGCACAAATTTGCAAATGCCTCCTCCAAATCCTGGATAAGAGTTGCTCTCTCCTTGGTTTTGATCACAATGTCATCCATATAGGCTTTAATGTTTCTGTGTAGCTGTGGCTCAACCAATCTAGACTACCCTTGTAAAAGTAGACCCGACGCTCTTTAATCCAAATGGCATGCGGATAAAACAATACATACCACATGGGGTGATGAACGAGGTCTTCTCTTCGTCTTCCTTGGACATGAAGATCTGGTGATATCTAGAATATGCATCCAGGAAGGAGAGTAAGTCACTGCCTGAAGTGGAATCCACAATCTGATCGATGCGCGGCAAGGGAAATGGGTCCTTCGGGCAAGCCTTGATCTGTGAAATCTATGAAAAGCCTCCATTTCCCATTAGCCTTCCGAACTACCATTGGATTTGCTAGCCAAGTGGGATGTAGCACTCCTCTGACCAAACCAGTTGTGCCTCAAGCTTCTTGATCTCTTCAGCAATAAACTATTCCCTTTCCAAGGCCTGCTTCCGGACTTTCTGTTTGACAGGTCTGGCGTGTGGGCAGACAGCAAGCTGGTGCTCGATTACCTGCCTGGGAACACCGGGGATATCAGATGGTTGCAAGAAAACACATCGATATTCACCCGCAAGAAGGCAATGAGCGCAGTTTCCTATTTGTCATCGAGGGTGACGCTGATGGTGAAGGTACCATCAATGCCAGCCAGCCCTGTTGAGACCTTGTTCACTTTTGGAGCTATAACCTTGTTCCTTTTGCTATTGGAACTCTTCGTAAAATCATCAACAGGTGCAGCATACTCCGGAGAGGTATGCTTCCCGGATTCTCTGCCGATGTCCTTGCTATCCTGCTTATTTCCTCTGCTTTCTTTGGTGGGAACTGCTGCTGCCGTTGCTTCAGCTGCGACCGCGTCCTAGTGCATCTTGTCCACGCAAATGATTGCATCCTTCTCATCTGATGGGATGGAGATGATTCCAAGTGGCCCAGGCATCTTGATATTCTAGGCATAGTGGGATGCCGCCATGAATTTGGCCAGGGCTGGTCGTCCAAGGATCCCATTGTACGGCAAGGGGAGGTCGACCACATCAAACACATTCTTTTCTGTTTGATAGTTCAACTCCCCTCCAAATGTCATGGGCAACATGATCTTTCCCTTAGGATGGCTCCTACCGGGATTAACTCCTTGAAACGTGCCAAGTGACCTCTAACCCCTTTTCTGCTATATGAAGCCTACTGATAACCTTTGGGGAAATTAGATTCAACTCGGCCCCACCATCCACCAATATCTTAGTGACCTTAAGGTTGCAAATTGTTGGAGACACCAACAATGGCAAACATCCTACCAAAGTGGTACGGTCAAGATGATCCTCTTTGTCAAAGATGATGGGCGTGCGTGACCATTTGAGTGGTATTCGTGCCTCTGGTGCTGGTTCCACGACATTGATCTCACGCGCCCACCGCTTGAGTTGGCGGTGAGAGGAGTGCAAGGATGCAGCCCCAACAACGCTCATCGCATCAGTGGCCTTCTAAAACTCTTGCTCGCCGGTTTCCTCCTCATCCCCTCTGAGGGCGTCCCGGATTAGGGGGTGTCCGGATAGCCGGACTATGACCTTTGGCCGGACTCCTGGACTATGAAGATACAAGATTGAAGACTTCGTCCCGTGTCCGGATGGGACTTTCCTTGGCGTGGAAGGCAAGCTTGGCGATACGATATGTTGATCTCCTCCCATTGTAACCGACTCTGTGTAACCCTAGCCCTCTCCGGTGTCTATATAAACCGAAGAGTTTTTAGTCCGTAGGACGAACAACAATCATACCATAGGCTAGCTTCTAGGGTTTAGCCTCTCTGATCTCGTGGTAGATCTACTCTTGTATTACCCATATCATCAATATTAATCAAGCAGGAGTAGGGTTTTACCTCCATCGAGAGGGCCCAAACCTTGGTAAAAACATCGTGTCCCTTGTCTCCTGTTACCATCCGCCTAGACACATAGTTCGGGACCCCTACCCGAGATCCGCCTGTTTTGACACCGACATTGGTGCTTTCATTGAGAGTTCCTCTGTGCCGTCCCCATCAGGAAGGATGCCACATCCCATCTTTAAATACGGCGCTATCGCCAAAGGAGCTTTGGCTATCGGCCAAACTCTCCGTCTAGGCGGTTTTCTTATGACCGCCTGTTCGGCCGCCGCGCCGACGATGACTTCTCAGGTCATCGAAAGCAATGTCCACGTCAACTCGGGACTCGCCGAGCAGTTAGATCCGATGGAGTTCTCTTCCTTAGACAAGCTTTTGGATCGCATCGCTGCCCTGGGAGTCGCTACAGACTACGATCTGATTGTGCTTAAACCCGATCCGAGAGAGATTGACTCTCCCCAGGTCACCCACCACGTCAAAGTGGTGGAGGAACAATGCGGCGAATCTTCACCCATCCTAAGAACCAGATATGTCCGGATTCCCGATCCCTCCAAGCCGGATACCCGCGGAGGGGAGGACGTCACTCAAGCCCTGAACCTAAAGTCAGGCAGTGGGCTAGATTCATTGGACAACATCCAAGAACCCAAGCTTCCGAGTTCGGAAACTCCTTGGCCCCTGAGTCTCAGATTGGGCGAGGTTCCGGATTTAACTCCACCCGCCCACCAAAATATAAGGGATCTATCCCAAATTCAGCAAGAGCCCACATAAACAGTACACCATTACTGGGCCAGATTCCTCCTGGTTATGAACAGGATAGAGGACTACCACGAGGAGGATGCAATTTCATTCTTCTGCAATAATTGCACGGACATCGGGATCCTCAATGCCATAAGTCGCCGTGAAATTACATGCTTCGCTGACTTGGCATCCATAGTACGAAAATACTGTGCGACGGAGAGTGTTCGGAAAACCGAAATAAAATTCTGGGACAATCCAGCCCTGAATACAACCCCAGTCCGAAATAAAAGGGCGCATTATCGCCAGGCACCTGGGCCAAACAACAAAAAGCAAAAACCCTCTGTAGGGTATGGAACCATACTAGATGGATGGCTCAATGGACCCTGTAAAATTCATAGTACAGAGGGCGCCACACCAACTCATAGCCTTAGAGCATGTTGGATACTCCGGCAGGTGGCCAGAAGTGGCGAGGAGCTTCTAACTCCAGAATCCACAGAGCACCAGCCCATGAATACCAATACGGTATCAACAGTCTTTGAGACTTTCGCATCAAACAATATGCAGAAACGAACACTCCGCAGCCTTACAGAAGTCTACCAGGTAGCAACAATAAAACCATGGAGTGACACGGCTATTACCTTTAATGCCAGTGATGAACCTAAATTCCGAACAGCCCGAGCACCAGCCGCATTGGTCCTCAGTCCAATAGTGGACGGCTTTCGACTTACCAAAGTACTCATGGACGGTGGCGGCAGATTGAACCTCATTTATGAGGAAACCCTTCGAAAAATGGAAATAGACTAGAGCCGCATTGAGCGAAGCAACACAACCTTTAGCGGAATAATCCCCAGTCGGGAAGCGCGCTATGCAGGAAAAATCACACTGGATGTGGTGTTTGGCACGCCGGATAATTACAGGTCCGAGGAGGTCACATTTCAAGTGGCCCCGTTCAATAGCGGATACCACGCTCTGTTAGGGCGAGAGGCATTCACAATTTTTCAAGCTATACCCCATTACAGGTACATGACGCTCAAAATGCCCGGACCCAACGGAATCATCACTCTTGCTAGTGACCCGGACATCGCACTCCGCGCCGAAAACATGACAGCCGCACTGGCCCTTGAGGCACTATCCGAAGCCCTAGCGGCCGAAGAACTGACTGCACTGCGCTCCACGGTGAACAGAGACGATGTGATACTCAATAAAAGATCCAAGTCCACCTCCTTTAAACCGGCAGACGAAATAGTCAAATTCCAAGTCCACCCAACGGACAATACAAAAACGGCCTCCATCGGGGCGCAATTAAACCCAGATGTTGACTCCGCACTACGAGAATTCCTACGCTAAAATTGGGACATTTTTGCCTGGCACCCTTCAGACATGCCAGGAATCCCACGCAGGCTGGCCGAGCACACCCTAAACATCCTAAAAGGATTCAAGCCCATTAAGCAGGCTCTTCGGCGTTTCTCTGAACCTAAGAGACAAGCCATGGGAGAGGAGCTAGCCAAACTACTAGAAGCCGGATTCATCAGAGATATAAAACATCCAGACTGGCTAGCAAACCTGGTGATGGTATCAAAGAAGGAAAATCTTGGCGCCTATGCGTCGATTTCAAGGACCTCAACAAGGCTTGCCCAATGGATCCCTTCCCCCTCCCCCGCATCGATCAAATCATCGACCCTACCGCAGGACACGATTCATTCTGTTTCCTCGACGCATACTCTGGCTACTATCAAATTAAGATGGCAGAGCCAGACCAAGCCGCAACGACATTTATCACCCCATACGGCCCATTCTGCTTCAACACAATGCCCTTCGGGCTCAAAAACGCCGGCGCAACATATCAGCGCATGATTCAGACATGTCTGGCCAACCAGATCGGCAAAACAGTTGAAGCATACGTGTATGACGTGGTCGTCAAAACCAAGCATGTCGAAACTCTAGTAGACGACTTGAAGCTCACGTTCGATAACCTCTGAACATATGACATCAAGATTAACCCGGAAAAATGTGTTTTCGGCGTACCAACCGGAAAGCTCTTGGGCTTCATTGTTTCCGGTAGAGGAATTGAAGCAAACCCAGCCAAGATCCGAGCTCTGTCACAATTGGATATTCCAAAGGACCTCAAACAAATACAAAAATTGACTGGATGCGTGGCGGCTCTAAGCCGCTTCATCTCCCGCTTGGGAGAGAAGGCATTACCCCTTTATCGCCTCCTCGGGCGCATCGAACACTTCGAGTGGACGGATGCTGCCATGACCGGACTCGAAGAAATAAAAGCCATATTGGCAACAAATCCGGTCCTGGCCGCGCCGAACATCGGCGAACCAATGCTATTATACATTGCGGTAACTCATCAAGTTGTAAGCGTAGTGCTCGTCGTCAAACGAGAAACGGACGGACACAAATTCCCCCTTCAAAAACCAGTCTACCTCGTGTCCACTTTCCTCACTCCATGCAAGTCACGGTACCCGCATTACCAAAAGATAGCGTACGCAGTGTTCATGGCGTCCCGGAAGCTACGACACTACTTTCAAGAGTGCACAAAAACATTAGCCTCCAAAGTACCTCTTAATGATATTATAAACAACCGCGAGGCGACGGGCTAGATTGACAAATGGGCCATTGAGCTCCTTCTGTTCGACATAACATATAAGCCACGACGAGCTATCAAGTCGCAAGTTTTGGCCGACTTTGTCGCTGAATGGACTAAAGCCGAACTCCCTAAAGAGTATGACACATATTCCAACTGGATCATGCACTTCGACGGCTCCAAAATGCTAGCGGGTCTGGGGGCTGGCGTCGTTCTGACGTCCCCAACAGGAGATACAGTTCAATATGTACTCTAGATAATGTATATGAACTCTAACAATGTAGCCGAATACGAGGCCCTTCTACACGGTCTCCGGATGGCAGTCTCCATGGGCATTCAACGCCTAGAGGTGCATGGGGATTCGAACCTTGTGATATCACAAATAAATGGAGATTTTGATGCCAAGGATCCGAAAATGGCAGCTTATCGCAATGTCGTCCTAAAAATGTCAGCTCAGTTCGAGGGGCTCGAATTTCACCATATAGCCCGGGAAAACAATCAGGCAACAGACGTCTTGGCACGCATAGGCGCAAAGCTCGATGTAGTCTGCCCCAACATTTTCTTGCAGAGGCTGTTCAAGCCATCCGTACAATGGGAAGGGGAGTCCGGAAATAACAACCCGGACTCAGCCGCACCACCTGACACCGAACAATCTGACACAACGGGAAGCTCTGCCAGCGAAGTAACATCCTCAGCCCACATAATAATGGCAGTCATTGCCCCGTGGACAGAACCATTCTTAGCCTGCTTAACTAGGCAGGAACTCCCCGAGGACCAAAACGAGGCATGCTGCATAGTGCGGCGATCTAAAGCCTATAAAGTCCACGAAGGAGAGCCTTATAAGAAAAGCACCACCAGAGTCTGTCGGAGTAATGGGCCACGAGTAGGCTAACCTGAGCCCCTGAGCCTTTCAAAACATCAGGGCAGACTGCGCCCCTCAAGACTCCGCGATAAGGAGCCGCCTTCCGAGAGTCGGCGGCAAGGCCGCCGACTATCCGTCATGGTCGAGTCCCAGGGACGACTTCGAGATAAGCCGACTCCTATTGGCGGCTTCCAGAGAAGCCGACTATGGGGAGTCGGCCCGCGACTCCGACCTCCTCCTGTCTTCGCCATGATGGACAGGACGGGGTACGGCCACAGCGTGGCCCATCCCCCTCTCGCTTACGAAGGGCCGGCATGGCTACAGTGCGCCGTATCGATGGAGATCTCCATCCGGCGCGGCACTGTTGCCATGCTTGCCCTGACCGCAGCCCCCGTGGGCGGCGCACTGTGCCTACGACGGCCTGCCTGTACAGCCTGGAGACGGCGGGTCCCACCTGTCAGTGGGGGTACAGAAGACGGGAAGAGCGCCACAAGACGGACCCGTTGGGAGTAGGCCCCCGGGAGTCGGCCGGCCCCTCTCACGGGCCCCACACGCCATTAACCAGACAAGACGGGGAATGGCAACAATGATCGTCCGTCAGGCGGCGGCACTGTTGCCACGACCCCATGCCCAAGCCAGCGTCATTAGAAGCACGACTACAGTACCAGGCCTGTCGGCGGGGCCCGCCAGTCGGCGTGCCCCAGCAGTCGGCGGAGAAGACGGCGGACTGAGAGACAGATGGCTGGGACCCGCGCCCAGCCGGATTACCATTGTATCCCTGGGGGACGGGCCTATATAAGCCCCCCGGGGCACCCATGCAAGGGGGATAGCTTCTTTAGCACTAGACCATACCATATAGGAAGGAGGGAGCTAGCATTGCCTTCTCCTACCTCCAGGAAACAGCTCTAGGAGCAACCTTGTATTCACTTTGCGATAGTGATCATGCGGAGACCCCGCAGAGCAGCAGTAGGGGTGTTATCTCCTCAGAGAGCCCTGAAGCTCGGTAAGATCGCCGGCGTGCATGCCTTTGCCTCATACCATTTCCAGGGACCGGCGACGTTCTACTCACTCCCACCATGATAAGCCATCGCTTGGCATATGTCACACCCAACCCCTGACATTTGGCGCCCACCGTGGGGCGAGGTGCACCGTCGTCTGGAGACCTGCTCTAGACGGGAACCCTTTTCCTCCCTAGCAAGCGTAGCCAGCCTGGCACGCCAGACAGAGTCTGCGCCGACGCGCTGCACGGCGCTGAGATCGCCTGCGTGGCCAGTTGCCTCGCCGAACTTATCGGTGAGGTGCGCCTCTCCGACGAGCCTGCATCCGACGCAGGCACGGGCGGCCCCGAGAGCCTCCTCACGGTTCTCCTCGACCAACTCCACGTCGCCGGCGAGCCTCCCGTGGACCTGCAGTCCATAGGCTGCACTGACCCAATGCTGGTTGACTCCAACACCGCGTCGCTCGACGCATTCCCCACCAACGTGGTGGTCTATGACGAGCCGCTCCCTCGCGCGGAGAGCGCGGAAGCACCATCACAGAGGTTCTCGTCCTCGAGCATGGCGACCATTTCGGTGAAGGAGCTCATGACCCACTCGACGCGGCTCTGCAAGACCTGACCGCGCCTATTCCGGGAGACGCGGACGCCGAGACACTGGAGGCGCGCCACCTCCAGCTTGTCGAAGGCGCGAAGAAGCTGGCAAGCATGAGACGCTTGTCAGAAGCCTACCAACGCGAGATGGATCGTGCTGTGGGCGGCTCGCCGGCCCCAACTGGGCATAGCCGCCTAGGCGCGGTCCGCCAGCGCAGCGTGGCCATCGCCAACCTGTTCAGGGCTAATCGCCCCGTGTATGCCACGCCTGCGGAAAACATCGGCGCTGCCCAGGCGGCGGCGGACGAGCTAGATAACTTCGAGGGCAAAGAGCGCGGCTTGATGACGGAGCGAGTCCAGCAGCTACTCGACGCGGCTGCCGCGCAGAACGAAGTCGGCTGCCGCACGGAGGCGCCGCAACAACAAAACGACGACCTACCTCTGCGCTGAGATCAAGGCGCGACATCTCAAACACCAACTGGCCGTGTCCGTGGAAGGAAAGACAAGGATCCGGCTGTCAGCTACAGTCGGACTCGCATCACCATCGAGCGCGACCAAGACGGCCGCCCCAAAGCAGTGGAACGGCGGGACGACTATCTGCCCCCTCCTCCTTGCAAAGAAAGGCGAGTCTCCCCGCCACCCATTGAGCATCCGACTCTCGGCGACCGCCTTGGCCGCCGAGAGGGAGTCGGAGAAAATGACGCCCGCCACCGGATCGACCGACTCCACCGATCCCTGGCACTAGAAGAAGAGGACGAGTTGGGTCCGCCCTGTTTCGGACCTCGCATCCGAGACGAGCCCTTTCCCAAAGGGTTCACGCTCCCCCGAGACACGCCCAAGTACAGCGGCTCCGTGAAGCCGGAAGACTGGCTGGTTGACTACTCCACGGCCTCAACATAGCGAATGACAACAAACGTGTTGCCGTGAAGTATGTTCCACTCATGCTCCAGGGCACGGCCCAGACATGGTTGAACAACTTCAAGCCCCGCAACATCAACAGCTGGGTCGACTTCACCGAAGCCTTCGTCCGCAACTTCACGAACACGTACAAGCGGCCTCCCAAGCCTCGCCAACTTTCCTTGTGCGTGCAAGGCCCCGACGAATCCACTCGCGACTACCTCACACGCTGGGCCGAGCTTCGGAACTCCTGCGAGGGCGTGCACGAGGTGCAGACCATCAAGTACTTCACTGCTGGGCGCAGAGAAGGCACCCTCCTCAAGCACAAGCTCCTTTATGATGAACCAGAGACCCTCGACCAGCTGGTAATCATAGCAGACAAATACGCCACGGCCGACTCCTCCATGAAGGCGGAGATTCAAATTAGCGCGACTGGCAAAGTCGCTCCTCAAGCTCCCAGAACTCCGGCTGCGGACGCTAGTCAGCGACAACAGCAGAGCGATCACAAGCGCAAAGCCCTACCGTCGGCTTCCACCAGCCGGCAGGTTGCGGCAGTCGAAGACCAGCAGCCGGAGGAGCAGCCTCCGACCAAGCGACAGAAAGGCGACAAGTCCAACTGGTTGCCGGCCTTCTCTTACGAGCAGACTCTAGATGGCCCCTGCAAGTTTCACAGCGGCGCGAAGCCGTCGAACCACACCACCCGGAAATGCCACTGGCTCACCTGAATTGCCAAGGGAGACGGCCTCCTGCCTCCCCCGCCTGATGGGCCGCCGCCTCCACCGCCACCCCAGCAGCCGGCTGTCAGGCCAGTCGGCACAGTACAAGACGAGTACCCAGAAGAGCACGGAGCCTACATAGTGTTCACCAGTGTGGCTAACGATCGACGCAGCCAGAGTTCATGCACTGGTCCGAGAAGCCTATCAGTTGGAGCAGAGCTGATCACCCAGAGGTAATGCCGAGTCCAGGCTCCTACGCCCTGGTCTTAGGTTCCACCTTTGCCACGGATAGGCGGGCCGCTCGCTTCTCGCGAGTGCTGATAGACGGAGGCAGCAGCATCAACATCCTGTACAAGGATACCATGGAGAAGTTAGGAATCAAGCAAAGACAGCTTCAGAGCAGCCGGACTGTGTTTCATGGCATTGTTCCTGGCCTTTCCTGCTCACCAGTCGGCAAGATCCTGATAGACATCCTCTTTGGGGACAAAGATCACTTCCGCCGAGAGCCAGTTTGGTTTGAAGTGGTGGAACTCGAAAGCCCGTACCATGCGTTGCTTGGCCGACCTGCTTTGGCCAAGTTCATGGCGGTCCCCCACTACGCCTACCTCAAGATGAAGATGCTGAGTTCCAAGGGGACTCTGACCATAGCTGACGACTATAGAAAGTCGTCCGCTTGCGCGGCCGAAAGCAGTCGGCTGGCCGAGTCTTTGGTGATCGCAGCTGAGAAGCGGCTTCTTGATCGGGTTGTGGCGATGGCCGGCAAGCAGCCCGAGATGTCGCCCGACCCCAAGGAGTCCGAAGCTGAAGGTTCGTTCAAGCCGTCCAAAGAAACAACGAGGATACCCTTGGACCCGGAGCACCCAGAGAGGTATGCTGTCATAGGTGCAAACCTTGACAGCAAATAGGAAGGTGAGCTCGTCGATTTCCTTCGTGAGAATTGAGACATCTTCCCATGGTCCCCTAAAGACATGCCAGGTGTACCGACCGAATTCGCCGAGCACAAGTTACACGTCCGATCTGATGTGAAGCCCGCCAGGCAGCCCTTGCACCGCCTGTCAGAAGAGAAGAGAAGAGTTGTTGGAGAAGAGATAGCCCGGCTGCTGGTAGCCGGCTTCATTATGGAAGTATTTTTCCCAGAGTGGCTAGCAAACCCGGTCCTGGTGCTGAAGAAGAACAAGCAGTGGCGGATGTGTATTGACTACACAAGCCTCAACAAAGCCTGCCCCAAGGACCCATTCGCTCTACCGAGAATTGATCAGGTGATAGAATCCACAGCCGGATGCGAGCTGTTGAGCTTCTTAGATGCATATTCGGGATATCACCAGATCAAGCTGAACCCGGCTGACAGACTAAAGACCGCCTTCATCACGCCATTTGGAGCCTTCTGCTACCTGACCATGACGTTCGGCTTGAGGAATGCCGGCGCCACCTTTCAGCGTTGCATGCAGAAGTGCCTCCTCAAGAAACTCGACAGAAACGCCCATGTCTACGTGGACGATGTGGTGGTGAAGACGGAAAAGCGTGGAACATTGCTGTAAGACCTCAAGGAAACCTTTGAGAACCTGCGCCGATTCTAGATCAAGCTCAACCCTGAGAAGTGAGTCTTCGGAGTACCAGCCGGCCAGCTCCTTGGCTTCCTGGTCTCTGAACGCGGCATAGAGTGCAACCCAGTAAAGATCAAGGCCATCAAGAGGATGGAGGTACCCAACCGACTGCTAGATGTGCATAAGTTCACCGGCTGCTTGGCGTCCATCAGCAGATTCATCAGTCGGCTGGGCGAGAAGGCTCTCCCTTTATACCAGCTCATGAAGAAGACAACCTTTTTTGAGTGGAACCCCAAGGCAGATGAAGCTTTTCTCCAGTTGAAGAATATGTTGACTACTCCCCCCGTGCTGGCGGCTCCGACTCCTAAAGAGCCCATGCTCCTATACATTGCCGCCACCAGCAGGGTAGTCAGCACAGTCATTGTAGTTGAAAGCAAGGAGGAAGGCAAGGCGCTACCTGTCCAGAGGCCAGTATATTACCTGAGCAAAGTACTATCGACCTCCAAGCAGAACTACCCCCACTACCAGAAGATGTGCTATGGCATGCACTTTGCCGCCAAGAAGCTAAAGCCTTACTTTCAGGAGCATCCAATCACTGTGGTTTTCACAGCCCCACTAGCTGAGATCATCGGAAGCTGAGATGCTTCTGGCCGAGTGGCCAAATGGGCCATTGAGCTGGCTCCCTACACCATCTACTACCAGCCCCGCACCACCATCAAGTCGCAAGCACTGGCCGACTTCCTCGCCGACTGGGCCGAGACCCAGTACCTGCCGCCAGCGCCCAACTCCACTCATTGGCGGATGCATTTCGACGGCTCCAAGATGCGCACCGGCTTGGGAGCCGGTGTTGTCCTCACTTCCCCCAAAGGCGACAAGCTCAGGTATGCGCTGCAGATCCATTTCGCCGCCTCCAACAACGTCGCTGAATACGAGGCGCTCATTCACGGGCTCCGGCTTGCCAAGGAACTTGGCATTCGCCGGATCCTGTGTTATGGCGATTCTGATTAGGTGATCCAGCAGTCATCTGGCGATTGGGACGCCATGGATGCAAACATGGCGAGCTACCGCTTCCTTGTGCAGCAACTCAGCAGATATTTTGAGGGGTGTGAGTTCCTTCACGTGCCAAGAAATGACAACAACCAAGCAGACGCCCTGGCATGAATTGGCTCCACCCGCCAAGCAATACCATCTGGTGTCGCCCTTCGACGCCTCCTCAAGCCGTCTGTCAAGCCTTCACCAGAATCAGACTCCATCTTTGTGCCGGCTCCCCTTGAAGAAGTTGGATCCGACTCAAGAGACCCACCAGGTGGCACGAGAATTCTTGCAAATGACTCCAAGAGCGCCGCAGTCGAAGTTGGCCCTGAGACTTCAGAACCTGGCCCGAGGACTGCGGTGACCAAACCGAAGACTCTAGAACTCGCCCTGGGGACTGCACCAGTCGGCCCGGGGACTTCATCAATCCAGCAAGCGGCTGCGGACTCCAGCCCGCCGCCTCCCGGCCCAGCCGCCCTCGTCCAAGTCGCAGTACTGGCAGTTGAAGAAATAGCAGCACCCTCATGGGCCCAGCCCATCCTCAAGTTCCTAGTGAGCAAAGAGCTGCCAACTGATGAAATCCTGGCTCGGCAAGTACAACGCCGAGCGACAGCTTACACCATAGTCAACAGAGAGTTGGTCAGGTGCAGCGTCACTGGTGTCTACCAGCGTTGCGTCAAGCCAGAGCAAGGCCAAGCAATTCTCAAAGACATCCATCAAGGCAAGTGCGGCCACCATGCGGCTTCAAGAGCACTCGTCGCCAAAGCCTTTCAGCATGGTTTCTTCTGGCAAACCGCCTTAGAAGAGGCCAAAGAATTGGTCCAAAAGTGCAAAGGGTTCCAGAAGTTCCGCTCCAAGCCACATCACACGGCTTCTGCACTCAAGACTATCCCCATCGCCTGGCCCTTTGCGGTTTGGGGCCTGGACATGGTGGGACCATTCAAAACAGCACGAGGCGGCCTAACTCACTTACTTGTCGTGGTGGACAAGTTCACCAAGTGGATAGAAGTAAAGCCCATCAAGAAGTTGAATGGTCCGACTGCAGTGACTTTCATCGCCGACATCACGACTCGGTATGGCATACCGCACAGCATCATCACCGACAATGGCACAAATTTTGCCAAAGGTGCCTTGGCCCGTTTCTGCGCGACACAGGGCATCCGACTAGACTTAGCGTCCGTTGGCCATCCGCAGTCAAACGGCCAGGTAGAGCGAGCAAATGGCCTCATCCTGTCTGGCATCAAGCCTCAACCGGTCGAACCACTGGAGCGTTCGGCCGACTGTTGGCTTGATGAGTTGCCAGCCGTCCTCTGGAGTCTGCGCACGACTCCAAACAAGTCAACCGGCTTCACACCTTTCTTCCTCGTGTACGGTGTTGAAGCCATCATCCCAACGGACATAGAGTTTGACTCTCCGCGAGTCACCATGTACACCGTGGAGGAGGCGGAAGAAGCGCGACAAGACGGTGTCGATTGCTGGAAGAGGGCCGGCTGTTGGCACTCAGTCAGTCCAGCATCTACCAACAGAGCCTACGCCGATACTACAACAGGAAGGTCAGGCCGAGATCTTTCCAAGAAGGTGACCTTGTGCTCCGGCTGATCCGGCAAACAGCCGGCCAGCACAAGCTGTCGGCGCCTTGGGAAGGCCCCTTCATTTTCAGCAAAGTGCTGGGCAACGACTCCTACTACCTGATCGACGCTCAGAAGCCCCGAGCATGCAAGAGGGAGGACTCCGGGAAAGAGATGGAGCACCCATGGAATGCAAATCTTCTCCGAAGATTTTACAGTTGATGCAGTATGTATCATGCTACCCTTTGTATTAAAGTACCAAGACTTCGGGCCCCCCGAGACGAGCTCGGGGACTGCCCTTTTTGTTATCTGTATGATAAGAATTATGCCTTCGAGTATACTACTCTTTGTTATGACTCTTGGCACCGGGCTCGACTAGTCGGCCCAGGGACTCACCGCCTTGCGCTATGGAATGCTCCCTGCAGTCGAACAAGTAGTGTGTGGTGCCTAAGCCGTCTCCTGTCAAAACCCGCAACTCGCAGAGCAACTGTTCGGTGGGCAGGAGTAAGGAAGAATGGGCGCTCGCATGAAAAATGGCTAAGGACTCAAAGCATAAACATAGCCTAAGCCGGCTTCCAGCCTCTCTTAGCGAAGCCGACTCTTGAGCAGTCGGTTTGCCGCTTTCTATCCAACTTGTTAAAAGACTCTAAAAAATGGCCAAGTACATGCCTTCCCGAAGTAGCCAAGCATTTGATCCAGAGGCGGTCCACAGAGCGGCCGTCCGACTGGCAAGGCGGCGACTAAGGGAAGGCGGCAAAGGGAAAAGCCAAAAGAGCAATGAGCAAGGAAAGATAGAATTCGGATAAATATTTAAATAACATAGGCCCTTGGCTGAATCTTCAAGCAGAAGTTCAAAATACACCCCGCGGGTGGAATTGTTCGAATTAACTAGTTTTTCAAAGACTACTAAAGCAGATAAACTGAAGGCAAGACGGCAGCCTAGGAAGCGGCAGACGGGTTCGGAGGGCCGGAAGAGATGGCGGTGTCAGGCGCCGGGGCGGCCGGCTGGACAGTCTCAGGTTGATCGTCTCTGTCGGCACCCGACTCGGTTGGCTGTGGCTCGTTGCTAGAGGCGCGGTCGAGCGGAGGCTGGTCTCTCGCTCCGTCTTCTGGCGCCTCCGTCTCACCTCCATCCTTCGCCTCGCCTTCCTCCTCGGCTCTGGAACCGATCACCTCAGCCGAGTCCTCATCATAATCCGGGTTCATCAGGAACCACTCCGCGGCGCCTCCCTACCGTCTTCGGCCCGATCAGGGATGAAGTCGCTGGTGTCTGCGTAGTTGGCGATCGCCGCAACACGTGTGACGAGGGTGTCTTCCACAGCTACCAGCTCCGCCTGGGCCTCTGACCGGAACGCGGCCAACCGGTCCAGGTCCAGCCCTGGATACCACGCCTTGACGAATTCCAAGGCCCGGCGCGCTCCAGCCTGGGCCGAGGAACCCTTCCAAGCCTCAAGATGACCAGCCGCGACCTCCAGCCAGTCGGCAGTCCGACTGGCAGTACGCAGAACTGGCATGTCTGGCCACAGGGCGGCAATCGCTTGGGCGCCGGCACGTTGAAGCCAGCGCAACATCTGATGGGCCGGCCGCAGACGAGCCTCGATGCTCAGAAGCTGCTCATCAAGGGTCCGGGGGGAATTGGCGGCAATCTCCGCACCATCTGCCCTCCGCGCCTCGCGATCAGCCTCGATGGCTTGCGTGGCCGCCTGCGAGTGGCCAGGGAAGAAGTCTGCTGAGACAAAAAAGAAGCAAGTCAAAAACAGGAGTCAGCCCGACCCACAGTATGCGGCTCAAAGAAAACAAACAAACTCACCGTCGACGATGTCCTCAATCTCATGGAAGCCGGAGGTCAGCTGTGCCTCCTTGTCAGTCCAGGAGGGCGCTCGCTTTCGAACTCGGCCAGGAGAGTAGTCTCTCTCTTCTCTGCCTCGTCCTGCGCCTTCTTGAGTAGCTCCCTTTGCTCTGCCAGCTGCATAGCCAGCATGTCGCGCTCCGTGGCGAGCTTGCTGCACTCCTCCCCCTTGGCGCGCAAGGCGGTGTTGGCCTCGCCCAGCTGCTGCTGAAGAGTGGTGTTGGCCTCTGAAGAATAAAAAGGAAAAGACGTTAAGTCGTCAACAAAGAACGTCATCGGGAAGATCCGGCCCGACTGCTCAGCAGTCGGCCCGAATCTCGGGGACTACAGCCCGCGGGTGCGCCAGCGCGCCCCCGCGAAGAAGAAGGAGGACTCACTCCGACTCTTCGACAAGTCGGCAGTCCGCCTGCCCAGCTCCTCGACATTGCGGTTGAAGGCAGTGACGCGGAGGTTGTGATACTGTTGTGATAAGAATTTTAGACAAAGATAAGTATTGGAACTCGCCAGAAGGAGTTCCGGGCCGCCCGCTCAGTAGCCGGCCCGAAACTCGGGGACTACACCCAGTGGGTGGGCTGGCGCGCCCCCACAGAGAAGAACAAGGAAAAACAAAGTTAAAAATGAAAGCATACCCGGACGGCTGCTCGCGACGCCAAGTGCGCCTTGGTGCAATTCTGGATGGTGTCGCCCTCGGCTCGCAGCTTTGCCTGAACGTCCAGAAGCGACTGGTTCAGCGGGCCTGTGCCGCCTCCTCGCACCCACCCAACGGGCGCGGCACTCGTCGCTTCAGCGTCTGGGATGGCCGTGCTGGCGGCACCGGTCGCCAAGGGGCGTGGCGCCGAAGTCACCTTCTCAAGGCGGCGGCGTGCTGGCGAGGCGACTTGAAGGAGCAGCCTCACCACAGACTTGTCCTCAGTCGGCGGCACCGGCGGGCCTGCCGGCTGTTTACCTTGCACACTCCCGGACGGCAGCGGAGGAGGCGGTGGCGGCACGGCCGTGTTCGACATGGAGGCCTCGCCGCTTTCCCTCTCCATGACGGGGTTCTCGCTGCCGGCTTCCCCAGTCTGCCCCGTGAACTCTGGGGGTGGCAGTGCGGAGTTCAGCGGGATGACGAGCAACGCTGATTAATGGTGCGCAGCCTCCTCAGCTCGCCGCCTTGCCGCAACAGCGGCTTCGGCCTCATCTAGCTACCTCTGGGCGGAGGCCGTCGCCTTCTCGGCCTTCGCCTTCTCCAAACGGGCGGCTTCGTCCTCGTCGCGCTTCTCCCGCGCGTTCCGCTCTGTCGCCTCCCGGAGGTCGGCGGCGGGGTCAATCCGCCGAGTAGTGGCGGACGTCTCTGCCGACACCATGACGGAGGCGGCAGCGACCCTCTCAAAGGTGAGGGGAGCCCTGAAGCGAGGAAGACATATAAAAGTTTTGGACAATACTCACCAGCAGAAAACAAAACCAAAGTCGAAAGCACTTACGCGGAGACCAGTGGCGGGTTTTTCACTTCCTTATGGAAGCGGTTGGCCTTCGCAATCGCCTCCTCCCGCTTGGTCGCGGCGGCCGCCCTGAACTTCTTCGACCAGCCGCCAAGCAAGCTCGGCCCGGCCCGGCGCCTCTTCACGCCGCCCTGGCCATCCAAGCCGGCGGAGGAACTCATGCTCAGCTGGCCGGCTCTTGGTTGGTGGCGCGGGGCGACTTCCCCCTCGGCGTCGTCATCAGGCTAGTCGGCAAAGGTGGCCAAGGGCCTGAAGCCTCCTCCTCTTCCTCCTCCTCCTCCTTCGGTGTCGGCCTCCATCGCCGCGGCCCCCAAGTCAGGGTCGTTGACGTCGCTCTCCGCTCGGTCGAAGATGAACTGACGGGCCGGGCCCGCGGTGCCGGCTGAAGGCTGGATGAGAGGGTTCTGACTCGAGGAAAACCAAAAAGATCATAAGTCGGACTCGGCTGCAAAGAAGACGGAACAAGAAGAGAGACGACTTACAACAGGCGGGGGGTTGGCGCGTGAGTACGGCTCCTTGCCGAACCGCCAATCCGCCGTGAGACTGCAGTTTGCGATATAATTCATCGTGTCCGCCACCTCCACGTGGGGCATGTCCTTGGAGCACATCCAACTCAGGTCCCGGTGGCCGCTCATCTGACAGATCGGATGAGGTCGGCCTTGGAGCGGGAGGACTCGGCGCGCCACGAAGGTGGCTAGCAAGTCGGCCCCGGTCAGACCCTCCGACTGCGTCAGCACTCGGAATCGCGCAACGGCAGCGGCGCCGGCAGGAGTCAGCGTCTTGACCTGGTGGGACCAGCTGGGAAGCCTCCCAGCCGGAGTGCCGGCTTCGTAAGGCGGCAGATTGACCCAGTCGCCGTCTGGGGCGACGTTCTTCACATAAAAATACGATCGCTGCCACATCTTCACCGACTTGATCAGCGGAATGGTGGGAAATGGGTTGTCGGCCACCGATCTCTGCATCATGATGAAGGCGCCACACTGGGCTGGCATGCCGCGACATGCGTGCCGAGCTTGGACTGAAAGAACTCTCCCCACAGCTTGATGGTGGGGAGGATGGCTAGGAAGCCTTCGCACAAGGTGGCAAAGGCAGCCAGCAGCACCACCGTGTTCGGGGTAAGGTGGTGCAGCTGGAGCCCGTGAAACTCCAAGAAGGAGCAGAAGAAGCCACTTGCCGGCAGCCCGAGGCCGCGTATGAGGTGCGAGCGGAATATGACCCCCCTCGCCCTCCTCCGGCGACACTTCCCTCTTCGGCGCGGCGCGGGCTTGCACTAGGTCCACGCCGGGGAAACGACGCGTCTTGCGGAGGAATTCGATATGGTGCATTCAGATGCATACTTTCTCGTGCAACAGCAAGCGTTGGAGGATTTTAGCGCCAAACAGGACAAAGCTAATAAGCTTGCTAAGCTTATTGGCAGCATGGTGGATACCCAGGATAACGTTTCTTGAGCTCTTCTGAAGTTTTTTTAGTTATCCTCTTATTTTGCTGCCGCGTTTATTTGCACTGGTGGCCAATTTTGACGGCCAGTGTATGTAATATGCTACTTTGTTCCCTATATTTGCACTCATGGCGAACATTGATGCCCAGTGGATGTAATATGTGTAATAGCGGTAATAGGCTAGTGTTAATTGCTTGCTTATTTATTTCCTTATTGTCTTGTTTAGTTGTTTGCTTGTAGTCACTGCAGTTCTTTTTCTGTGTTTTTCTAGTGGCCACAATAGCCTATTTTTGGTAACTAGGCCAAAATAATCATGGAAACACATAGACTGTTGTAACCATGGGCCTCCTGCAGGTGAGAAGCTTCGAGGAAGACACGAGCGTGGGGGGCGCCCCCCCAACTAGGTGCGCCCCCTGTATCGTAGGGCCCTCGAGCATCCCCCGCCCGACTTCTTTCACCTATATATCTCCATATACCCCGAAAACATCAGAACGGAAGATAGACCGGGAGTCCCGCCGACGCAAGCCTCTATAGCCACCAAAAATTAATCGGGACCCTGTTCCGGCACCCTGCCGGAGGGGGGGATCCCTCACCGGTGGCCATCTTCATCATCTCGGCGCTCTCCATGATGAGGAGGGAGTAGTTCACCCTCGGGGCTGAGGGTATGTACCAGTAGCTATGTGTTTGATCTCTCTCTCTCGTGTTCTTGATTTGGCACGATCTTGATGTATCGCGAGCTTTGCTATTATAGTTGGATCTTATGATGCTTCTCCTCCTCTACTATCTTGTAATGGATTGAGTTTTCCCTTTGAAGTTATCTTATCGGATTGAGTCTTTAAGGATTTGAGAACACTTGATGTATGTCTTGCCGTGCTTATCTGTGGTAACAATGGGATATCACGTGATCCACTTGATGTATGTTTTGGTGATCAACTTGCGGGTTCCGCCCATGAACCTATGCATAGGGGTTGGCACACGTTTTCATCTTGACTCTCCGGTAGAAACTTTGGGGCACTCTTTGAAGTACTTTGTGTTAGTTGAATAGATGAATCTTAGATTGTGTGATGCATATCGTATAATCATGCCCACGGATACTTGAGGTGACAATGGAGTATCTAGGTGACATTAGGGTTTTGGTTGATTTGTGTCTTAAGGTGTTATTCTAGTATGAACTCTATGATAGACTGAACGGAAAGAATAGCTTCATGTTATTTTACTACGGACTCTTGAATGGATAGAACAGAAAGGATAACTTTGAGGTGGTTTCGTACCCTACCATAATCTCTTCGTTTGTTCTCCTCTATTAGTGACTTTGGAGTGACTCTTTATTGCATGTTGAGGGATAGTTATATGATCCAATTATGTTATTATTGTTGAGAGAACTTGCACTAGTGAAAGTATGAACCTTAGGCCTTGTTTCCTACCATTCGCAATACAATTTACTCTCACTTTTATCATTTTTTACCTTGCTGTTTTTATAATTTCAGATTACAAATACCTTTATCTACCATCCATATTGCACTTGTATCACCATCTCTTCGCCGAACTAGGGCACCTATACAATTTACCATTGTATTGAGTGTGTTGAGGACACAAGAGACTTTTTGTTATTTGGTTGCAGGGTTGCTTGAGAGAGGCCATCTTCATCCTACGCCTCCCACGGATTGATAAACCTTAGGTCATGAGGGAAATTTGGTACTATCCTACAAACCTCTGCACTTGGAGGCCCAACAACGTCTACAAGAATAAGGTTTTGTAGTAGACATCAAGCTCTTTTCTGGCGCCGTTGCCAAGGAGGTCAGTGATTGAAGGTATATCTTTAGATCTTGCAATCAAATCTTTTAGTTTCTTGTTTTATCACTAGTTTAGTCTATAAAAGAAAACTAAAAAAATGGAATTGAGTTTGTCTCATACGCTTCATCTTTTTAATATCTTTCATGAGAATGATGGTAAGGAAAATTGTGCTCAAGTGCTAGAAGAAGAAATCTATAAAATGTTTGGCACTAAATCTTTGAATGATGAGCATGAATGCAATGTTGTTAGTATGAATTCCTTGAATACCCAAGATGCTAGTGATATGCAAAGCCACAAGCTTGGGGATGCTATGTTTGATGAATATGATATTTTTTGTCCCCCAAGTTTTGATGAGAATATTTATTATGATGAAAGCATGCCTCCTATTTATGATGATTATATTGATAAAAGTGGATTTGGAGAGGTCATGACTTTATTTAGTGATGAATCCACTATTTCAGAAGAGGTTCCAATTGATTATGAGAATAAAGTTGCTACCTATGATGATTATTGTGATGACATGTATGCTATAAAGAATAATGATAACCATGAAACTTTTCATCATGATTTTAGTTTTCAATTGGATTATGCCTCACATGATAGTTATTTTGTTGATTTTGCTCCCACTATTATTCATGATAAGAAAATTGCTTATGTGGAGAGTAATAAAAATTCTATGCTTGTAGATCATGAAAAGAATGCTTTATGTGATGGTTATATTGTTTAATTCATTCATGATGCTACTGAAACTTATTTTGAGGGAGTAACATATGCTTGTAGTAATTGCAATAATATCAAGTTTCCTCTCTATGTGTTGAAAATCTTGAGGCTATGCTTGTTTTGCCTTCCTATGCTAGTTGATTATTGTTCCCATAAGTTGTTTGCTCACAAAATCCCTATGAATAGGAAGTGGGTTAGACTTAAATGTGCTATTCATATTCTTCATGATCCTCTCTTTATGTTTCAATTCTTATCTTTTATGTGAGCATCATTGAAATCATCATGCCTAGCTAGGGGCGTTAAACGATAACGCTTGTTGGGAGGCAACCCAACTTTATTTTTGTCCTTTTCTTTTGCTCATGTTTAGTAATAAATAATTCATCTAGCCTCTGGTTAGATGTTGTTTTATGTTTTAATTAGTGTTTGTGCCAAGTAGAGCCTTTGGGAAGACTTGGGTGAAGTCTTTATGATCTTGCTGTAAAAAACAGAAACTTTAGCGCTCATAAGAATAGCTGCCATTTTTTACTGGGGAGTTCTTTTAGGTTGATTCGTTTTGCAGATCATTAACAGACAAATTCCTGAGGTCCACAAATTTAGTTACGAAATTCGTTTGATACATATTACTACAGACTGTTCTGTTTTTGACAGATTCTGTTTTCTATATGTTGTTTGCTTATTTTGATGAATCTATGAGTAGTATCCGAGGGTATGAACCATAGAGAAGTTGGAATACAGTAGGTTTAACACCAATATAAATAAATAATGAGTTCATTACAGTACATTAAAGTGGTGATTTATTTTCTTATACTAACGGAGCTTACAAGTTTTGTGTTGAGTTTTGTGTTGTGAAGTTTTCAAGTTTTGGGTGAAGTTTCGATGGAATATGGAATAAGAAGTGGAGAGAGCCTAAGCTTGGGGATTCCCAAGGCACTCCAAGGTAATATTCAAGGACAACCAAGAGCCTAAGCTTGGGGATGTCCCGGAAGGCATCCCCTCTTTCGTCTTCGTTCATCGGTAACTTTACTTGGAGCTATATTTTTATTCGCCACATGATATGTGTTTTGCTTGGAGCGTCATTTTATTTTGTTAGTATTTGCTTGATGTTACTTATAATAATGATTTGCATCTATATTTGCAATAAAAATGTCAAGGATAGCCTTTACCATGCTTATTTTGCTAGTATACATGTTTCTGTTTGAAAACAGAAAGTTTACCGCTGTTGCACAAATTCCCTAGAAAAGTCAGAGACTGATATACTGTTGAAACTTTTTGCATAATGAGATCTAATAAATCTCCTACAGCGTAGTATTTTTCTCATAATTTTTGGAGTTAGGTAAGTATGATGAATCTTGCATTCTTTATAGACTATACTGTTTAGGCAGATTGCTGTTATGTTTGCATTGTTTGCCTATGTTTGCTTGTTTAATGATTCTATTTGAGCATAGGAGTATTAAATATGCAGAGACATTTAGTATGCAATGTTGAATAATAATTTTAATGATTTGTTACAGTAGAAAATTATAAGGTTTTTGCATTGGTTTATACTAACTGATCTCACGAGTTCTTGTTGAGTTTTGTGTGGATGAAGTTTTTCAGATTTAGGGAAACCATGATATAAAAGGAATTAAGGAGACACAGAAGCTCAAGCTTGGGGATGCCCAAGGCACCCCAAGATAATATTTCTAGAAGTCTCAAGCATACAAGCTTGGGGATGCCCCGTTAGGCATCCCACCTTTCTTCTTCAACAATTATCGGTTAGTATCGGTTGAACTTAAGGTTTTGCTTCTTCACATGAGTTGTGCTATCCTTGCAATGTCATTTTATTTTGATTTGCTTGCTCTTTGAATAAAATACCAAGATCTAAAATTCTTAAATGAGAGAGAGTCTTCACATAGTTGCATAATCATTTAATTACTCATTGATCTTCACTTATATATTGTTGGAGTAGTTTGTCATTTACTCGTGTGCTTCACTTATATCCTATGAGTAAATGGTTGAATGAGTTGAATTTAATAAATGTGAAATTATATATGTTTCATTTTCTTATCCCATGGGTAATTAATGACTTCACATCTAAGAAGTAGAGGTTGTAAATGTATTGAAGGTTAGCAAGCATTGTATTGGTCATTTGAACAATTCATGAAAGAATATTGAAGGAAGAGAGATTTCACATATAAATATACTATCTTGGACATCTTTTATAATTGTGAGCACTCATTAATTATGGCATGCTAAAGAGTTGATGTTGGACAAGGAAGACAACGTAATGGGTTATGTTTTCTCACATCTCATTTAAAGTATATTGTCATTGATCATTCAAACATGTTGAGCTTGCCTTTCCCCCTCATGCTAGCCGAAATTCCTTGCACCAAGTAGAGATACTACTTGTGCTTCCAATATCCTTAAACCCAGTTTTTGCCATGAGTGTAAACCATACCTACCTATACGCGGTATTTTCCTGCCGTTCCAAGTAAATTTGCATGTGCCAAACTCTAAACCTTCAAACAATAATCTGTTTTGTATGCCCGAATTGCTCATGTAGCAACTAGGGGTTGTCAGTATCTTCCATGCTAGGTGGGTTATTCTCAATATGAGTGGACTCCGCTCATCATTCACGAGAAAAATGGCTGGTAACCGGGATGCCCAGTTCCATGATCAAAAAGATCAAAATAAAATAAAAAATAATTGGAAACAAAACTCCCCCAAGACTGTTGTTGGTATGGACGTTACCCCGTTATTCCGGATGGCCATGGAGTGTGATTGTTGGTGGAGGGGGAGTAAAATCTTTACCATTCTGTTTGGGAACCGCCTATAATGTATGTAGTATGGAAGATATTGGCAACTCTTGGTTGTTATGTTGACAATGAGATCATACCTCTCAAAATTATTTATCTCTATTTCAAAATCGAGCTCTGGCACCTCTGCAAATCCCCGCTTCCGTCTGCGAAGGGCCTATCTTACTTTATATCTTTTACTTTATGCAAGAGTCAAGGTGATCTTCACCTTTCCTTTTTTTCATTTTATTCTTTGGCAAGCACCTCGTTTTGGAAAGATCCTGATATATATATCCAATTGGAACGAACATTCGGGAGCGTGATTTTTGGAACGAACATGATCCAGGAGACTAGGAGTTCACGTCAGAGAATCTTCAAGGAAGCCACGAGGGTGGGGGCGCGCCCCGCCCCTACTAGACGCGCCCCCTATCTTGTGGGCCCCTCGAGCATCTCCCGACCAACTTCTTTCACCTATATATCTCCATATGCCCCGAAAACATCAGAACAGAAGATAGATCGGGAGTTCCGCCGCCGCAAGCCTCTTTAGCTACCAAAAACCAATCAGGACCCTGTTCCAGTACCCTGCCGGAGGGGGGGGATCCCTCACCGGTGGCCATCTTCATCATCCCGGCACTCTCCATGACGAGGAGGGAGTAGTTCACCCTCGGGGCTGAGGGTATGTACCAGTAGCTATGTGTTTGATCTCTCTCTCTCTCTCGTGTTCTTGATTTGGCACGATCTTGATGTATCGCGAGCTTTGCTAATCTAGTTGGATCTTATGATGTTTCTCCCCCTATACTCTCTTGTAATGGATTGAGTTTTCCCTTTGAAGTTATCTTATCGGATTGAGTCTTTAAGGATTTGAGAACACTTGATGTATGTCTTGCCGTGCTTATCTATGGTGACAATGGGATATCACGTGATCCACTTGATGTATGTTTTGGTGATCAACTTGTGGGTTCCGCCCATGAACCTATGCATAGGGGTTGGCACACGTTTTCGTCTTGACTCTCCGGTAGAAACTTTGGCGCACTCTTTGAAGTACTTTGTGTTGGTTGAATAGATGAATCTGAGATTGTGTGATGCATATCGTATAATCATGCCCACAGATACTTGAGGTGATAATGGAGTATCTAGGTGACATTAGGGTTTTGGTTGATTTGTGTCTTAAGGTGTTATTCTAGTATGAACTCTATGATAGATTGAACGGAAAGAATAGCTTCATGTTATTTTACTACGGACTCTTGAATGGATAGAACAGAAAGGATAACTTTGAGGTGGTTTCGTACCCTACCATAATCTCTTCGTTTGTTCTCCTCTATTAGTGACTTTGGAGTGACTCTTTGTTGCATGTTGAGGGATAGTTATATGATCCAATTATGTTATTATTGTTGAGAGAACTTGCACTGGTGATAGTATGAACCTTAGGCCTTGTTTCCTACCATTGCAATACCGTTTACGCTCACTTTTATCATTTGTTACCTTGCTGTTTTTATAATTTCAGATTACAAATACCTTTATCTACCATCCATATTGCACTTGTATCACCATCTCTTCGCCGAACTAGTGCACCTATACAATTTACCATTGTATTGGGTGTGTTGGAGACACAAGAGACTCTTTGTTATTTGGCTGCTGGGTTGCTTGAGAGAGACCATCTTCATCCTACGCCCCCACGGATTGACAAACCTTAGGTCATCCACTTGAGGGAAATTTGCTTCTGGCCTACAAACCTCTGCACTTGGAGGCCCAACAACGTCTACAAGAAGAAGGTTGTGTAGTAGACATCAGCGCTCTCCCACCACATCAGCATCGTGCATCCCATGCCTGTGCACATCATCCAGTACGGGAATGTGCTCCAGATGCAAGTGGCAGTGTCAGAGCCACAACTCTTGTTGTTCACGGAGGAGGATGGTCGCACGTTTTTCTTGGTCGGTGGCATGCTCGACATCGGCGCGCCTATCACCATGTCGGACGTCTACATCAGAGCGGGGGTGTCCGCACTATCGTACTACATGGACAAGCTATGGACAAATGGCCTGTCGAGGGAGCCCAAAGGCATGACCGACACCGTCAAGATGGAAATCGAGGTGACAAGAAGCAAGGATCCCGGCGACGTCGACGTGCAGGAGCTGACCTTCTTCATAGTTCCGCCCAAGCTACTTGCCGGGGTTGGGTTGGAGAGGACGGTGTCCCTCCACATTCAGATTGACAAGCTCACCTCCTAAATGATTCTAAAGTGCCTTCTTCTTATCTTAGTAATATGCTAATATAGGGGTTAGCTCGGTCTACTTTATCTCAAGCGATGGTGGGTTTTGGTGGTGACGCAACAATTATTTCGACATCAGATTAGTAGTTAAAGTAATTTTCAACAGTCGAACAAATATTTTGTATCTTTTGGATATAATGATCCTTTGGTTAAGAAGTATAAGCAGCTTGTATGCTTGTTTGTTCAGGAAGTATTGCATCCTTGTGCAAGTTCATGCCACACATCAAAGTAGTAGTACTCACCTGACTGCGCACCAGGCACAGGAAGCTTCGTGTTGTGTTGGTGCCGTGTGTGGCCTGCACATTAACCAAAACCCTGCGCCTCCAGCTGAGCCTCCGTGTTTTAAACTTCTCAATCTCAAGGCCAAGGAGCAATAAGAACCAATGATAGAGCCAATTAGATGGTTGAGAATACTACAATTCGTAGCTAAAGATGCGTGTGTGAGAGAGGACGAGTGCGTGCCTGCACATCCTCTATTCGTGTATAACATACTAAACTCAGAGTACAAGTGTATGTGGATGGCATCGACCTAGGGAGCTAGAGATGGTGCATGTGAGAAGTCCCGAGACACTAGGTGTGTGCATGGGAAAGAGGGAGAGAGACAATATGTGTTGATGTAATGCGTGTGAAAAAAAGACTAGTCTATAGCTCGCCATGAGGCCATTCCTATCAAACGCCCCAATAACAGTAAGATGTATCCGACGGTGCCAGTTATTGCATGTAGACAGCAGTAGAAAAATAAGTACCATGGCATATTACAAAACAGCTACATCACGGCCGAGAACACGTGCCCATGTTACACCATCCGGGAATAGTGCAGCACTTCGAAACTAGAACCGTCAATAAATTTTGAGCTTGAGTCTCACCACATTCCAAATTACTATTCCTATTCACACCAATATATTTAATTGCAAACCTGTTCACACCGATCACAACCTAAACCGTTTCCCACTTAGGAGCGTATTAGTACTCGGTTATAAATACTACTATGCCAAGATGACTACACATTCCTCCCCAACTCCTCACCACAAAAGCAAAAAAGTCATTCAACATCGTTCTCTTGCGTCTGCCATGGCTAGCGTGAGTTCTGGGTCAAGAGATTACCACCAAGGAGAGGCGAGCATGGAAGCGGAAGCACGAGAGATGTCTCGCCTAGCCGCAAAAGCGGCCGACATGTCCCGCCGTGCGGCAGTAGAAGCACAAAGGTCCCGCCACCCCGCCGAAGCAGCACAGAGGTCCCGTCGCACCGTCGATGCAGCAGACTGGTCCGGTCGCGCTGCGGAAGCAGCAGAGATGTCCTGCCGCGCCGCGAATGTAGTAGAGATGTCCTCCCGCGCCGCGGCGACCTGGGGAAATGTCTCACGGGCAGGCGAGGACTCTTACAGGAGCATGCATGCGATCGTCCATATCCAGATGGATCAAATCTCCGTCTGGATGAAGCTGCACGATGAGATGAATGCCTTGTTTGAACAGGCTACCAGCATCATCCGGCAAGTAGGGGAGGGCAATGCGAAGCTCTGGGCCGCGCGCAACATGCTGAGGGAGAAGATCTTCGGAAGGGCGAAGCGGGCGGAGGAGACTGTACCTTGTTGAAGAGGACGGGCGTCATCATCTAGAAACTTATGGACGAGAATGCCATGCTCAGCATCAAGCACGAAAGGTTGGTGGAGGAATCCATGGTTGCCACCGAGCAGCGTATTAAGACATGAAACTGATGAAAGAGATCATCGCCGCTCGCCGCGAGAACTAGTCTCTGCGACCTACAGTGCATCAAGAAAGTAGAGATCAGCGAGCCAGATCGTTTGTATGCGTCTTCCTTCTTCTTTTGCCCTTGTGTATTTCAGGCGTAGCTGCTTGTGGCTTTTTCTCTCTTAAATATTAGTCGAGTGAGACATAGCCACGCCATTAAACAGGGGCTCGGGCGCCATTAATGGAGACCTTGGTAGAGAGGTGGGCGGCAGATGGAGGTCAAAGGGCTCTCCTCCCGATAAGCACGCACAGAGGTCTGATTGCATGCGTCCCGTACTTAAATAGCTACCCTGCATGGCGCCTCCTAGCTAATACGAACAGGGGACGCGTGGCGGTACATTAATGGTAAGTAGAACGCCCAAGGTTTCAATAATACTTGTGTTTCCAATTGTAACGTGACATTACTTGTTCCAAAATAACTTTTTTGATTGTTAATGTGTGCGCCTTCGCAAATCAGATAGCAAAATTACCACATCATGTTGGTGCCATGTCATGACACCAAGCCAAGTTACATGATTTTCATGTGTGTTTTGGATTTACAGGAATTAAAAAACCAAGTTTCTCAATGTTTCCGGCCGAGCCATGATGCCCAAATGTTTTAATTTCATTACCATTTCTTGCATGGGACCTAGAAATTTACCCGAGGACACACATCTAATTTTTCAACCAACTTTGGTGCACTGGGGCATGTGCTTGTAGTTCAAATTTGAATTATGCAAATTAAATGACCATAAACTCAATTAATGTATAAAAAAGGCCGAATGAACCCAGAATAATCCCAAACTTTAACACGACACTCATATAGTTCTATGTTGCCTTTGTAAAGAAAATCAAGGGGGGGGGGGCAGCGTATATCGTTTCGCACACAAAGGTGACACGTTCCCTCTCAGAACCACGAGCCTTCTCAAGAGAAGCTACGGTTTGCAAGAAGCTAATACCAAAACTTGTTCCAATTCAGCCAAATTTTTTACCACAGCATGATAGTACCATGGCATGACACCATGCCAAGTTTCATGATTTTCGGGCGTGTTTTGGATTTACAAGAATTTTAAAACAAAGTTTCTCAATGTTCTCGGTTGAGCCACGACGCCCAGATGTTTGAATTTCATTCCTGTTTCTTGCATGGGACCTAGAAATTCACCCGAGGACACACATGTTATTTTTCAACCAACTTTGGTGCACTGGAGCATGTGCTTGTAGTTCAAAATTAAATTATGCATATTAAATGACCAAAAACTCAATTGATGTATAACCAAGGCCAAACAAACCCGGACTAATCCCAAAATTTAACACGATAGTCATATA
>NC_041383.1:512788805-512833119 GCF_002162155.2 Triticum dicoccoides
GGGGGGGAACGTATATTGTTTCGCACACAAAGGTGACACGTTCCCTCTCAGAACCACGAGCCTTCTTGAGAGAAGCTCCGGTTTGCAAGAATCTTACACCAAAACTTCTTCCTATTCGGCCAAAAAATTTACCACAGCATGATAGTACCATGACATGACACAATGCCAAGTTTCATGATTTTCAAGCGTGTTTTGGATTTACTAGAATTTTTAAAACCAAATTTCTCAATGTTCTCGATTGAGCCACGATGCCCAGATGTTTGATTTTCATTCCCATTTCTTGCATGGGACCTAGAAATTCACCCGAGGACACACATGTGATTTTTCAACCAACTTTGGTGCACTGGAGCATGTGCTTGTAGTTCAAATTTGAATTATGCACATTAAATGCCCAGAAACTCAATTAGTGTATAAAAAAGGCTAAACAAACCCGGAATCATTCCAAAATTTAACATGACACTCATATAGTTCTATGTTGCTTTTGTAAAGAAAATCAAGGGGGGCAGCGTATATCGTTTCGCGCAAAAAGGTGGCATGTTCCCTCTCAAAACCACAAGCCTTCTTGAGAGAAACACCGGTTTGCAAGAAACTTATACCAAAACTTGTTCCTATTCGGCCAAAAAAATTCCACATCATGATAGTACCATGACATGACACCATGCCAAGTTTCATGATTTCCAGGCGTGTTTTGAATTTATGAGAATTTTAAAACCAAGTTTCTCAATGTTCTCGGCCGGGCCAGGACGCCTCCCATTTCTTGCATGGGACCTAGAAATTCACCCGAGGACACACATGTTATTTTTCAACCAACTTTGGTGCACTGGAGCATGTGCTTGTAGTTCAAAGTTGAATTATGCACATTAAATGACCAGAAACTCAATTAATGTATAAACAAGGCCAAATGAACCCAGACTAATCCCAAAATTTAACACGACAGTCATATAGTTCTATGTTGCCTCTGTAAAGAAAATCAAGGGGGAGGGGGCAGCATATATCGTTTCGCACACAAAGGTGACACGTTCCCTCTTGGAACTACAAGCCTTCTTGAGAGAACCTCCGGTTTGCAAGAAACTTATACCAATTCGGCCAAGTTTTTTACCACAACATGTTTGTGCCATTACATGACACCATGCCAAGTTTCAAGATTTCCAGGCGAGTTTTGGATTTATAGGAATTTAAAAACCAAGTTACTCATTGTTCTCAGCGGAGTCACGACGCCCAGATGTTTGAATTTCATTCCCATTCTTGTATGGGACCTAGAAATTCACCCAAGGACACACATGTGATATTTAAACCAACTTTGGTGCACCAGATCATGTGCTTGTAGTTAAAATTTTAATTATGCACATTAAATGTCCAAAAACACAATTAATGTACAAAAAAGGCCAAACGGACCCGGATAATTCCAAAATTTAACAAAATGTAAACTTTGGTGCATCGGAGCATTTGTAATCATATAAAAAGGGACATGGCTCTTTGGTGGGAATTGATTCATTTTTTGTTGTTGTTGAGGGAAGTGCGAATTGATTTGGTACTGTACATGGCAATGTTGTTCTCCCGATTTTTTTACATTTTTCTTATAGTTTTTTCAATGGCATTTAGAGCAATATTGTAAAAGGGAAATGACTCTCTTGTGTCTTGTATGAATTGTTTTATTTGTACACGTTAAGTTTATTCTGCCAAACATGGGTTCCGCGCCTTGTTATCCCGAAATTTTAAGCTCGAGTATCTTTTGTCTCTTCTGATGTGAAACTCCCACCTCTTCAACCCGCGTCGTACCTTGTTATCCCGAAATTTCGATGAGAGCAAAAACTCCCTCCTCATCTGAAATCGATCCCGCAGCCCAGACACGCAAAATCGCCCTTCTACCCCTCAGCCGGAAATGTCGCTTCAACGTTGCATGGTCAAAACCGGTGGGGGTACAGTCGTAACTTACCCTACATTTCGGACAAGCGCGTCCCTAAGCTATGGCTCCCCCTACCTTCCCCTTCGCCCCGCATTTGTACACAGAGGCTGCCAAAACCAGCGAAACCCCACGCTCCTCCATCGGCCTCCCGGCCGCTGCCCAGCCGGAGACTCTTCCCGGACAAAGTCGTCCACCACAATAGCTCGTCGTCCCTCACCCACCACATCAGACGAGGATCCGTCGTCGATCTCATCGTCCCGCCAGATCAGCCGCCCCATCCTGCACCTCCAAGGAGCTGCCCTGACATTTCCCTCGTCTATTGCGCCACCTCCATCCCCACAGCGTCGTCTTGACCAGCCCCATCGGAACTGCGGCACCCTCACCAATTCCTCCGATGAAGCCGAGGCCTACTCGGCGCCACAAAGAAGGCTCTACACTCACCATTACATTTTATCTTTTATTCGATCTTGCTTCCTCGGTGGTGACTTCCACACCGGCACTAGCTGCTGCTGCTCTGGCCCTCGCTCGCGCTGCGGCGCTGTTCTTGCTGTCGGTCATGCTACTGCATTGCTCTTGCTTTTGTTAGTGCTGCTTCTCTGCTCTGATATTCCTGTCGATCGCACTGCTGCTCCACTCTTGCTCTCGTTCGTGCTGCTGCTCTTCTCTTAATCTTACTCGCGCTGCTGCTCTTCTCTTAATCTTACTCGCGCTGCTGCTGCTGCACGACCTCCGGCAGCTACAGGAGTTGCTGATTTAGCACTCGCTCGTGGTGCTACTACATGAGTTGCTCTCTGCTAGTGTGTTCCCTGCTCGAGTGGCTGCTGATTTAGATCACTGGTTCTCTGCTACTAGTGCTCGAATGCTCTGAACATCTATTGCAATGCTCTTCTTCTAATTCAATCTGTTTCAACAGTAGAATTCAATTTCAATTGTAGAGTTTAGTTTCTTTAGTTAAGTTTAGAGTGAACAATATTTATAGCATCTGTCAGAACGGTCGTGGCGCAGGTGATGTATTTTACATCTAGCACTTTTTGGTGATGTATTTTACATCATCTATTGTGGATGATATTAGAGTCCCACTTCAAATTAACATTGTCTGTCTTGTCCTGCTTCAGCCTCGCCGTTGCACACCTCACTGGAGCTGCTCCAACGATGGAACCATCCATCACAGCAGGGCAGTACCCTCGCACCGCATCCAGAGGCCTCAGATCTTATTCCCCGCCTCTGACAGTCACACCAGCATCACCATCCTCCACGTCCAAACCAATGATGCTGAGGTCGACAAGGCTATGCCAAAGAGGTTGTACACTTGTCGCATCACTTTGTTACTGTGCATTAATGTCGATCCCTCAGGGATCCTTCGGTTCAAAGCAGTTGCAAATCTAGAAATAAATGAATCATGGTCACAAAGTTAACAGGGAGAAAACTAAATGCTCTTTTGAACCACAATTTTAATCGGTTTAGCAAGATAGACATTATATGATAGTAATGTGGACCAAATGAAAGCTCGCAAAATATTTTGAGGTCAGGCTTCAACCTGTTGAAGACTACCTACTAGAATCGCCACTGGTTCAAAGAAAAAGTGAAGGAAAGCATAGGAATTAGAAACTTTACTATGGTACCACTGTTCGTGCATTTGATTAGAAGGAACGGAGCAAAGCAAAATTGGAGGTTTTTTTTCCTTTGGTTTCTCTTTCAAAGAAAAAACGTAGGAATTTTAATATCCACTTGGCCTTTTCAAATAAATATGCATGGAGAACATGACTAATTGCATTACTAGCATAATACAATTTTTATTTTTTTATTTTTCACGTGGTTTGACTTTAATTTGACCATGTTTCTCCATTCCTTTGATCTTCCAATTCATGTGAACCAAACACCAAGGTTGACAGAAATCCTATGTTTGCAAATGCTCTATTTTGCATGTGCATTCCCGTCGGATTTCGGGTTCCGGCAGACCCTCAAGGTTCGAACTCTGGGGTGCGCGTGGAGATCACACCTTCTACCTACTTACGTCTCGTCGCCTTGCAAAGGATCTAAACTACACGAAGAACAACACAAGGGACTCGGGGTTTATACTAGTTTGGGCCACCATTGTGGTGTAATACCCTACTCTAGTTTGTGGTGTGGTGGATTGCCTCAGGGGCTGATGATGAACAATACAAAGGAAGAACCGCCTCGCGAGGGGAGGAGTTCTTATGGAGGTGATGCCTCTTGGGAAGGATTGGATCCGTATCCCTTTCTACTGTGGTGGCTAGCCCTATTTATAGAGCGAGGCCCTGGTCCTCTTCCCAAATATTAAGCGGGAAGGGCGCCAACAATTGGCCATTTTGAAGGGGGACATCTAGCACACTTATCCTGACTAAAGTTGGTCCTCGCCTGCCAAAGACTCTGACGATGAAGCTGGCTTGGGCTCCACGATGACCTCCATCCTGCCGCTCTGCTGGTCTTGGTATTGTTGCACCGAAATGGTTGCCTTTTCTTGATACCCCCGCCTGGCGCCCGCCTGGCTTTGGTCGTCATGGCTTGCGTCATGGGCACCTCGTAAGGTACCCCGCCTTGATCTCTCCGCCTCCTCGCGAGCCAGCCTAACGAGGCTGTGCCTGAGGAAGCTTCCTGTCGTCCGCCCCACGAGGCTTGGCCCCTCGCGAGGGTCTTGAACTTGTGTTGACGAAGATGGGCCGTACTGGGACACTCCTTGAGCCACGCCGCAGGCCACAGGCAGGCAAGTCTAGGTCCCCCGTTCCCAGAACACCGACAGTAGCCCCCGGGCCCAAGGCGCGCCAGGACTTGGCTTAGCAGAGAAGCGAAGGGGTAAGTACGAAGCGCCGCGGGCCCCAACAGCCTGCGGCCTTGGGCGCTGCGTGGCGGTTGATTGGACGTGGGCGTCCCTGCATCCCCCCAACGCCTCGGCAACTACACGAATTGACAAGTCCCTGCATGCAAAACGGGTCATGATTACCTGTGATCGTGGAGGCCGACAGTTGGCCTCCTCCGGCTATATGTACGGAACGACACGAGCCCTTCCAGTCCATCTTTTCCTGCTACTCTCCTTCTTCTTCTTCCTCGCCCTCGCTCCACCATACGCCAATGGCACCAATCCGTCGGTTTTCTGCCGAAGAGAAAGGTAAGGCCCCCCGAGAGGGTCCTGTCCCGCTTCCCTGAAGAAGCGGCTCGCCTCCTGCTGCGGAGAAGGGGGTGCTTGGCAGGAGGTGTCGAGGCCATGGTTCGAGCGGTCGCCGCCGGGATTCCCATTTCCCTTGTACGCCCGGATCGAGGGCCGTGAAGACGCATACACCGAGCGGCGTCACCAGAGGCGCCGTTGCCGCCGGCGGATTACGGCGGTGCGCGTCATTCCTCCCAGAGTTCACGGCGAGGGCTCCTCTCGCAAGCTTGTGCTTCATGCCGCCATGCCTCCTCGATCTTGGATTCGCCTTCCTCCCTCCTTCGACTTCGAGATTCCGCCAAGGGGGCCTCTTAAGCACTGGCTACAGCACGTCGACTGCCGTACTCCTGTGACCGAAGCGGATGTCGATGTCGCCGCTCCAGGCAAGGTCTTCATGACCCGAGGCTAGGGCGAGATCGCCCGGGATTGCCGAATGGAGGGGGCCCTCGTGATCCATCTGGATTACGATGGCGCCTCCCTGATGCTCTTCAAGGTCTTCGACGAAGATGGACGCCGGCTGGAGTGTTGTCCCAGATGCAGCGGCCGAAGTTCTGGAGCGGCGAGGACCAGGCCTGCCGCCCGCTCTTCCAGCAACTCCCCTAATGGCAGCGAGTGCACCGGAGGGTCCAGCGGCTCTTCCGGGCTCCCCTGACTCCGGCGACGAGCGACGACAGCTATGAGCCTCCGAGCTTGCGCCGTGCCCGGAGCAGGGCCGGCGTGCCCGGCGGTCAATGCGGCTGATCTGGATGAGGTTGGTGCCGGCCTTGCGCGGCACACTGTTGATGATGGCGTCTGTCGTCATGGTCCTTGTAGTTAGACCTACTTAGGATTCGCGTCTTTTGTTCCTGCGAGGAACCAAGAACACACCCCTTGGGGGTTTGTAAGGTGCATGTAGTTCCTTTTGTTAATATGATCCTTATCGTGAAGTGGTGTGAGATGCTCGTCCCGTCTTAGCTTAGTTCTTCCTTTCGAACCTCTCGAGCACTTGATGCTCTGCGCCGACAGGTGTAACACCCCGGATTCGATGCGCCAGGTTTCTTCCAGTTATTCATCGTCGTTGCCATGTTATTTGCTTGCGTGTTACATTTTTCCATGTCATCATCTGCATTTCATCTGCATGTTTTTCAAAACTTGCATCCGTTCGGGTTCCGCCGGTTCTCTTCGTTGTCCGTTCCAAGCCCATACACACTCGCCCGCGCCCGCGACACGTCTGAATATTATTTTTATAAGTGGCCGGAAAATGTTCTCGGAATGGGATGAAAGTTGGTGTGCAGTCTTATTATAGTGTAGGTAGACCGCGTGTCAAGTTTCGTCGCATTCGGGGCTCGTTTGATAGCCCAACCGTTAAACATATAGCGGTACCGCTGTCGGTACCTTCGTCAAACGTTTTCGGTGTTCGGAAACAGTGTCGGGCTGCACTTCTCTTCTCTTCCCTCAGCCCAAGCCCTCTCTTCACAGCCCACTAATCCCTCCTAGGCCCAGCCTAACACCCGTCACGTCCGGAACCGTTCGATCGAGATCGGAGGGCTCCAAAACACCCCTAAACCCCCTAACCCTAGCAAATCTGCTATATATGGACACCCTAGTCCATTTTAGGCCTTCCCTAACCTAGCCTACCTCTTCCCTAACCCCTAACCGCAGCCAAACACGCCTCCTCCTCGAAATATGCTCCGGCCTTCTCCTCTCCGCCACTTGGCGCCGCCGCCGCCACGCGTTCCGACCAATCCGGGCATGCCACGTCAACCCTGCTGCCGCTCTCCTCCAACCGCCGAGCCCCACGTCGCCCTGTCTCCCTCCACCTCCCGCAAGGACCGCCAGGACCCAGATCAGGCCCTGGGAAGCCCAGCCGGGCCAGGAGCCGCCGCGTCCCGCCCGAACCTCCCGTGCCGTCGTCCTGCGCCTTGGCTCCTCGAGGCCCCTTGCCGGAGCTCCTCTCCCTGTCCTCACCGGCGGCCTCGCCGCAACCGCCGCTGGCGACCACCGGTGCCACGACCCCGCCCCCGTCCTCCCCTGCAAGCCGCTCGGATCTGCGCGCCTGTGTCCCCTCGTACGAACCCCGCTGCCGCCTTCGGCCTTGCACCGCCCTAGAACCCGCCGCAGTCGGAGATACGCGCCACCGCCAACCCTGTGAAGCTCCATCGACCCCGCCGCCGTCAGGATCCGTGCTCCCCGCACCAGATCCACCTGGTTCCGGCCTCCTCTGCCTGCCGGAGTCGTGCCTGTGCCGCCACAGACCTCTGCCACCGTCGAGCATGCCCGCTTGTGTGGGCCCATCTCCAGCCTGGCACCTCGGCCTCGTGGGCCATGGCCCAGCCCAGCACCCGCGGCCAGCGCTCGGCCCTGCCAGGCCGCCTCCTCCACCGTCCTGGGCCTGCAGCCCACTAGGTGAGCGCCCCGCCAGCCCTATCCCTCGCCCGGGCGACATTTAGTCATTTTGCGCTTCGTCCGTTTTTTTCAGAAAACTACTAAGTCCCGAAATTTCTTCATACTGTGCTCGTGTTTGAAATGTCGTAACTTGATGCGTTTTATATCAAAATCTTCATTCCATTGTGCCATGTTTGTTTGAGCTCATCTTGATGCCTGAATCATCGTTGCAAGAGTGCTATATGATGTTGACTGTTGTCTGTTAACAGAACTTGGTGATTTGTCTTTTTCATTGCATTTTGTGTATGCATCCTATGAGCTTGATGTCTACATGAGTTTTGAGCTACATCATGCCATCTTTACAGAGGTGCAATCCATGTATTTTTGTGAGTCTTGTAATGAGTGCATCGAGCTTGTTAAGTAGGGTACTTGATGTTGCTGTTTTGCTAGGCTGAATCTGCTATATCATGATGCTATGTAAACCTGCTGCTACAAATCATTCTGTGAATAATCTGGAGATGTTCACTAAGGAACTTTTGTTATACATGTCATGCTCTATCCATCCATGCCCCTCATTGCATTTATAGTTTACTGTAGATTGTTGTTAGCATGCTCCAAAGTTGCTAAATAATATTGCTGTCAGCCTGCTAACATTAAGTTCAGTTTGTGCCATGTGTTTTTCTAGTAATCTATGCACCCTATGAACTTGTTCTTGCCATGCTTAGCTTCATAAACATGTATTCGTACTATTGGTCACCTTGTCATGACATGTATTTCTCTGTGGTGAGTGGTACAAGCTCACGAACATGCCTACATATCGTTGTTCCTGCCATGTTTGAATCTGTCATATCATTTGCCATGTTTGCATGGATGCTACCATGTTTTCTGTTGGTCTTTGGAATAAGTTCAGTAAGGGACTTTTGTTCTATGAAATTATTAGATTCATTCCATGCCTTTGTTTGCCATGTTAAGTTCCTGTAACATGTTTGATAGATCTAAACATTGCAACCTGATGTTATTTCTGCCAAGCCTGTAAACTGTTATTATTTGCAATCTTGCCATGTCCTTTTGAGCATGTTCTAGTGATTTCTAGAGATAGCTCAGTGTTCATGTTTTGTTATGATTTACCTGTACATCATGGCCATGCCTTTTTTTTATGTTCAGGTGTTATAGCATGTTATTTTGATGTTTGCAAGATGCCTAGTTGCTGTTTTGGACAGCTTGTCCTTTAAATTTGAATGGAGTGTATGTGTTAAACCGTTGCTCCGTTTTGAGTGTGCTTTATATGAAACTTTCTTCATTTTGCATGTAGCTTCATATTATCATGTTGCATCCTTGTTTTGAGGTGTTTCCTTGAGGTTTGTATGCATTTTGCATCAATCCCATGTTTAACTTGTTTTGCTCATATCTTATAGGCCGTAGCTCCGAATTAAGTGAACTTTATATGTAACTTGACTAGAATCTCGTGTAGATCATCTTGGTGCATCTTAACGTGCTGTTTAACAACTTGAACATAAGGTTTATTCAGATCTGGACCAATTTCTAAACTTGCATATGAGGACTTACCGGAATTGTTATATGTTGTATCCGGCCTCATTTAAACATGCTTTGATGTGTTGTTCTTGTTTGCATCATCTCTTGCCATGAGTAGCTCCATGTAGCTTTGTCATGCATCATGCTTGTTGTGCATCATGTCATGTATATGTGTGGTGTGGTTACCATGTTGTGTGCTTCTTCTCGATAGTTCCCGTTTCGTTGCGATCGTGAGCATTCGTTCGTCTACGCTTGGTTCGTCTTCGTGGCTTCATCTTCTTCATGGACTCGTTCTTCTTCCTTGTGGGATTTCAGGCAAAATGACCGCTACTCTGGATCTCACTACTATCATTGCTATGCTAGTTGCTTCGTTCTATCGCTTTGCTGCGCTACCTATCTTTTGCTCTTCAAGCCTCCCAAATTGCCATGTCAGCCTCTAACCTTTTTCACCCTTCCTAGCAAACCGTTGTTTGGCTATGTTACCGCTTTTGCTCAGCCCCTCTTATAGCGTTGTTAGTTGCAGGTGAAGTTGAAGATTGCTCCATGGTGGACAGGATTATGCTGGGATATCACAATATCTCTTATTTAATTAATGCATCTTTATACTTGGTAAAGGGTGGAAGACTCGGCCTTATGCCTGGTGTTTTGTTCCACTCTTGCCGCCCTAGTTTCCGTCATATCGGTATTATGTTCCCGGATTTTGTGTCCCTAACGCGGTTGGGTGATTTATGGGACCCCCTTGACAGTTCGCTTTGAATAAAACTCCTCCAGCAAGGCCCAACCTTGGTTTTACCATTTTCCTACCACCCCCTACTTTTCCCTTGGGAGTAATTAACCCAAGGGTCATCTTTATTTTAGCCCCCCCCGGGCCAGTGCTTCTCTAAGTGCTGGTCCGAACCAGAGCCCTTTGCAGCGCCCCCTCATGGAAACTTGAGGTCTGGTTTTAGTTGTACGGATTGCTCATCCAGTGTTTCCCTGAGAACGATATATGTGCAGCTCCTATTGGGATGTCGGCGCATCGGGCGGTCTTGCTGGTCTTGTTTTACCATTGTCGAAATGTCTTGTAACCGGGATTCCGAGACTGATCGGGTCTTCCCGGGAGAAGGAATATCCTTCGCTGATCGCGAGAGCTTATCATGGGCTAAGTTGGGACACCCCAGCAGGGTATTATCTTTCGAAAGCCGTGCCCCCGGTTATTGGCAGATGGGAATTTGTTAATGTCCGGTTGTAGATAACTTGACACCAGATACGAATTAAAACGCATCAACCGCATGTGTAGCCATGATGGTCTCTTTTCGGCGGAGTCCGAGAAGCAAACATGGTTTTGGGTTATGTTTGACGTAAGTAGGAGTTTAGGATCACTTCTTGATCATTGTTAGCTTCACGACCGTTCCGCTTGCTCTCTTCTCGCTCTTATTTACGTATGTTAGCCACCATATATGCTTAGTCGCTGCTGCAACCTCACCACTTTACCCCTTCCTTTCCCATTAAGCTTTGCTAGTCTTGATACCCATGGTAATGGGATTGCTGAGTCCTAGTGGCTCACAGATTACTACAACAACAGTTGCAGGTTCAGGTTATGCGATGATCATGACACGAGAGCGATGTTTACTTGTTTTGGAGTTCTTCTTCTGCTTCTCCTTTGATCAGGGGATAGGTTCCATCCGTAGTCGGATGTTGATCTCTTATATGATGTTGATGTATTCTTGGGGCGTTTGGCCTTATGTATGTATCCCTAACTATAATGTAATGGTTTGATGTAATGATATCCACCTTGCAAAAGTGTTTCAATACGCGGTTCTATCCTTGGTGGGACCTTCGAGTCTCTTTAGGATAGTATCGCATATTGGGCGTGACAACATGTCCCGGTCCCAAGGCAAGCTTCAGCCATCGCTGGTATGCTAGGTCACGATGCCGTGGTCAAGGCCAGGAGGTGAGCGGCCCGAGGTCCAGTAAGAGCCCCTGAGTCGCGATGCTCAGGAGGTCCCCTTTAGCGCTCAAGCAGCCATCGTTTGATGAGAGAGGAGTGCAACGTTGCCAATATGGAATTGGATTTGGTGCGAGGTCGGTGCTGCGATAGCTAGTATATCCGGAGGATGACTTATCTCGGGAGTCTGAAGCCACTCCTTGGCGCAGCACCAGGCCCGCGCGTCGGCAGCTGAGGAGTTGCCTGGCGAGGTCCTCGCGTGCCTCCTCCCTCTCGCCTTTACTCTCCTTCGTGCTCTACGTCCACAGGTCCCGGCCCTCGAGCGAGCTCAGCCGTCGCTGGTATGCCAGGTCATGATGTCGTGGACAAGGCCAGGAGGTGAGGGCTGGAGAGCCAGTAAGATTCCATGAGTCGCGATGCTCAGGTACCCCGCTTTGACATGCAAGAGGTTCACACGGAAGAGAGGGAAGGAGACGCTGCGAAGGCCTCGCCCGACGCTGCTCCTTAAAGAGATCCTGCGAGCTCATCACAAGAAAAACGAGAGTTTGCCGTCACAATTGCTAGCTAGCTACCGGTTGCTCTGGAGGGGTGACGAGGGCACTGAGGCCTGGTGAGGTGGCGCCTTGCGGGATTGCCGCGGCCAGAGCTCAGCCACTCAGGTTTGTCGACGTTGCAGGGACGGACCCATGCGCAAGCATCGTGCCGTTAGGGAGCAGCTCCATAAGTTGGTGTCAATCGAGCGGGCGATTAAGTCGAGCACGTTAAGCATGAAGGAGCAAATCCATTTAGATAGACACGGAAAAAGGTAAACATCGCTGGGTCGGGCCCGAGCGACTTGGGGATAATGCAGCCCGAGGGGCGCCCCCAACAAAGTAACCTAAGGATATGAACAAAAGGGATACATGCCGCAGGGACGGACCCACGCCGACTGGGAATGATGCGGCCCTGGGGGCGCTCCCAGCTGAAAATGAAACTCGAAGGATGTCACCTGATGATGTTGGCAATGAAGGGATGTTGAAGTAGCGGACGACATGCGCTGCGGAAGCCGATCTTCACGAGCTCCCAGGCCCAGGAGCCTCAGGAGGCTCCGGATGCGCTGGCGGCTCCTCACAGACCATCTCAATCTCCGCCAGGACTGCGGAATGCCTGACCTCTTGAGCCTCCAGAATGCTCCTCATGAGGCGCTGACGCGCGGCAGCCGTGTTCGGCAGGCCGAAAGGCATGCAAACATAGCTGTGGGGTGGACCTTCGCAGCGTTCCACGCGTGAGGGCTAGAGGCGCTCCTAAGAGGTGGCTTGGTTGAGTCCTGGTACGTCGATGCAGACACACAGCCCACCATCCTCGCCCGGATGGGGAGCTACGGTGGGTAAGCGGCGGCTGCCACTCATGACTCTTGACTCCTGCATCTCCTGAATGATCTTGCTGATGAACTCCTGAGGGTTTGGCCCTCCTTCCCTCGCTCCTTCCTGAGGGAAACGTGCTTTGAAACACGCCTCCAAGTGGTGCCCGAGCGCCTCCCTCGTGATCTTGGCAAAGTCGATGGCCCTCCAGGAGAGAGCGCTCGAGCCTTGCCCGAGGAGGGCGCCGGGCTCACCTTCCTATGCGACAGAAGGAGGCGCCCCTTGAATGGGCGTGGGTCCTGAGGTGCCTGCCTCTCGAGGGTTCGGACCAAGCAATGTCTTCTTCTTCTTAGGGACTGCCTCGGGAAGCCTTCCACTCCTGTGATTTGGGTCTTCGATTGACGCGGCCTGAAAAGCATACTCCAGAGAACACACAGCATCCCTCTCCTCACAAGGCACCGTGATGACTCCACCACTTCCTGGCATCTTGAGGACATTGTAGCTGTGATGAATCACTGCCATGAAATTGGCCAGGGCTGGGTACCCGAGGATGGCATTGTAAGACAGGCGGATGTGGGCAACATCAAAGTCAATGAGCTCAGTGCAGTAGTTGTCGCGCTGCCCAAAGGTGACAGGGAGACGGACTTGCCCTATCGGAACAGTGGAACCATCGGTGACTCCCAAGAAAGGCTTGGTTGGCTGAAGCTGATTGTAAGGCACTTGGAGAGTGTTGAACGTCTCGACGGACAGGACGTTGAGTCCTGCTCCGCCATCGATGAGGGTTCTTGTGACCTGCACATTGCTGATGATTGGGGAACGAAGCATCGGGAGGACTCCGGCAATGGCTGCGCACTTAAGCTGATCTGCTAAGCTGAATGTGATGGCGCACGCTAACCACCTGAGACGGCGCACGGCCTCAAGCTTGGGGACGACTGCATTCACCTCACGAGCAAGCTGTTTGAAGATGTGCTGAGAGGCTGGGGCCTGAGCGCCGCCCAAGATACAAGCGATTGCGCGTGGCTCCTAGAAGCCCCCAGCCCCCTTGTCCTGATGATGGTCTTCATTCCTCCTCGGCTGCGGTGGTAGAGGAGGGAGGCATGCGTTGCCTTGTGGGCGATCCTCGCGAGGCTGATCCCTCCAACCTCCCTTGCGAAGCTGATCCTGCCAGCGGTCCTCGCGACGTCGGTCACGCCACCCTTGGCGAGGGCCACGGTCTTCCCATCATCCTCCGCCTCTTCCTCCTCCTCGGCCATAGCCCTGGTCGCTGCGCTCGGGGCGTCGGCCGGCACGCACATCCCGCACAGCCCTGATCTCTTGGCATTCGTTGGTGTTGTGGGTGTGGAGGTCATGGTACACGCAGTACCGGCTGCCCTTGGATGACTCAGGCTGATCTCTGCCTCGCTTGGTGTCCGGTTCTGCTGCAAGCATGGCAGCCCCCTTGCACTTCACATCCTTGACCTTGGGCTTCTTCTCTTCTGGGTCTGCAGCCGGAAGCCCAAGGAGGGATAGGCGCCCTTCCTCTGCCCTAGCGCACTTGGTCGCCAAATTGAATAGCTCCAGGGATGTGCATAGGTCTTCATGGATTGCTAGCTCCTCTTTCATCTTGATGTCACGCACCCCATCAGAGAAAAGCTGAGATGATGGCCTCCTCAGTCACCCTGGGGATCTTGAGGCGAGTGTTGTTGAAGAGTTGGATGAACTTTGGCAGTGTCTCTCCTGGCTGCTGCTTGATGCGGCGCAGGTCACTCATGGCCGGGGGCCGGTCGCGAGTGCCTTGGAAGTTGGCGATGAAGCGAGTGTGCATCTTGTCCCAGGAGGAAATTATGCCAGGAGCCAGGTTCAGGAGCCAAGTGCGGGCACTGCCCTTGAGCGCCATGGGAAACCAGTTCGCCATGACCATCTCGTCCCCGTTGGCGGCTTCGATGCCCAGCTCGTACAGCTGGAGGAACTCTGCAGTATCAGCCTTGCCGTCGTAGAGCGGGGGCAGATCTGGCTTAAACTTGCCCGGCCAGGCCGCGCTGCGCAGCTCGGCGGTGAAGGAACGGTAGCCTGCCGTGGCCATAGTAGGCCTTTGGTGACGAAGAGCTTGATCTTGGAGGTCTCCGCGTGCTACCGCCAGGAGTAGCGCGGGGTCTTGGCATGCTGGAGCAGGAGCACGGTCATGACGGGCCGGTGCGGGGAGCACACGGAAAGCTTCTTGGGGACGAGGGATCTCTTGGCAGGTCTTCTCTTGCTGCCCTGGCGCCGGACGGAGCGGGTCCCGTCCAGGGGCCACGCGCCTTGGGGCCAGGGCGCCTTCTTGAGGGGGAGACGGCTGAGGCGCCCCCGGAGTTTCATTGCCCGCGCAGGGCGGGGCGCGGTGCAGCAAGAGGGATGGTGCAGGGGAGCCCCCAGCGGCGCTGACGAGCTGGGTGATGCCGGCGATCCACTCGTCGTAGAGGTCGTCGACGGGATGGTAGTGCAAGAGCTCTCGCGCCAGGAGCAGCTCGGCGTGCGCGTCCGCAGGAGCGCGACGGGCGTGGGACAACGAATCGGATGGAGTCAGCAACGGGGTAGCGGTGCGGCCTTCTCGCCACAGCGAAGGATTCAGGGACGTCGCCTGCTCCTCGTTCCCCGTCGGGAGGTGGCGGCGTGGATGGCAGGCGATGGGGAACGATGGGGAGGCCCTCCAACAGGGGCCGTCTGGGCAACATGGGCCGCGAGGGCAGCCCGGCGCTCGGCGCGGGCTCGACGAGCGTCAGACATGGATGTGGTGGATGGCGAAACGCGAGGCGGCGGAAGGCGGATTCCGGCGCACCCCTACCTAGCGCGCCAAATGTCGGATTTCGGGATCCGGCAGACCCTCAAGGTTCGAACTCTGGGGTGCGCGCGGAGATCACACCTTCTACCTACTTACGTCTCGTAGCCTCGCAAAGGATCTAAACTACACGAAGAACAACACAAGGGACTCGGGGTTTATACTAGTTCGGGCCACCATTGTGGTGTAATACCCTACTCTAGTTTGTGGTGTGGTGGATTGCCTCACGGGCTGATGATGAACAATACAAAGGAAGTACTGCCTCATGAAGGGAGGAGTTCTTGTGGAGGTGATGCCTCTTGGGAAGGATTGGATCCAGATCCCTTTTTACTATGGTGGCTAGCCCTATTTATAGAGCGAGGCCCTGGTCCTCTTCCCAAATATTGAGCGGGAAGGGCGCCAACAATTGGCCATTTTGAAGGGGAACATCTAGTACACTTATCCTGACTAAAGTTGGTCCTCGCCTGCCAAAGACTCTGACGATGAAGCTGGCTTGGGCTCCACGATGACCTCCATCCTACCGCTCTGCTGGTCTTGGTATAGTTGCACCGAAATGGTTGCCTTTGCTTGATACCCTTGCATGCGCTTGCCCCCTTTGCACCAAAGAGGAAACAAGGACTCTACGCAAGCCCGCGCCCGCCTGGCGCCTGCCTGGCTTTGGTCGTCATGGCTTGCGTCACGGGCACCTCGTGAGGTACCCCGCCTTGATCTCTCCGCCTCCTCGCGAGCCAGCCTGACGAGGCTGTGCCTGAGGAAGCTTCCTGTCATCCGCCCCACGAGGCTTGGCCCCTCGCGAGGGTCTTGAGCTTGTGTTGACGAAGATGGGCCGTACTGGGCCACTCCTTGAGCCATGCCGCAGGCTGCAGGCAGGCAAGTCTGGGTACCCCCGTTCCCAGAACACCGACAATTCCTATCTGATTCATGTGTTTTTCCTATCTCTGTGTTTATATAATCCTCCAATTCTAAGAAGCCCTTACAAATTTACTTCATTTTCAGATAAGTGTCCAAGAAAACTCTGTGCGTTATGTCCTGCTCTTGCCGTGCCGTCATCCACCCCACCAGAGGTACACCATCGATGGAAGCGTTCACTGCAGCAGAGATTCCCCCTGAAGACTTTCTTTCGCCGCCTCAGAACATCTTCCCCATTGCGAGCAGCCACGCCAACTGCATTACCATCATCGACTGAGCAGATGAACCTATGGACTACACAGTTCCAAAGGAGAGGTCGCACTCTTTTGTGTCTGCTTACATTATACATCAGTTATTATTACCTGCTACTTTATTGTCATGTTCACCTCTTAGACTCAGAGTCAGGTCCAAACTAATGTTCAAACTTGAATTTTAAAATGCCTATGGCGCACATATCGAGGCATCAACGAATAGTATATGTCTACTATCTGGTTCATCTGGGGTCTTCTATGTGATTCATGTTCGGTGGGCAAAAAATAGTAGATGATCCATCATCTATCTTTTTAAACTAAAGCTATAATCTACGTGCTATCATTAGTTTTGGATCTATCCACTCATTTGCTACCATCAGTCTTGATTTCTGCATGCACCCCTTAGGCCTTACATAATCTATTTATGTTTTTTTATTATGCATGTCAGTTATTGTACACAATCATACTGAACATGTAGAGAAAAAGAGAAGAATGTTGCCTAGGAATATAATGTCATGTAGACACCGCTCCATGGTGGGTGAAGTGCCCCCTCCCGCCATTCCAGATTGTATTCCAGAGGAAGATAGCTGTTCAGAGGGAGATTTAGAGGGAGCCCACCACTCCTATTTACCCCTTGATGTGTTTGCTCTAACCTGGCATGCTGATATTGGTCATATCATGCATATGGTGCCTCGCATTGCTTACATTATACATCTTATATGTCATCAGCTTAGTTTAGATTTGCTTTGTGTGAATGCCACCTGTTAGGTTTCTATATCATACTCCCACCCTTCCTAAATATTTGTCTTTTTAGACATTTCAACAAGTGACTACATACGGAATAAAATGGGTGAATCTACACTCTAAAATATGTCTATATACATTCATCTACTCTTCCTGTGCCTCAGCCATTTGAGACAGTCATGGGAAAATCTGGAGTGAAAACAAGGTCTTCTGAGCAGTCGGTGCTACCTGTCGATGTAGATTTCTTGCTGGTTACAGATAGCTCCTCAGAGGAGGATTCATAGATAGATGACCAGTCGTATCCCCACCATGAGGTGCATGATCTAACTTGGCAGGGTTATATTGCTCATATCATGCATGTGGTGTCTTGCATTGCCATGCCATCTGTTTAGATTGGACATGCTTTATGTGAATGCCTCATGTTTGCTTTCTACATCAGATATGCAAATTATGCAATGCCATGTTTTTCAGCCAGTTATCATATATGTGAATTATGCACCGCCATGTAGCTAGGCATCATATATGTGAATTATCTCATGCCAACCTTTTTTTCATTACGTATTCCATTTGTCGACAATCTATGTATATTGAACTACTCTTCATGTGTATCAGCCATTTGAGCCGGTTATGGAAAAATCAGGAGTGAAAACAAGGTCTTCAGAGCAGGCAATGGTACCTGTTGAAGCTCGATGGTTACAAGTAGCACCTCAGAGGAGGATTCAGAGACAGATGACTAGTCCTATATCCCATGCTCTAATTTGCTCTAATTTGCAATGTTTATATTTCTCATATCATGCATATGGTGTCTTGTATTGCTTAGTTTAGACATCATATGCACAATATTCATTCCCATCTGCTTAGTTTAGAGATCATACATGTGAGTGCCAGCTGCTTAGTATATGAATCAATTATGTAAATTATATCATGTCATCCTATATACTTAGACAACATGTATGTGAATTATTTCATCCCAACCTATTTTAGAAAGACATCATATAGTTTTGTCATGTCATCCTGTTTAGATACTCATCATATGTTGAATTATGTCATTATATCCTATTAAGTTATCCATCGTATATCTGAAACTGTGTCATGCTATCATGTTTAGTTAGCCATCATATATGTGAAATTGTGTCATGTTGTCCTCTTTGGTTAGACAACATATATGTGAATTACCACATCTGTCTATCATACAATGTTTGTACGTTCATTTTCTTTTCTTGTTTATCAGCCATTTAAATTGGAGGTGGTGATAGCAGTATCTATGGGAGCAAAAAGTTGTTCTTCACAAAAGACGGTGCTACCCTTCAATGCAAATATAACCATGGTTGTACTGGCCCACAAACTAGCCCCACCACACATAATCGAGACTCTTCTAGATTGCGCACTTACACCATTGGACAAAGAACCAGCTACAACCCATCTAACCCCAACCCCAACAGATAGTAACCCACTACTAGATGACATAGTACCATGTTCCACCACAGAGTACCCCCACATGAGCAGTTTGTAAAGAAATTGTAGTGCCCAAAGCACGAAGACCACCACGGCGAACCCAAACTCCACGTTTAAAGCAGAAGAGCAACTGTTCTCAGGTCAGATTCCATAGCTATGGTCCATACTCCTTTGCTGTTGCATCACTGTATTTACTCATACCAACTACTTTCGAATTTGAAGGATCCAATTGAAACTCCAATGGCGCAATAGGTATGTTTTAAACCTATTTCTTTAACTGGATTGCTGTTCTAACTTCTTGCTCTATGTTGATTTCAGTTTAAGTTGTATAAACAGTTATGTTCTCATGTGATGCACATTACATGTGCTGCCAATGTTGTGTAGTTTCTCACACTTATATTTTGTCTATGCTGCTGTGTCTCAAAAATATATGAGTTGAGCTGTGTCTCTATCTTGATTAGGGAACATAAACTAGAATGATATGGACAATACAATGACCATAGTAGATAGATAAATGTTTGTTTCATGCTGTTATCATCACCACCTTACTACTGAACCGATTTACCAAAATGAGTTTCGTATACTACATGCTAAACATGTGATGTGTCTGCTTGTTTCTGTTATAGAATGCGAATATAATGTCGGAGAAGAGCACCCGACTATGCACTGGTAGACAAAGTAATGCAGATAAGGTTCAATATAGTGAGACAACCCTGTTGGTCTCCAAGAAAGGTGATAAAAATGATCTTGTAGACAGTGAGACAACCCCACAGTCCTGCGTTGATGTAGTGTTCGAGTTACTGGCCAGTACCGCTGTCACAAGCTCTTCGAACTCGCTGCCACAATCACTTCATCTTCTTTAGTCTCAGCTACAAGTTGAAAGGCATCAGTCAGTTGTGTTGCGGCAAGAAGCCAAAGGACTGAGGAAGTCCCTGCAGAATTCAGATGCATACTTTCTGGTGCAATAGCAAGCACTAGAGGATTTAAGCGCCAAACAAGAGAAAGTTAATAAGCTTGCTAAGCATCTTGCCAGCATTACAGGTACCCAGTATATTGTTTCTTGAGATCTTCTGAAGTGGTTTCAGTTCTGGACTTGTTTTGCTGCGGCGTTTATTTGCACTGGTCTCCAACTTTGACTATTAGTGTGTGTGATATGTTGCTTTGTTCCCTATATTTGCACTGGTACCAAGTGGATGTAATATGTATAATAGCCTAGCGTAGGTTGCTTGCTTATTAATTTCCTTGTTGTCTTGTTTATTTGTTTCCTTGTAGTCAGTGCAGTTCTTTTTCCGCGGTTTGCTAGTGGCCGCAATAACCTATATTTTTTAAACTAGGCCACAATAACCATGGGCTACATATTCACCATAGTGACCATGGGCCTCATACGGGTCGTAGAAACAATGGGCCTTGTACGGGCTGTGGAAACAATGGGCCTTCTATAGGCTGTAGAAACAATGGGTCTTCTATGGGGCATACCATCAATGGGCCTTCTACGGGCCGTATGATCGATTGGTCAAACATGGGCCAAAAATGGACCGCATTATGGGTCGTAAACAGGCTAGAATTGGAATCGTCCGTTCATGGGCCAACCATAATGGGCCATTGTTAATCGGCTGTATTTGATGATGCTAAGAAAATGGCCCAACGGATTAACGGGCCACAAACGGGCCGACTGTAACCATGGGTAGAATTTTGCCCACAAGCAGAAAAGGCCAGTAACGGGCCGTAAGTAACCGAATGCTGGAAATGAGCCCAAGAATAAATGGGCCTAGAGAAGGCTGAAAGTTAACACTTGCTGGAAACGTCCCAATGGAATAATGGGCCATTAATGGGTATAAAGTGATACACTATTCATTACAGGCCAGTTTCACCACGGGCCATTAATGGGCCAAGATTTACAAAGGGCCTCCTCTGGGCCGAAAGTCGCCATGGGCCATACATTGGCCGGAAGTTAGAACGAGCTGGAATCATATTGGTTCGCCCAGATGACGCTACTGGGCCTAATTCGGATAGGCCGTAACAGGTCTTGACTTAGCGGGTTGTAAATGGGCTATATGCAAATAGGCCGTTAACAGGCTTTCCATGGGCCGGCCCACTACCTTTTGACCAAGTCAAATGGGTTGGCTTTTTCACCGGAATGGGCCTCTGTTGGGCCGTGCCATGTGTCGGCATAACATAGGCGCCTTGGGTCCAATGAGTGGATGACATCTGTCCCAACGGTGAGCCGACACATGGTTCCTCTCGCCATTGAGAATTTTACACGTGGAAAATCCCCATTGGTCCGGGCTGTTAACGGGTTATCGGATCCAAATCGGAACCCGATAGCTTGAGGGCGACCCTTGACGGTGGATGCCACGTGTCGGTCACTATTGACGAAAGCACTTCTATGACGCACGATTTATCGTCATGGAAGTGGACACTTCTGTGATGATAATTTTGGTAATGTCATGGAACACTTCTATGATAGCACAGGTATGACTATCTTGATTCTGTCATAAAATCGTCATGGATGTACATGCATGACAGAAAACATGACCTACTATGACAAACATGTATCATCACGGAAGTGTATTTTTTGTAGTGCTAGTGGTCTTGTTAACCATCAACACTAGATGCTCTTTCTTGATTTCTAACTTTGCTGATTTCAGCATCGTGAAGATCTCAGGAATCAATTTCATCACCCTTTCCATATTATAGTTCATCACGAAGTTCTAGTAGCTTTGTGATAGTGACTAGAGAACTTTGTCAATCATGATAATATCTAGAAGATTAACTCCCACTTGATTCAAGCGATTGTAGTACCCAGACATTCTGAGCACATGCTCACTAGTTGGGCTATTCTCCTCCATCTTGTAGGCAAAGTACTTGTCAGAGGTCTCATATCTCTCATCACGGGCATGAGTCTGAAATACCAATTTCAGCTCTTGGAACATCTCATATGCTCCATGATGTTCAAAACATTTTTGAAGTCTCGGTTCTAAGACGTAAAGCATGGCGCACCAAACTATCAAATAGTCATCATACTGAGCTTGTCAAACGTTCATAACGTCTGCATGTGCTCCTGCAATAGGTTTGTCACCTAGCGGTGCATCAAGGACATAATTCTTCTGTGCAGCAATGAGGATAATCCTTAGATCACGGACCCAATCTGCATCATTGCTAATATCATCTTTCAACTTAGTTTTCTCTAGGAACACATTAAAATTCAAGGGAACGGTAGCACGGGCCATTGATCTACAACATAGATATGCAAATACTATCAGGACTAAGTTCATGATAAATTAAGTTCAATTAATCAAATTACTTAAGAACTCCCACTTAGATAGACATCCCTCAAGTGATCTAAGTGATACGTGATCCAAATCAACTAACCCATGTCCGATCATCACATGAGATGGGGTAGTCATCAATGGTGAACATCTCTATGGTTATCATATCTACTATATGATTCATGTTTGACCTTTCGGTCTCAAGTGTTCCGAGGCCATGTCTGTACATGCTAGGCTCGTCAAGTCTAACCCAAGTATTCTGCATGTGCAAAATTGTCTTGCACCCGTTGTATGTGAATGTAGAGTCTATCACACCCGATCATCACATGGTGTCTCAACACGACGAACTGTCACAATGGTGCATACTCAGGGAGAACACTCATACCTTGAAATTTAGTTAAGGGATCATCTTAAAATGCTACCATCGTACTAAGAAAAATAAGATGCATAAAAGATAAACATCAGATGCAATCAAAATATGTGACATGATATGGCCATCATCATCTTGTGCTTTTGATCTCCATCTCCAAAGCATCATCATGATCTCCATCATCACCGGATCGACATGATCTCCATCATTGCGTCGTGGTCGTCTCGCCAACTATTGCTTCTACAGCTATCGCTAACGCATAGTGATAAAGTAAAGCGATTACATGGCCTTTGCATTTCATACAGTAAAGAAACAACCATAAGGCTCCTGCCAGTTGCCGGTAACATTTACAAAACATAATTATCTCATAAAATAACGTATATCACATCATGTCTTGACCATATCACATCACAACATGCCCTGCAAAAACAAGTTAGACATCCTATACTTTGTTGTTGCAAGTTTTCACTACTAGGGAAAAGCCTATACATAGAAATTTAGCAACAGCGCGGGTTAAAAAAGAGCTCTAGTGCTAGATGGCAGTAGCGATTGAGGAAAAACCGCGCTACAGATACACCCTTAGCAGCAACGTGTGTAGTGCCAAAAGCGCTACTACTAACATTCCCGTTGGTAGAATGATAGGATACGCATAGCAGTAGCGGGCTTGGAAGAAGCTCGCTACCGCTAGGGTATAAGTAGTAGCGCGTTTCCTACGAAGAGCGCTACTACTAATGGAAATAAAGTAAGATGAAAAACAAATAGAAAAGTTAATGAAAATGAAAGAAATAGAAAAAGGAGAAAGGAAAAAATAAAATGTAAAGCATAATAATTGAAAAAGCAAAAAAATGGAGGAAGGCATAGCAGTAGCGTGTGTTTGTAAGAGGCGCTATAGCTAACATAGCTGCAGCGCGTGTCCTAGACCCCCGCTGTAGAATCAGAAAATAAAATAAAAAATGGAAGAAAATTACATAGCTATAACAGCAGCGCGTTTTGTGAAAACCGCTATAGCTATCTTAGCTATAGCGCGTTTGGCGAAACTGCTACCGCTAAATTTGACTTAACCAAAAACCGTTTCTCCCCGGCCACCACTTCTCCCCCAAATCCCTCGACCCACCCCGCCGTCGTCTCCTCGATTCGCCATCACCCCACTTCGCCGCCGTCTCCTGCCAACGTCGACGCCACCAGAGCCGTACGCCGTCGACGCCACCGGAGCCACCCCCAACGGCACGGAACCGCGCGGCCTCATCAACGCCACCGGAGCCGCCGTCGACACCACCGGATCCTCCCTCGCCACAACTTCCTCCCTCACCGTCACCGGAGACGCCCCTGCCTCCCTCGCCAGCACTGCCTCCCTCGCCAGCACTGCCTCCCTCGCCACCATTGCGTCCCTCACCACCACCGGAGCCATACTCTGTAAGCCCCCACCCCTCCTCTCTCTCTCATGCATAGGTTAGCCAGTTTAATTAGCTTAATTATCTAGGTTAGGGCAAAAATTTAGTTAGGGCTTTGACAGAGAAGTAGTTAGGTTAACTAGTTTAATTAGGTTAATTATCTAGGTTAGTGCAAAATTTAGTTAGGGCTTTGACAGAGAACTAGTCAGGTTAACTAGTTTAATTAGGTTAATTATCTAGGTTAATTAGTGCAAAAATTTATTTAGGGCTTTGACAGAGAACTAGCTGCGTTAACTTGTTTAATTAGGTTAATTATGTAGGTAAACTAGATTCACTAACTAGGTTAAATAGGTAGGTTAATTAGGTTCGTTGGATTAACAAGCTAGGTTAAGTAGGTTGGCTAAGTTAGAGGAAAATGTTATTTTAGAGCATTAGCTCAGAAGGGTTAGAGAAATGGAGTTCCTTTGCAATTTAATTGGGTTATGTCCTAGGCAGAGAAGGGTTAGAGATAATAATGTGTGTTTGTGTGAGAGAGAGGAATAGCTAGATCAACATAATTTGGGTTTTGTCCTAGGCAGAGAAGTGTTTAGTGAAGGAAGAGAATTTAGGAAAATTTTATTTTAAAGATGATCCCTTCGTAGACTTTTATTGTTGAGTATATCTTTTCATTGAAGTGGTCATGTTATATCTTTTCATTGAAGTGCTTCGATTTTGCCCAAGTGGCTTTGTTGTTTCCAGGGAATGATGCTGAGTGGCCTATGTTTTGCTGGAATGTTGATTCATTTCTGTTCCGGAAAATTTCAGGTTCTTGATTTTTCCACTTTTTAGCAATGGTCATGCCGAAATTTTCCGTGAATTTCGGCATGACTTGTGCTACAAACTAGGACATATCGAGTGCCCTGGATTTGCCGCACCAGGAAGGAGTCAACATTCCTGCAAAACAATAGGCCTTTTTTATGTCATTATTCATTTTATTATGTCTAGAATTAATTGACTAGATTTAATCATAGGAAACATGGCTAGCAACGATGAAGGACAGGGTTCTGGTGATTGCGTCGACGCCTACCGGGCGGCAGACGAATTTTTTAGCCTTACCGACGATCAACCGATGTTGTTGCTGGGCCCACCGGTGGCATCGGGGACTGAGACCGACACGCAGACCAGTGCTGAGACTGAGACCGGCGCTGAGACTCAGACCGGCATCGGGACCGGCGCTGAGACAGAGACCAGTGCTGCCTCGGGGAGCGGAGCCGGTGTAGAACCGAAAGCAAAGAGGCAACAGCTTCCTAACAAACTCAGGACTACTAGGCTGGTGGTCACGAAGGTGGAAGATGGCATTTTTGAGCCAAAGGCGCCCGAGGAAGCTCGCTCATGCTACGGCAATAAAATAGGCTGCATCGTACGGACAACCGCCACCATCAACGATGAGAAACTACAGAAGATAGAAAATATGAGGAGCTCCCTCCTAAAGAAGTTTCACCAGATATTCTTGTTCCCGGGCCGGAATGAGAAGGATTATAAAGATCCAGACGAGGACCCGGCAATGAAGAAGATAAACAAACGCGCCATGACGAAGTTTAGCGACGCGTTGGCCGCCTGGAAAACTCAAGTGAAAGCAAGGATCATCAACAATACGGAACCCTACTCCGAGATTGTAAAGGACAATCCGACAATCATGCAAGACCAGTTTCAAATATTCAAGGAGGCTTGCAAGGCCGAAGCTGCCAAAAACAAGTCTAAGTACATGAAGGGGCTTCAAGAGAGGAACATTGGGAGCCACCACCTCGAAAGCCGTGGTTACGGCGGAAAGAGGTCCAAATGGGCCAAGGAGGACGCGGAAGCCGCGAGTCTGGGCATCCCAGACCCCTTGGCGGATTTCACCGTCCCGCAGGAGCGTGACGTCCTGAGTGCCCGGCACCGTTGGGACCCAGTGAAGAAGGTTTACGAGACAACACCGGTCATTACGGAGTTCATGAGACTGCTGGTAATTTTAGTTTCTGATCAATTCGACTGCACACATTAGTCATATTTGTAAATGATCCTTGTGCCTTTTGCAGAGAGAGCAGCACCGGATTGCGGCCGAAAGCGACTCGCCGTCTGAGGCATTGGCGAGGCCCAAGTGGGACACTCCATTCAACCGGGCGTTGAACATATTGAAACAACAACCGGTGGATACTCGACCGTCGTATGGACGCGTGCACGGTGTCGGAGATGGCGCCACGTGGAAGAAGTACTACCATGAGACCACGAAGGAGAGAAAGGAAAGACGGAGGTTAACTGAAGAAAACATCGACAAGAACATTGAGACTGTGGTTGAGAAGAAATCATCTCAGACAGTCGCAACAGGGGTAGCTACCGCAAAAGAGGTGGTTGCAGATTTGTCTACTTCCTTGGTGACGGGCATTATCACTTGGACAAGGCAAAATCCAGAAAAAAATGCAGAGGACTTCCCCCTTGCTGACTTCTTGGGAGCACCTGCTCCCGCACCGGCTCCTGCACCTACTCCCGCACCGGCTCCCGCACCTGCTCCCGCACCTGCTCCCACACCGGACGTGCTCGGCGGTGCTTCGTCTTTGGCTGAGCTCGACGCCCTCATGGTATCTGTCACATTGGCCCCCTTTAATATAAATGTATAATCTCCCGTTTTTGTTGCCTTTAGGATGTCTCACATTGCAGACTTTTCTTTGCACGCCGACGAAACCCCGTGCACCATATTGTACACAATCGGCGACCAGAAGGTGGACGTGGGGAAGGTGACGATATTGAAGCCAAAGGAACAATTTTTCCACAGCCGGCTGATCCCCCCGAACGTCTTCAAGGTTTCCGTGGCCAGTGTCGAACCGGGCCACGAGAATTTGCCTCCTCCAACACTACTGGTGGATGACGAGGAGACACCGCGGCGGCTTGGTGATTGTTGCAATGGGTGGGTCCTGTTGTAGCCAAAGAGTCTGCTTCGTCTGGAGGCGGTCGGGAGCACACCCACGAGCACGCAGCCTCAGCGTCGGGTGTCGGGTTGGGTGATAGAGGACGGGTTAAGGAGGAGGCTCCATTAGTTGCTGATGACGTCGCCATGGATGAGGATGAGGATGACGGTGGCGCTGAACAGTATGTCTATACTGGCACCTCCTCAGGGTTTGAGCGTCATGAGTCGGTGCCTGAATTGCCGTCTCAACGTAATCTGGACGACCTTCCGGTAGTAAAGAAGTCTAGGAAGAGAGCGAGGAAAGGCAAAAAAGTTGATTCTATGATCCAGCCGCCTCAGCAGCCTCGGCTTCAGGACCGTATAGATATCCCCGATGCGGATAAATGGCATATACCCGGTCAACCAATCCTACCTGCAACAGCACTACAGGCCAGATTCGGCGATCTAAGGAGACTCCATGACGATGTGCTGCGGGTAGAGAAAGGCCTCATCGCCTTGACAGATCCAGGATACCCACTCTACGTGGTAACGTTCCGTGGCAAAGGTCGTACGTCGACAGTTTTCCCGCGGATAAGTTCTTCCTCCAATTCGATTACATATTCGACATGTTTCACGTCAAGAAGCTGGATTTTACGTTTGTCCGCCTTTATGCCTTGCACATGAGCTACATCATCGGGATTGAGCAGATATCTCATATTTGTGTCGCTGACCCGTACTACATGCACGAGGTCTTCTTGGGAGTCTGCGCAGAGCACCGTGTATACGCGAGGGAATACATCGTCAATTTCATGCTCGCCAATAAGGACAAGGGGGCGATTCTCGTGCCTTGTCATCCCGTGTAAGTCATCCGCGCTGCTATCCTGCCTTCGATTTCAATCATTCATTTGCACGGTGGAGGCTAAGTAATTTGATCTGTACTTATTTTGCAAAGCGGCGGGCGCGCTGTCCTCATCATTCTATACCCCCAATTCTCGCACGCTTTTTACTTGGACTCGTCGAAGAACATTCACAAAAAGGATTACACCCACATCAAGGATGTTCTCGACAGTGCTATATTTTACTACCAAGCAAGGGGTGGAGAGGTCAGGAACAAGAAGAGAAGGGGCGGCAGGGTCGCCTTCGCCCATAAGACCGACTTCTGCTGCATCCAGCAACCGAGCGATTCTCTTAATGATGGATTCTATGTCCTACACCACATGCTGGAGTACAGACAGGATCACCAGAACCTTCGCATGTCACCTAGATCCGGCGATGCCCATATTCTGCAATGGGCAAAGGACGTAGGAGATATCGAGGATCATCGACTTCGAGCTGAGTTCTATCACATCCAGCGCGAACTTGCCCAAATCATCATGAAGGAGGTCGTCGGAAAAACAGGGATGTTCTACGAAGAAGAACAAATGTCGCGGGAAGACGTCCGAACATGGGTAGCCCCTCGGCGTCTCGACATGAAGCCTTTCACTAAGCTCGGGGACTATCTCCCTGACCTCGATGGATGGCACGGCATGTTGGAGTGATTGTCGATATATGACAATGTGTCTATTTAGTCCATACTTTCTGTATGACAAAACTTTGAGTTATGCGCAGTGAAACTTTATTTGTGATGTAATTAAACCGTCCTCCTCCTCGACTAGCGAAGATCACTCTAGTTAGGGCATTTTGGGTACGATGAACTTTGTTATTTATGCTTATGATATGTTGTTTCTATTTTTGTCAAGTCTGTCTCTTTCTGTTGCTCAACTATATATGTTGCATAACATCGACTCATGTGACGATGCAGGTGCATAGATCATTGATGGTGAAGAAGTGCTACGCCAGGAGTATATATACGACGAGTGGCCGGAGTGTCAGGCCCAGGTGTTACCGATTTCCAGTTTCCGAGCGACAGGCAGTAGTTAGTTTAGGTTCATGCTAATGCGAGAGAGGGATACGAACTCATGTACTCAAAGTGATAGCTCTTCTCGCGTATACCATTGTTTAGATGGATGACGATGTATTTGCATGTAATCGAGGACTTGTATCGCTATTTTCGAGATGATGACGAGAGACCACTTTGTGTTGGATGATGATTATGATGAGACTATTTGTATGTATATGCTATGATTACATTTGTGGTCTCGCAGGCATTTGTATGTGTATCATGATGACATTTCTATGTGCTAAAGATTCTTCTATAAAGCCTATTCAAATACAAAACAAATGTGCCCAAAAAAACAAAAAACCTATTAAATTAGCAGAAGCAAGTGTACAAAAGTTAGCAGCAGTGCCGCGATAGCAGTAGCGCGCCATTGCAAAGCGCGCTAGAGCTACTAGCAGTAGCGAGCTTCCAACAACCGCGTTGCTGCTACACTTGTGTACCAGTAGCGCCGGTGACAACGCGCTACTGCTATGTGTTAGCTGTAGCGCCTTATTAGTAGCGCCCCTCCCCGCGCTACTGATACACCTAAAACCCGCGCTGCTGCTAGCCTTTTCCCTAGTAGTGTTTACGTGGCTGCTATGGCCTTCTAGCAAGAACCATTCTTATCTACGCATCAAAACCACAATGGTGCTTTGTCAAGTTTGTTTTTTTAACCTTCTTCAAGGACCAGCCTCATTCAAATTCGATTCAACTAAAGTAGGAGAAACAGACACCCGCCAGCCACCTTTATGCAAAACTAGTTGCATGTCTATTGGTGGAACCGGTCTCATGGGCGTGGACATGTAAGGTTGGTCTGGGCCGCTTCATCCCACAATACTGCCAAATCAAAATGAGACGTTGGTGGTAAGCAGTATGACTATCACCACCCACAACTCTTTGTGTTCTACTCGTGCATCTCATCTACGTATAGACGTGGCTCGGATGCTACTATTGGGAAACATAGCATGCAATTTCAAAAATATTCCTACGCTCACGCAAGATCTATCTAGGAGATGCATAGCAACGAAGGGGAGAGTGTGTCTACGTACCCTTGTAGACCGTAAATGGAAGCGTTTAACAACGCGGTTGATGTAGTCGAACTTCTTCTAGCTCCGACCAATCAAGTACCGAACGTACGACACCTCCGAGTTCTGCACACGTTCAGCTCGGTGACGTCCCTTGCCTTCTTGATCCAGCAAGATTTCGAGGTACTAGATGAGTTCCGTCAGCATGACGGCGTGGTGACGGTGTTGGTGAAGTGGTCTCCGCAGGGCTTCGCCTAAGCACTACAAAAATATGACCGAGGGTGTAAATGGTGGAGGGGGCGCTGCACATGGCTAGGCAATTGTCTGGTGTGTGCTAGGTGTGCCCCCCAGATATATATAGGTGGGAGGGGGAGGGGAGAGGCTAGGAGGCGCCCCATGTAGGACTAAATCCTACTTGGGTTCCTCCTAGGCTGCCCCCCTTCCTTATTTACCAAAGAGGGAAGGAAAGAGGAGGGGGGAGAAAGGGAAGGGGTAGCTGAATCCCCCCTTTCCTTTCTCTCCCCCCTTCCCTTCTCCCTTTGGTTCGGCCCATATGGGGGGCGCACCAGCCCCTGGTGGCTGGTGCGTTTCCCCTCTTGGCCCATTAGGCCCATATCTTTTGTCGGGCGTGCCCGGAACCCCTTCCGGTGACCCAATATGTACCGGGTACCCTCCGGAACACTTCCGGTGTCCGAATACTATCATCCTATATATCAATCTACGCCTCTCGACCATTTCGAGACTCCTCTTCATGTCTATGATGTCATCCGAGACTCCGAACAACATTCGGTCACTAAATCACATAACTCATATAATATAATATCGCCATCGAACGTTAAGCGTGCGGACCCTATGGGTTCGAGAACTATGCAGACATGACGGAGACACCTCTAAGATCAATAACTAATAGCAGAACCTGGATGCCCGTATTGGTTCCTACATATTCTACGAAGATCTTTATCGATCAAACCATTATGACACCATACATAATTCCCTTTGTCCATGGGTATGTTACTTGCCCGAGATTCGATCGTTGGTATGTTCATACCTAGTTCAATCTCGTTACCGGCAAGTCTCTTTACTCGTTCTGTAATGCATCATCCTGCAACTAACTCATTAGTCACTTTTCTTACAAGGCTTCTTATGATGTGTATTATCCATAGGGCCCAGATATCCTCTCCGATACTCGGAGTTACAAATCCTAATCTCGATCTATGCCAACTCAACAAACACCTTCGAAGATACCTGTAGAGCATCTTTATAATCACCCAGTAATGTTGTGTCATTTGATAGCACATAAGGTATTCCTCCGGTATTCGGGAGTTGCATAATCTCATAGTCGAAGGAATATGTACTTGACATGAAGAAAGCAATAGCAATAAAACTGAACGATCAATATGCTAAGCTAACGGATGGGTCTTGTCCATCACATCATTCTCCTATTGATGTGATACTATTATCAAATGACAACTCATGTCCATGTTAGGAAACCTTAACCATCCTTGATCAATGAGGTAGTCAAGTAGAGGCTCACCAGGGACACGGTGTTTGTCTATGTATTCACACATGTATTTAGGTTTCCAATCAATACAATTCTAGCATCAATAATGAACATTTATCATGAATAAGGAAATATAAAATAAAAACTTTATTATTTCCTCTAGCGCGTATTTCCTTCAATTTTTCTAGCCAAAAAAATCATATTAAAGGGAAAATTTAGCGTTATACGAACTTGTGATGGCAAAGTAATAAAAGTGATAGACTCCATAATAAAGGTTGCTATCATAAACGGCAATATAATGTGATGTTCCTTTGCATTAAGAGCTTGGCCATCAAAATAAAAATCGCATGACAACCTATGCGTCCCTCTGCGAATGGCCTATCTTTTACTTTTCAGTATTTACTTTTATGCATTCAACCTTAATTATTCTCTAGTTGGCAAGCATCATAAGGTGGGGAAAGATCTAGGCACATATGACAGTCAAATATATTTTATCATGAATTATAATTGTTGACAGTTATCTCTATGATAAATGAGTTGGGAGGCAAAATATTAAGCCCTTATCTTTCTATGTGTTCAATGGATGCCATTTCTTCTAAGAGTATGCTTTGAGTACTAGCAATCATGGAAGACTATATGATGATTGAGTATGTGGAGTGCTACTTCTTGAGCTTGCGTTGGTTTTCCCTTGAAGAGGAAAGGGTGATGCAGCAAACTAGAGATAAGTATTTCCCTCAGTTTGAGAACCAATGTATCAATCTAGTAGGAGAAGAACGCACAAATCACCAATACCTGCACAAACAATCAAACAACTTGCACCCGACACGATAAAGGGGTTGTGAATCCCTTCACGGTTACTTGCAAAAGTGACATCTGATAGAGATAGATAAACGAAAGATAAAACATTTTTGGGTTTTTGGTTTATAGATCTGAAAGTAAAAGATTGCAAAATAGTAGACCGGAAACTAATATGATGGAAAATAGTAGATCGTAAACTAATACGATGGAAAAAAGACCCGGGGGCCATAGGTTTCACTAGACGCTTCTCTCTTGAAGGCAATAATACGGTGGGTGAACAAATTACTATCGGGCAATTGATAGAAAAGCGCAAAGTTATGACGATATCCAAGGCAATGATTATGCAATATGGGAATCACATCCGTATCAAGTAGACCGTATCCTACCTGCATCTACTACTACTCAACACATCGACCGACTCCTGCGTGCAAATAGAGTATTAAGTTCATAAAGAACAGAGTAACGCATTAAGGAAGATGACATGATGTAGAGGAATAAACTCAAGCAATATGATGTAAACCCCATCTTTTTATCCTCGATGGCAACAATACAATAGTGCCTAGCTACCCCTACTTTGTCACTGGGTGAGGACACCGCAAGATTGAAGCCAAAGCTAAGCACCTCTCCCATTGCAAGAAAAACCAGTCTTGTTGGCCAAACCAAATCGATAATTCGAAGAGAAATACAAGGATACCAAATCATGATTATAAGAATTCAGAGGAGGTTCGAATAATATTCATAGATAAGCTCATCATAAATGCACAATTCATCAGATCTCGACAAACATACCGCAAAAGAAGATTACATCGGATAGATCTCCTAGAACATCAAGGAGAACATGGTATTGAGGATCAAGGAGAGAGAAGAAGCCATCTAGCTGCTAGCTATGGGCCCGTAGGTCTGAGTTGGACTACTCACGCTTCACCGGAAGGGCAATAGAGTTGATGTAGATGCCCTTCGTGATCGAATCCCCCTCCGACAGGATGCCAGAAAAGGCCCGAGGATGGGATCTAACAGGAATAGAAGGTGGAGAAGTGTTTTCGTGGATGCCTCTGGTGGTTTGGGAATATTTTCAAATATATAGGAGGAAGATCTAGGTCAGGGGCTCACCTAGGGGACCACAAGGTAGGGGGTGTGCCCTACCCCCCTGGGCGCAACGTCCACCCTTATCGCTGCCTCGTGGATCTTCTGACTTGCACTCCAACTCTCGTGGGTGTCTTCTGGTCCAAGAAAAATCATCGTGAAGTTTTATTCCGTTTGGACTCCATTTAGTATTCCTTTTCTGCAAAGCTCAAAAACAAGGAAAAAACAGAAGCTGGCACTGGGCTCTAGGTTAATCGGTTAGTCCAAAAAATAATATAAAATAGCATATTAATGCATATAAAACATCCAAAATAGATAATATAATAGCATGGAACAATAAAAAATTATAGATATGTTGGAGAGGTATCAAGGATCCACAAGATTAATTCCCGCTCATCCTCGAGTAGGTAAATGATAAAAACAAAATTTTTGATGTGGAATGCCACCTAACATATTTATCTATGTAAGTTTATTCATTGTGGCATGAATGTTCATACCCATAAGATTCAATACAAAAGTTTTATTGACATAAAAACGACAATACTTCAAGCATACTAATAAATAAATCATGTATTCTCAAAATAACATGGCCAAAGAAAGCTATCCCCCCAAAATCATATAGTCTAGCTATGCTCCATCTTCATTACACAAATTATTCAAATCATGCACAATCTCAGTGACAAGGCAAGCAATTGTCTCATACTTTTGGTGTTCACAAACCTTTTCGACTTTCACGCTATACATGAGCGTGAGCCATGTACATAGCACTATAGGTGGAATAGAATATGGTGGTTGTGAAGAAGACAAAAATAAGGAGATAGTCTCACATCAACTAGGCATATCAACAGGATATGGAGATGCCCATCAATAGATATCAATGTGAGTGAGTACGGATTGCCATGCAATGGATGCACTAGAGCTATAAGTTTATGAAAGCTCAAAATGAAACTAAGTGGATGTGCATCAAACTTGCTTGCTCATGAAGACCTAGAGCATTTGTGGAAGCCCGTCGTTGGAATATACAAGCCAAGTTCTATAATGAAAAATTCCCACTAGTATATGAAAGTGACAAAATAGGAGACTCTCTATCATCAAATACAAGGTGTTACTTTGAAGCACAAGTGTGCAAAAAGGGTAGTAACATTGCCCCTTCTTGCTTTTTCTCTTATTTTTTCAATGGCTTCTTTGGCCTCTTTTATTTATTTAGTCTTTATTGGCCTCTACTTTTTTCCTCACATGGGACAATGTTCTAATAATGATGATCATCACACTTTTATTTACTTACAACTCTAGAATTACGACTCGATACTTAGAACAAAAATATGACTATATGAATGCCTCCGGTGGTGTACTGGGATGTGCAATGGTTCAAGAGTGACATGTATGAAGATTATGAACGGTGGCTTTGCCACAAATACTATGTCAACTACATAGTCATGCAAAGCAATATGACAATTATGAAGCGTGTCATAATAAACAGAACGGTGGAAAGTTGCATGGCAATATATCTCCAAATGGCTATGGAAATGCCATAATAGATAGGTATGGAGGCTGTTTTGAGGAAGGTATATGGTGGGTGTATGGTACCGGCGAAAATTGTGCGGTACTAGAGAGGCTAGCAATGGTGGAAGGGTAAGAGTGCGTATAATCCATGGACTCAACATTAGTCATTAAGAACTCACATACTTATTGCAAAAATCTATTAGTCATCAAAACAAAGTACTATGCACATGCTACTAGGGGGGTAGATTGGTAGGAAAAGACCATCGCTCGTCCCCGACTGCCACTCATAAAGAAGACAATCAATAAATAAATCTTGCTCCAACTTTGTTACATAACTGTTCACCATACATGCATGCTACTGGAATCACAAACCTCCACACAAGTATTTCTACAATACACAATTGATCCTCTAGCATGACTCTAATATCACCATCCTCATATCTCAAAACAATCATAAGGAATCAAACGTCTCATAGTATTCAATGCACTTTATATGATAGTTTTTATTATATCCCTCTCGGATGCCCATCATATTAGGACTAAATCATAACCTAAGAAAATTTCCATGCTGTTTAGAGATACTTTCAAAATAATATAAGTGAAGCATGAGACCTCAACAATTTCTATAAAATAAAGCCACCGTCATGCTCTAAAAAGGTATAAGTGAAGCACTAGAGAAAAATTGCCTAGCTCAAAAGATATAAGTGAAGCACATAGAGTATTCTAATAAATCACAATTCATGCGTGTACCTCTCAAAAGGTTTGTGCAACAAGTATGATTGTGTCAAACTAAAAAGCAAATACTCATATCATACAATACTCTCTAAGCAAAACACATATCATGTGCTCAATAAAAATATAGCCTCAAGTAAAGTTGCCGATAGACAAAGACGAAAGAGGGGATGCCTTCCGGGGCATCCCCAAGCTTAGGCTCTTGGTTGTCATAGAATACTACCTTTGCATGCCTTGGGCATCCCCAAGCTTAGGCTCTTGCCACTAATTGTTCCATCGTCCATCAAATTCTTACCCAAAACTTGAAAACTTCACAACACAAAACTCAACAGAAAATCTTATGAGATCCGTTAGTATAAGAAAATAAATCACCACTTCATAATACTGTTCTAAACTCATTATTTATTTATATTTGTGTAATATCTAATGTATTCCAACTTCTCTAGGGTTCATACCCCCCGATACTACCCATAGATTCATCAAAATAAACAAACAACACAAAGAAAATAGAATATGTCAAAAACAGAACAGTCTGTAGCAATCAGAGAACTTCGAATACTTATGTAGCTCCAAAAATTATGAAAGATAGGACATCCTCGGCAATTTTTTTATAAATCTTGTGTAAAAATTTAGATCAATAGAACGCTTCTGTGAGTTATGAAAATCATTTTTCTGGGCCCAAAAGTCTCTGTTTTTCAGCAAGATCAAATCAACTATCACCGTAAGCCATCCCAAAGGTCTTACTTGGCACAAACACTAATTAAAACACAAAAACACATCTAACATAGGCTAGATGAATTATTTATTAAAAACATAACCAAAAAAGCTAGAACAAAAATAAAATTGGGTTGCCTCCCAACAAGCGCTATTGTTTAACGCCCTTAGGTAGGCATAAAACGTAGATCTAGGTGTTGTCATGGTAATAATAAGGCAAATCTCCAAAGCTCATCTCGTACTCCCTTCGCTCAACAGCAAGTTTTCTTTCTGGTAAGCAAAAGTAATCAAAAGGGTTAAATTTAATGGGATAAGGATTTCTAAGATCAAGCTTGGGAGGAATAGGTTCCTCATTCGGCCCCTCATATTGTATGACCAACTCATCATTGTAAGCGTTCTTTTGGAAAAAAGTCATGAGATTATTTCCTAGAGAGAAATCCAATCTGTTGTCTTGTATAGCAAAATTGTCATTAAGTTCTAAGATTTTATCAACGAAAACACCGAGAGGGACCCTTTTTCTCAAATTTTCATTATAAGCAACATGATCGAGAGATCGCAAACGCATTATTTCTTCTTGGTTGAAGAGAATCCCCTCTATGGGAGGACGACCACCATCTACTATGTAATGCGCAAAAATTTCACTAGCTTCTTTTATGATAAATCTAAACTCATGGGCTAGAAATATAGTGGCGGCGCGCTTAACAGAAGAATGGTCTATATTAGAAAACTCTAGAAAAATTCTTTGTATGCATGGATGCATATGAACAAATTGCCTTTCAAGTTTAACTACAAGCAAAGATATAGCATCCGCGAGATTATTAGTTTTATGGAGAATAGATCCACCTAATGTGGGTAGCACACTGGCACAAGTAAAGAAATCTTGAATAACCCCTTCTCCAATAATATTGCCGCTACCTATGCAAAAAAACATTGGTGTGCAAGATAGTAGATTCTTCATGAGGATTAATATTAGAAAAATCATCATAGTTTCCCTCATCATTACTACCATCCTTTTCAGTGATAATCTCCCCGAATTCAGACATGATGGAAACAAACCAATCAAGCAAACGAGAAGACGAACAAAAGAAGGGCGAAGAAAAGGGCAAATCTTTTCGAAAATTGCTTTAGAAGTGGGGAGAGGAAAACGACAAGCGAATGGCGAATAATGTAATACACGAGATGAGAGTTTTATGTTGGGTACTTGGTATGCCTTAACTTGGCGTAGATCTTCCCGGCAACAACGCCATAAATTCTTCCTGCTACTTTTTGAGCTTGCATTGGTTTTCCCTTACAGAGGAAAGGTTGATGCATCAGAGTAGAGATAAGTATTTCCCTCAGTTTGAGAACAAAGGTATCAATCCAGTAGGAGAAGAACGCACAAATCGCCAATACCTGCACAAACAATCAAACAACTTGCACCCACCGTGATAAAGGGGTTGTCAATCCCTTCACGGTTACTTGCAAAAGTGAGATCTGATAGAGATAGATAAACAAAAGATGAAATATTTTTGGGTTTTTTGGTTTATAGATATGAAAGTAAAAGATTCCAAATAGTAGATTGGAAACTAATATGATGGAAAATAGTAGATTGTAAACTAATATGACAGAAAATAGACTTGGGGGCCATCGGTTTCACGAGAGGCTTCTCTCTTGAAGGCAAATAATATGGTAGGTGAACAAATTATTGTCGAACAATTGACAGAAAAGTGCAAAGTTATGACGATATCCAAGGCAATGATTATGCAATAGAGGCATCACGTCCGTATCAAGTAGACCGACTCATGTCTGCATTTACTACTATTACTCCACACATCAAGCGACTCCTGTCTGCATCTAGAGTATTAAGTTCATAAAGAACATAGTAACACATTAAGTAAGATGACATGATGTAGAGGAATAAACTCAAGGAATATGATGTAAACCCCATCTTCTTATCCTCGATGGCAACAATACAATATGTGCCTCGCTACCCCTACTTTGTCACTGGGTGAGGACACCACAAGATTGAACCCAAAGCTAAGCACCTCTCCCATTGCAAGAAAAACCAATCTAGTTGGCCAAACCAAACCAATAATTCGAAGAGAAATACAACGATAACAAATCATGCATATAAGAATTCAGAGGAGATTCAAATAATATTCATAGATAAGTTGATCATAAATCATAAATTCATCGGATCTCGATGAACACAATGCAAAAGAGGATTACATCAGATAGATCTCCAAGAACATCAAGGATAACATGGTATTGAGAATCAAAGAGAGAGATCAAGCCATCTAGCTACTAGCTATGGACCCATAGGTCTGAGGTGGACTAATCACGGATCATTGGAAGGGAAATAGAGTTTTTTTGACTATGTACTACAAGGCAACAGCCTCACAACTCTTTATTCATCAACCAATAAAAAAGAGTCCACTGTACAAAGAAGGAAAGCAAAAGAAAATATTTACATGGTTGACTAAGGGAGAGAGGCTATCCAAGCTAACAAGCTATCTCTATATTTACATTTGATCCTATAAGCTAAGAGAGAGAGAGGTCATGCACAAAATTCCTCCTCCATGATCTGAAACTAGGTGTCTCATTTCTGAAAATCGTCCCATTCCTTTGTGTCCAGATGTTCCAAGCTGCAGTAAATACCACCTCAGAGAAGAAAGGTTTATTGAACTCCTTCCTAGAAGCCGAGGCCATCATGAAAGTGGTCTGACTAGATAGGGCCTGCCATGAAATCCCAAGATAATTCCAAACTCTTTGACTGAAATTGCAGGAAAAGAAGAGATGAACTTTGTCTTCATGAGTGGAAGATTGGGAAAGAACACAAGTGTCATCCTGGACATTCCAATGCCTCCGTTGCATCATGTCCCTCGTGTTAAGACGACCCATCAATAAAAGCCAGCGAAAAACCTTTATCTTGAGTGTGAGGAGCATTTTCATATCCACTTGAAGACGGGGCCAATCACCAAATGTGAGAAGGTGAAGTCATAGTATATTTTAGTCTGAAACGCCCCTGTTTTAGATGGCAATTTCCAAATATCCTTCGCATGTGGATCCATACTGATAGGCTGTAGCAAGATTTGGAGTTGAGCTAGTTACAGATAAGCTTCCGAAGACAAAGGGAGATGGAAAACCTCAACCACCGATAGGACATCAAAGAAATCCTTGACAGTGATCATATCATCAATGGCAAAAGAATGAAGCCTTGGACAGTGATCTCTTAGAGCAATGGGCCAGTTATCTATTTGCCACCAATCAAGCCAGAAAACCACCGTGTCTCCAGCATGCACCTGTGGAATTTCTAGCTTGCAGAATTTGTCATAAAGTTTCAGCACATCACGCCACCAAAATGACCCATAAAGTTGAGTAACTTGTGGAGCTGATGATTGATAGTATGAATCCCAAATAAGATTAACCCGTGGAACATCCTTTTTTTGACGAACTTGAACAAATGTTTGATCAGAAGGGCTTCATTCTATACTCCCAAATGAATTATTCCAAGGCCACCAAACTTATTTGGTCTGCATACCAAGTCCCAAGCAGCCAAAGATTGACGGGGGGTGTCAGAATTGCCTCTCCAAAGATAGTACCGCTCAATCCTTCAATCTGCTTGAGGATACCCTGTGGTATAGACAAAGAACAGAGGAAGTTTATGGGCATGGACCTGAGGATAGACTGAGGGAGCTGCAGTCTAGTTCCCTGATTTAGCAGAAAATCTTCTTTCGATGCGATTAACGAGTGGCATCAGATCAGAAGTGGTTGGTCTGGAGGTGCCCATAGGTAATCCCAGGTACATAAAGGGCATTGAGCCAACAGAACACCCTAGCAGATTAGCAATTCTAGCTCCTTCATCAGACATATTCATTGGGATCAGAGAGGATTTACCGAAGTTGACACGCAAACCCGTGGAGTCAGCAAAAATCTGCAACATTTCTTTGAGTGCAATTAACTGGTTGTCAACAGCAGGCAGAACAATAAGTGTATCGTCAGCGTATTGAACTATGGGATAATCATTGGACCGTGTTGGGATTGGCATGGTTAGGATATTCTGGCTGCACATGTCATTTACCCCAGATTGAAGAAGATCAACTGCGATAACAAACAATAGAGGGGATAAGGGTCACCTTGACGGACATGACTTCTACACATAAAATGCTGGCTTGAGACCCCATTAAGTAAAACTGAGGAAGAGCCATATGATAGCAAGTTGCTGACCCTACCATTCCATCGATCATCAAAACCCTTGCATCGCAGAATTCTGAGTATGGCTTCATATTCAATCGTATCAAAGCTTTGGTGAAATCCAGCTTGACAATTGGTCTCTTTGAGGCTTTACATTGGTGTATATATTTGAAACACCAAGCGAGGCAATCTTGTATAGAGCAACATTTAAGAAATCCATATTTATTGCGGTGGATGGATTGGAGGATGACTTTCTGTAAACGATTCGCCACGAGCTTGGTTAGGAACTTTAAAAATGTGTTTGTTAGTGAGACATGCCGAAAATCACCAACAAATTCAGGGCTCAACTTCCTCGGTATGAGAGTAACGAGGGAAGTGTTAAGACACTCCAGATTGCATTTTCCATCATAAAATTCCTTAACCAACTCCATAAAATCATCCTTGAGAATACTCCAGCACTTTTTCATAAAAAGACCTGTAAATCCATTCGGCCCAGGAGCGCGGTCGGTAGGCATATGCTTGATCACCTCGTCCACCTCAGGTTCACTAAAAGGCCTGGATAGATCATCAAGCCCATCAACTCTAGTCAGAAGGTTATCTAGATTAAAGCCCATTTGTATGCCCTTGGCCTGGCCCATGTGTTGCTTGAAATCAACCCAAAACATGGAGGCCAACTATTGATGATCAAACACCACATCTCCTACAGCATTTTTAATGGAGGAGATGGTGTTTCTTCAATACCTCTCAGTAGCCATGGCATGGAAATTTTTGGTGTTTTCCTTGCCAACTTTGATGGATCTGATCACTACAAAAAAAATACACTTCCGTGATGATACGGGTTTGTCACAGTAGGTCGCGTTTTTTGTCATACATGTACGTCCATGACAAATTTATGACAAAATCAAGATAGTCATACTTGTGCTGTCCTAGAAGTGTTCCATGAAATTACCAAAATTATCATCACAGAAGTGTCCACTTCCATGACGATAAATCGCACATCACAGAAGTGCTTTCGTCAAGGGTGACCGACACGTGGCATCCACCGTAATAGAACACCATTAAGCTATCGGGTCGGGTTTTGGATCCGATAGCCCGTTAACAACCCCGACCAATGGGCATTTTCCACGTGTAAAATCATCATTGGCTGGAGGAAACACGTGTCGGCTCATTGTTGGGAGAGATGTCATCCACTCATTGGATAGAAGGCGCCTATGATACGTCGACACGTGGCATGGCCCAACAGAGGCCCATTCCTGTGAAAAGGCCGACCCGTTTGACTTGGTCAAAAGGTGATGGGCCGGCCCATGGAAAGCCTGTTAACGGCATGTTCGCATATAGCCCATTTACAGCCCGCTAACCCAAGGCCTGTTACGCCCTATCCGAATTAGGCCCAGTAGCGTCATCTGGGCCATCCAATATGATTCCAGCCAGTTTTCACTTCTGGCCCATGTATGGCCCATGATGTCTTTCGGCCCATATGAGGCCCTATGTAACTCTTGGCCTATTAACGGCCCGTGGTGAAACTGGCCCGCAATGAACAGTGTATCAATTTAGACCCATTAACGGCTCGTGGTGAAACTGGCCCGTAATGAACAGTGTATCACTTTATACCTATTAAGGGCCCGTTATTCAGTTGGGCCGTTTCCAGCCCATGTTATCTTTCGGCCTTCTCAGAGCCCATTTATTCTTGGGCTCATTTCGAGCATTCGTTTACTTACGGCCCGTTACTGTCATTTTCTGCTTGTGGGACAAATTCAGCCTGTGGTTACAGTCGGCCTGTTTGTGGTCCATGTTTTCATAGCGTCATCAAATACAGCCTATTAATGATGGCCCGTTATGGTCGGCCCATGAACGGACGATTCCAACTCTAGCCCGTTTACGGCCATAATGCGGCCTATTATTGGCACATATTTGGCCAATCGATCATACGGCCCGTATAAGGCCCATTGATGATACGGCCCGTAGAAGGCCTTTTCTATGGCCCGTAGAAGGCCCAATGGTTCTACGGGCCGTAGAAGGCCCACTGTTTCTACGGCCCGTAGGAGGCCCAGTGTCACTACAGTAAATATTAGCCCATGGTTATTGTGGCCTAGTTTTAAAAAATAGGTTATTGCAGCCACTAGAAAACCATGGAAAAAGAACTGCACTGACTACAAGCAAACAAATAAACAAGACAACAAGGAAATAAATAAGCAAGGAACTTATGCTAGGCTATCACGGCTATTACACATATTACATCCACTGGGCATCAAAGTTCACCACCAGTGCAAATATAGGGAACACAGCAGCATATAAACGCCGCAGCAAAACAAGTCCAGAACTGTAACCACTTCAGAAGAGTACAAGAAACAATATCCTGGGTACCCAAAATGCTGGCAAGATGCTTAGCAAGCTTATTAACTTTCTCTTGTTTGGCGCTTAAATCCTCCAGCGCTTGCTGTTGCACAAGAAAGTACGCATCTGAATTCTGCAGGGACTTCCTCAGTCCTTCGGCTTCTTGCCGCAGCACAGCTGACTGATGCCTTTCAGCTTGTAGCTGAGACTGAAGAAGCCGAAGTGATTCAGGCAGCGAGTTCGAAGAGCTTGTGCCAGCGGTACTGGCCAGTAACTCGAACACTACATCAACGCAGGACTGTGAGGTTTTCTCACTGTCTACAAGATCGTTTTTATCACCTTTCTTGGAGACCAACAGGGTTGTCTCACTATCTTGAACCTTGTCTAAATTACTTTCTCTACCATTGCATAGTGGGGTGCTCTTCTCCAATATTCTGTTTGCATACTACAAGAGAAACAAGCAGACACATCACAGGTTTAGCTTGTAGTATACCAAACTCATTTTGGTAAACCAGTTCAGTAGTAAGGTGGACAGGATAACAGCATGAAACAAACATATATCTATGTACTATGGTCACTGTATTGACCATATCATTCTAGTTTATGTTCCCTAATCAAGATAGAGACACAATTCAACTCATATATTTTTAAGACACAGCAGGATAGACAGAATATAAGTGTGAGAAACTACACAGCATTGGCAGCACTTGTAATGTGCATCACATGAGAACATAACTGTTTATACAACTTAAACTGAAATCAACATAGAGCAAGAAGTTAGAACAGCAATCCAGTTAAAGAAATAGGTTTAAAACATACCTGTTGCGCCATTGGAGTTTCTATTGGATCCTTCAAATTCAAAAGTAGTTGGTATGAGTAAATACAGTGATGCAACAACAAAGGAGTATGGACCATAGCTACTGAATCTGACCTGAGAACAGTTGCTCTTCTGCTTTAAGCGTGGAGTTTGGGTTAGCTGTGGTGGTCTTCATGCTTTGGGCACTACAGTAGCTTTACAAACTGCTCGTGTGGGGGTACTCTGTGGTGGACATGGTGCTTTGTCAACTATAAGTGGGTTACTATCCGCTGGGGTTGCGGTTAGATGGGTTGTAATTGGTTCTCTGCCCAACGGTGTAAGTGTGCAATCTGGAAGAGTCTCGATTATGTGTGGTGGGGCTAGTTTGTGGGCTAGTACAACCATGGTTCTATTTGCATCGACGGGTAGCACTATCTTTTGTGAAGAACGGGTTTTTGCTCCCTTAGATACTGCCATCACCCCCTACAATTCAAATGGCTGATAAACAAGAAAAGAAATTGAACATACATACATTGTATGATAGACAGATGTGGTAATTCACATATATGTTGTCTAACCAAACAGGACAGCATGACACAATTTCACATATATGATGCCTAACTAAACAGGATAGCATGACACAGTTTCAGATATATGATGGACAACTTAACAGGATATAATGGCATAATTCAACATATGATGAGTACCTAAACAGGATGACATGGAAAAATTATATGATGTCTTTCTAAAATAGGTTGGGATGAAATAATTCACATATATGTTGTCTAAGTATATAGGATGGCATGATATAATTGACATAATTGATTGATATACTAAACAGCTGGCACTCGCATGTATGATCTCTAAACTAAGAAGATAGAATTCAATATTGTGCATATGATGTCTAAACTAAGCAATGCAAGACACCATATGCATCATATGAGAAATATAAACATTGCAACTTAGAGCATACACCTCAGGTGGGATATAGGACTGGTCATCTGTGTCTGAATCCTCCTCTGAGGAGCTCCCTGTAACCATCGAGATATATGCTTCAACATGGACCATTGCCTGCTCTGAAGACCTTGTTTTCACTCTAGATTTTTCCATAAACGGCTCAAATGGCTGATATACATGAAGAGTATTTCAATATACACAGATTGCCGACAAATGGAATACGTAATGAAAAAAAAGATGGCATGACATAATTCACATATATGATGCCTGGCTCCATGGCAGTGCATAATTCACATATATGATATATGGCTGAAAAACATGGCATGGCATAATTCACATATCTGATATAGAAAGCAAACAGGAGGCATTCACACAAAGCATGTCTAATCTAAGCAGATGGCATGGCAATGCAAGACACCATATGCATGATATGAGCAATATAATCCAACCAAGTTA
>NC_041383.1:512833385-512852890 GCF_002162155.2 Triticum dicoccoides
GAATATGACTGGTCATTTCTCTCTGAATCTTCCTCTGAGGAGCTATCTGTAACTAGCAAGAAATCTGCATCGACAGGTAGCACCGACTGCTCAGAAGACCTTGTTTTCACTCCAGATTTTCCCATGACCGACTCAAATGGCTGATGCACAGGAAGAGTAGATGAATGTATAAACATTGTTGACAAATGGAATACATTATGGAAAAAATATGGCACGATACAATTCACATATACGACGACTGGCTAAACAGGATGGCATTGCATAATTCACGTATATGATGCCTGGCTAAAGAAGATGGCATTGCATAATTCCCATATACTCCCTCCATTCCTAAATATTTGTCTTTTTAGAGATTTCAAATGGACTACCACATACGGATGTATATAGACATATTTTAGAGTGTAGATTCACTCATTTTGTTCCGTATGTAGTCACTTGTTGAAATCTCTAAAAAGACAAATATTTAGGAATGGTGGGAGTATGATATAGAAACCAAACAGGTGGCATTCACACAAAGCAAATCTAAACTAAGCTGATGACATATAAGATGTATAATGTAAGCAATGCAAGGCGCCATATGCATGATATGACCAACATCAGCATGCCAGGTTAGACCAAACACCTTAGGTGGTAAACAGGCATGGTCGGCTCCTTCTGAATCTCCATCTGAACAGTTATCTTCCTCTGGAATACAATCTGGAAATGCAGGAGGGGGGGGGGCACTTCGCCCACCATGGAGCAGCGTCTGCATGACATTATATTCGCACGCAACGGTCTTCTCTTTTTCTCTACATGTTCAGCATGATTGTTTACAATATCTTACATGCATAATAAAAAAATAGTTAGATTTTGTAAGGCCTAAGTGGTGCATGCAAAAATCAAGACTGATGGTAGTAAACAAGTGGATGGATCCAAAACTAATGATAGCAGGTAGATTATAGCTTCAGTTTAAAAAGATAGACAATGGATCATCTATTGTTTGTTGCCCACCCAACATGAACCACATAGAAGACCCCAGATGAACCAGATAGTAGACAGATACTATTCGTTGCTGGCTCGATATGAGACCCATGGGCAATTCAAAACTCAAGATTGAACGATAAAGTAGCAGGTAATAAGAACCGATGTATAACATAAGCAAACACGAAAGACTGCGACCTCTCTTCCGGAACTATGTAGTCCTAAGGTTCATCTGCTCAGTCAATGATGGTAATGCAGTTGGCGTGGCTACCGGCAATGGGGAAGATGATCTAAGGTAGCGAAAGAAAGTCTGTAGGGGGGTCTCTGCTGCAGTGAACGCTTCTATCGATGGTGCACCTCAGGTGGGGTGGATGACGGCACGACAGGAGCAGGACATAACACACAGAGTTTTCTTTGACGTCAATCTGAAAATGAAGTAAATATGTAAGGGCTCCTTAGAATTGGAGGATTCTATAAACGCAGGGACAGGAAAAACACAGGAATAGGATTGGAATGCACGTGCAAAACAAAGCCTTTGGAAACATAGGATTTCAGTCAACCTGGGTGTTTAGCTCACATGAATTGGAAGAACAGAGGAATGGAGAAAAAAAGTGATGTGACGACTGTACAACCTCTTTGGCATAGCCTTGTGGACGTCAGCATCATTGGGTTGGACGTGGACGATGGTGATGATGCTGGTATGACTGTCGGAGGCGGGGAAGAAGATCCGAGGCCTCTGGAAACGGCGCCGAGGGTACTGCTCCGCTGTGATGGACGGTTCTGTTGTTGGAGCAGCTCCGCTAAGGTGTACGACGACAAGGCTAAAGCATGACAAGACAGGCAAATTTAATCTGAAGTGGGACCCTAATATCATCTGCAATAGATGATATAAAATACATCACCAAAAAGTGCTAGATGTAAAACGCATCAGCCGCGCCACGGCCGCTCCGACAGATGTCGTAAGTATTGTTCACTCCAAACTTAACTGAAGAAAATGAACTTCGCAGTCGAAACTGAATTTTACTGACGAAACTGATTGAACTAGTAACAGAGCATTGCAATAGTTGTTTAGGGCGTTCGAGCACTAGTAGCAGAGAAGCAGTGATCTAAATCAGTAGACGCTCAAGCAGGAAACGCACTAGCAGAGAGCAAGTCATGCAGTAGCACCACGAGCGAGTGCTAAAGCAGCAACTCCTGTAGCTGCCGGAGGTCGTGCAGCAGCAGCAGCAACGCAAGCGAGAGCAAGAGCAGAGCAGCAGCACGAACGAAAGCAGGAGCAGTGCAGCAGCGCGTCCGACAGCAAGAACAAAGCTGCTACGCGAGCGAGAGCCGGAGCGGCTGCAGCTAGAGCCGTTGTGGAAGTCGCCGCCGAGGAAGCCACGACATTGGGGAGAGACGCGGTGGATGATGTGGCCGGCGACGGTGTCGTCGATGGAGACGCCATGTCTGTTCGGTGTCAAGCACCGGCAGCCTCGTGAGATTGAATAAAAGATAAAATTCAGCGGTGAGTGCAGAAACTCCTTGGTGGCGCCGAGTTGGCTTTGGCTTCATCGGAGGAATTGGTGAGGGTTTTGCGGTTCTGGTGGGGTAGTTCAAGACGGTGCTCTGGGGATTGAGGTGGCGCGATAGACAAGGCGAACATCGGCGCAGCTCCTTGGCTGTGGAGGACGGGGCGGCTGATCCGGCAGGATGATTAGATCGACAACAGATCCTCATCCGGTGCGGTGGATGAGGGACGGCGAGCTGTTGCGGTGGACGACGTAGTCGGGGAGGAGTCTCCGGCTGGGCGGTGGTTGGGAGGCCGACGGAGGAGCGTGGGGTTTCGCGGGTTTTGGTGGTTTTGGCGGCCTCGGTGTACGAATGGGGGGCGAATGGGGAGGGGGGAGCCAAGCTTAGGGACGCGCTTGTCCAAAATGTAGGGTAAGTTACCAGCATACCCCCATCGGTTTTCACACCGCGACGTGGAGCTTCATTTCCGGCTGAGGGGTAGAAGGGGGATTTCGCGTGTCTGGGCTACGGGAGCGAGTTCAGATGAGGAGGGAGTTCTCGCGTGCGGCCAAATTTCGGGATAACAAGGCGTGGCGCGGGTTGAAGAAGCAGGAGTTTCAAAGCAGGTGAGACAAAAGATACTCGAGCTTCAAAATTTCGGGATAACAAGGTGCGGATTCCTTGTTCGGCAGAACAAACTTAACGTGTAAAAAAATCATACAAGTCACAAGAGAGTTGTCGGTGTCAAAACCGGCGGATCTCGGGTAGGGGGTCCCGAACTGTGCGTCTAGGCGGATGGTAACAGGAGACAAGGGACACGATGTTTTACCCAGGTTCGGGCCCTCTTGATGGAGGTAAAACCCATGTCCTGCTTGATTAATATTGATGATGTGTGTTACAAGAGTGCATCTACCACGAGATCAAGGAGGCTAAACCCTAGAAGCTAGCCTATGGTATGATTGTTGTTCGTCCTATGGACAAAAGCCATCCGGTTTATATAGACACCGGAGAGGGCTAGGGTTACACAAAGTCGGTTACAATGGTAGGAGATCTACATATCTGTATCGCCAAGCTTGCCTTCCACACCAAGGAAAGTCCCATCCGGACACGGGACGAAGTCTTCAATCTTGTATCTTCATAGTCTTGGAGTCCGGCCGAACACGATAGTTCGGCTATCCGGACACCCCTTAGTCCGGAACTCCCTCAGTAGCCCCTGAACCAGGCTTCAATGACGACGAGTCCGGCGCGCATGTTGTCTTCGGCATTGCAAGGCGGGTTCTTCCTCCGAATAATTTATAGAAGATTGTAAACACCAGGACAATGTCCGGCTCTGCAAAAATAAATTCCACGTACCACCGTAGAGAGAATAATATTACAGAAGTTCAATCTGCTGACGTATTTTGTGGCGTGACGTCACACCATTACCAAGCCTTTACTCAAATTGTCTTTATTGTTCCACCTCAGCACGCTTAGAGAAGCGGTTTCCTTGGCACGTCTTGTCGAAGCAGAGATCGTGTTCCCCTTATTCCGGGATTCCCATCAATACGGACGTGGGTAACCCAACCGCGCCATTGATTGCGACGCTTGGGAGATAAGCGAGTTTTATCAGGCCGGTGGGGACGCATGTTTCCGTCCACCCATATAAGGGGATAAAGATCCAACCCTTTTACCCGCACCTTCTTCCTCCTTGGCTTATCCATCTCTACGAACTCAAGCTCCAGCGCCCAAGTCCGCACATCTTACCTCAACCTTCTCCAAATATGTCCGGAGCAGGAGGAAAGTGGATGGCCTCCTCCGTCACGGAGGGGCAGATCCAGAAGCTGCGCAGCGCCGGATACTTGTCCAGTGTCATCGCGCACTGGCTCCCCGACGAGGGAGAGCTCATCCCCACCCCCAGGCCCCATGAGAGGGTAGTATTCCTTCCCCATTTCCTCCGAGGACTGGGCTTCCCACTCCATCCCTTTGTCCGGGGGCTCATGTTCTACTACGGCCTGGATTTCCATGATTTGGCCCCGAATTTCATCCTCAAGATCTCGGAGTTTATCGTCGTGTGTGAGGCCTTCCTCTGCATCCAGCCCCACTTCGGATTGTGGTTCAAGACCTTCAGTGTCAAGCCGAAGGTTGTGAAGGGCAGCCAAGCGGAGTACGGAGGCGCCATGGTGGGCAGGATGTCCCACGTTACTTGGCTTGAGGGCACTTTCGTGGAAACCATCAAGGGGTGGCAATCAGGGTGGTTCTACATCACCGAGCCGCGTGACCCCGAATGGGCAGCGGCCCCCGAATTCAGATCTGGCATCCCCACACAGCTCACCTCCTGGAAAGAGAGCGGCCGGACATGGGGTGATTCGGAGGAGCTGACCGGACTCCAAGCCTGCGTCCAAAAGCTGGTGGACAAGAAGCTCAAGCTTGTCAACATGGTCCAGGTCATGCTCATCCGCCAGATTCTCCCGTGCCAACGACGGGGCTTCAACATGTGGGAGTTCGATCCGGCGCAGCACCAGACTTTGAGCGGGCTCTTCGACATGACGTACGAAGATGTCTGAAAGGTGCTGTTCAAGGGCGCCGAGGCTCCCGCATCCGCTACCGAAGATCGCGGATTCAGCTCGCAGCATCCAGCTGACGAGGTAAGTGATTTTGTCCTTTACGAGACGCTTGTTTTCCATAGTTTGACTCTATGCGGGATCTAAACCCCCTTTCCTTTGACAGGACTGGCTGAAGAAGGCCGAACATGCTATCTGTCCGGCCCCATTGCCAGAGGACCCAGCGGACGCCCGCTTGACGGGGCTGCTGGCTCCGGCACCCCACGTGGTGCCGGAGAAGAAGGCCAAGAAGAAGGCCACGGGGACTGGGAAGAGTTCCCGTTTTCAGGTGCTATCGGATGATGAATCCGAGGCCGACTCCTCCCACCAAGGCGAGGAGGAGAAGAAGAAAGCCTCTCCCCGAGCGGGGGGAGGGAAGAAAAGGAAGGCCTCCCCAACAAGGGAGACCGAAGGGTCCAAGAAGGGAAAAACTCTTCCCCCGGACTGCTCCGCCAACGCCAGTGACGACGACGAGGACTGGCCTCCAAGGGCCAAGCCCCTGGCAAGATCGTAAGTATCTGGTCCCGAATAACTTCAAGGTTTTCCCTTTTCGCCACATAATGTCTTTCTAATGCCGCATACAACCCTGCAGTCCGCCCAAGGATGATCTTCCCGCTTCGTCGAGCGGGTCCTTAGGTGCGTCGGATATGGATTCTCTTCTGACTGCCTCCACCCCCCGTGCCGTGGACGATGCCGAGGTGGGATCCCAGGAAGGGACCCATCAGGAGGAGGAGGCCCCGGAGGTGTCACAGGACAACCTCCCGGACTTTGCACCGGACTCGGCCCCGGAACCCACAGTGGATCTGGAGTCCGGCGGGCGACCCCTTCGCAAGAAGGGCAAGACCATGACGCCGGCTGCCTCCGTCCAACCGGAGGTGCCGGATAATTTGCTGGAGGCGCTCAACGGCGCCTCCATCGAAAAGGAACACCACACTGTTATCAGTGCGATGATTCAAAAGGTTCAGCTCGCCAAGAGTGGGCTTACCAAAGCCTGCAGCCGCCTTGTAAAAGGCTTTGAGGTAAGAATTTCAATATGTATAAAATGGTATTGCATAGACAGTAGCCCCTGATGCTCGGTTCGGTGTTCGGAAAGAAAAGCTGGACTGAGGATCTAAAAAGATATAGGCAGGAGTCATAATAAATATGTCAATATGGGATTGCAGGCTGCGCTGCTGACCTCTGCCGCACTGACTGCGGAGGTCAATTCTTTGAAGGAAAGCCTCGAGCGGTCCGAGAACGAGCTCGGCCGTGCCAAGAAGCAGCTCGAGGACAAGGAAGGTGAGTAACACCTTATTAAAATTGTACCTTACAGAAAAGGATTTTTGTTGCAAAAAGAATGACAAGGATAACATGGGTATTGCAGGGGCCACTAACGAGGTGGCGATCCTGAAGGAGGCGGTGGCCGCGGCCGAACGCAATGCGGCCGCGGAGTGCACCGAGCGAGAGAAGCAGGAGGAGCGGGTGGCAGAGGTACATCAAGAGCTCCAAGATCTCGTGAAAAAACATGAGAGCCTGGAGCGTGACTCGAAGACTCGAGAGTCTGAGCTTGCAACGGCTCTTGAGAGTGACAAAGCCGCTAAGGACGAAGCCTACAAGGCCCTCCAGGAGATCGAGGCGGTGAAGAAAATAGCAGCGGGTAAGGCATTTTTCATGCAAAGTAAGCATGTGAGTGTTAATTACCTGTTGCTTACCCAAATTCGGAGCTCTCCGGGAGCGTTCGCAGATCTTCCTCGTAGCGTGTCCGATGCTGCCACATTCTACCGGGCCGAGGAGGGGAGCTCGACGGAGAAGGTCTTCTGGTCTCAGTATGCTGAGGCCGGACATCCGGTGCCCCTTAGTGACCAGCTAAAGCAGCTGGTCGAGCTCCACAAGGCGGCCGAACAGGCCATGAAGGGCCTCATAGTTCAGCTGTGGCCTAAGGAGGCCATGCCTGGGAGCTACTTCGGCCTGGTGCGGCGGCTGGTGGATGCGTGCTCGTGGGTTGAAGTCATCAAGCACTCCGCCTGTATTGAAGGTGCCCGTTGGGCCCTTGCCCGCGCAAAGGTGCACTGGCGCAAGATGGATGCCCAGAAACTCGTGACGGACCCGCCACCAGAGGGCAAGGAGCATCGCACGCCCGAGATGTATTATAAGAGTGTGCTGAAGGGTGCCCGCACTATTGCGGGTGAGTGCTCCAAAGATGTAATATTTGAGTAGACTCGCATTTTGTTATCCTGTGCGCTAAAAACTTAGTTCATATGCGCTAAGCAACGCTTGTTAATTTAAAATATTACCTTCTGTGCGGCTGTTTATCAAATCTGAGAGATGGCAAGTCGTCGGCTTCAGCCCCCATGCCACGAGTGCTGGGGTGTTTGGGATAAACTTGAGCACTCTTGTTCCCATTTTGGGTCCATCTAGGGAGGCGCTCAACACAGCGAACAAGGCAACCAGACTTATAATGCTTGAACACTCTCACTTAGCCATAGAATTCTATAATTTTAAATTTCGGCGAAGCCCCTAGTCTTCAGAAGGCCGAATTTGGGGCGCTATCCACGCCTGGGCCGGACAAGATTCGGCTCCTCGCTCTAAACGGCATAAGTCTTTAAGGACTCACAAAAAACCTCTCGAACAGCGACTGGCTCTCGCCTCATCATGACGGTCAGTTTTAGCTTTCTCCACTGAGGCGTTAACCCAGCTCAACTGGGGCGCAATCGCAGTGGTTCTCCCAGTGCTACCTTAGCCGATACAACGGAACGTAAGCTACCAAAACATGCGAGCCGGGCAAACCCAACTATTGACCCAAGACATGATTCAGAGCCGATGCATATAATTCTATAAGTTCGGGGTGCCGCACTTGTGAAAGTGTTCGGACTTATCACACCATGATGCGGGAAACATAAGCCCCTAGTGTGTTTTAACCATACCAAAGTGTACGGATGCGACATGTCGTAAATGAACATATGTATGAAAAAGGAATGCAATTATAAGCAAAAAGGTGCTGCATTGTTTTATTCAAGAAGTGCTGCTATGAATGCAGAATGATACAAATAGTGCGATAAGCAAGGGACGGGACTGTTAAACATGTCCCCCTCCAGGGGTAGGCTGCGGAGTGGTGTATAAAAATGCTCGTAATGGAGACCACCTGTATATTCGTTGTAGCCTTTATCCCTACCTGGCTGTTGCATCGTCAGTTTGGCAGGTCTGCCGCCGGACAGGGCCTCTGACGAACGGAGTCCTTTGGGTAAAAAATAAAAGGAAAAAAGAAAAAAAGAACGACACACTTGAGAGCCCCTGGTGTGGTTGAGCCACAGTCTGGGCTTATCGTGGTCATGCCCCTCTCCCCATGCCCATGGTATCTTCAGAGCGTAATGGTGTACGCGAAGGACCTGTTTTGACGTTTTGCAGGGGCTGGGGTTGGGGCCGCACTGCTACGCGTGCTCGGAACGTGCCAGGTGGTCTTGTTGTAGGTTACTCCGGGCGCGCTTAGCTATGTCCGGCCGCTTAACGGCCGGACTTGAGAATTGCCTTAAGAGGCTGCATTGTACTTCTGCCGCGAGAGCCGCTGTATGTTCCTCCGTTCAGAGAGAACGTTCAGTGTTTCCGTTGACCGTGGTGACTCCTCGAGGGCCTGGCATCTTGAGCTTGAGGTATGCGTAGTGCGGCACCGTGTTGAACTTTGCAAACGCGGTACGTCCGAGCAAGGCATGATAGCCGTTGCGGAACGGGACTATGTCGAAGATTAACTCCTCGCTTTGGAAGTTATCTGGGGATCCGAAGACCACTTCCAGTGTAACTGAGCCTGTACAATTGGCTTCTACACCTGGTATGACGCCTTTAAAGGTCATCTTGGTAGGTTTAATCCTTCAGGGGTCTATGCCCATTTTGCACACTGTATCCTGATAGAGCAGGTTCAGGCTGCTGCCGCCGTCCATCAGGACTCTGGTGAGGTGAAATCCATCGACGATTGGGTCTAAGACCAAAGTGGCGAATCCGCCGTGGCGGATGCTGGTGGGGTGGTCCCTTCGGTCAAAAGTGATCGGGCAGGAGGACCATGGATTGAACTTCGGGGCGACTGGCTCCATCGCGTATACATCCCTGAGTGCACGCTTCTGCTCCCTTTTGGGTATGTGCGTTGCGTATATCATGTTCACCGTCCGCACCTGTGGGGGGAAACCCTTCTGTCCTCTATTGTTCGGCGGTCGGGTCTCTTCCTCGTCATCGCTATGCAGCCCCTTGTCGTTGTTTTCGGCAATTAACTTGCCTGCCTGCTTGAATACCCAACAGTCCCTATTGGTGTGGTTAGCTGGCTTTTCGGGGGTGCCGTGTATCTGGCACAAGCGGTCGAGTATTCATTCCAAATTGGACGGACCTGGAGTAGTTCTTTTGAATGGCTTTTTTTGCTGACCGGGTTTGGAGCCTCTGAATCCGGCATTGACTGCCGTATCCTCACTATTGTCGCCGTTAATGCGGCGTTTGTTTTTGTTACGACGCGACTTGCCGTTATGGTCCTTGATATCCGGACTGCCAGGACTTTTGCTGAGGTTGTTGCTGCGTGCTAGCCAGCTATCCTCACCCGCGCAGAAGCGGGTCATGAGTGATGTGAGGGCTGCCATGGATTTCGGCTTTTCCTGTCCCAGGTGCCGGGCAAGCCACTTGTCGTGGATGTTATGCTTGAAGGCCGCGAGGGCCTCCGCATCCGGACAGTCGACGATTTGGTTTTTCTTGGTTAAGAACCATGTCCAGAATTGTCTGGCCGATTCGTCTGGCTGCTGAATTATGTGTCTTAGGTCATCAGCGTCTGGTGGTCGCACATACGTGCCTTGGAAGTTATCGAGGAATGCGGCTCCAGGTCTTCCCAACTCCCAATTGACTCTGCTGGCAAGCTGTTAAGCCAATGCCGGGCTGGTCCTTTAAGCTTGAGGGGGAGATATTTGAAGGCGTGAAGATCGTCACAGCGGGCCATGTGGATGTGAAGAAGATAGTCTTCGATCCAAACCGCGGGGTCTGTGGTGCCATCGTAAGATTCGATATTTACGGGTTTAAACCCTTCGGGGATTTGATGATCCATTACTTCATCTGTGAAGCATAGTGGGTGTGCGGCGCCTCTGTACTTGGCGATATCACGACGGAGCTCAAAAGAGCTTTGTCCGTTTTGTTCGGCCCGGCCGGACTTACTGTGTCCGGCTCGACGGTTGTCGTCACGTACCGTGGGGCGCCCACACGATCCATAGATCGATCTTGATTGTCTTGCCTTATCCTCCAATATATCTCGCAAGTCCGTAGCGTTCCCCTGTGGCCTTGTGCTTTTCGAGCGATGCCGGGGTACGGGTCTAGTGAAGGGCCTAGAGGCCTCTCTATCGCGACCACGGGGTGGTCGGTCAGCCGTATTGTCTCCTGGTGATGCGGGTTCATAAACTTCCTCCTCTAATCAGGGGAGCAGCTTGCGTTTAGGGTAGCTTTTGGAGGGGCGTTTGAGCTCATGCTCTTCGGCCACGAGGACTTCAGTCCATCTGTCGGCTAGCAGATCTTGATCAGCTCTAAGCTGTTGCTGCTTTTTCTTGAGGCTATTCGCCGTGGCCATAAGCCTGTGTTTAAAATGCTCTTGTTCGACAGGATCCTCAGGCACGACGAATTCATCGTCGTCGAGGCTTGCCTCATCTCCGGAGGGAGGCATATAATCATCTACCTCTTCTTCTACCGCTCTCTCATGAGGGCTGGCGTCTCCGTCCTCCTGCGCTGCATCTTGCTGGAGTGGGTGGTCTTCGGCACTGTCCGGTGTATTATTATCTCCGGTGCCGGAGTCTTCATTCTTGCTGTGGCGGGATTTAGAGCGGCGCCGCTAACGCCGGCGCTTGGGCTGCTTCTTGGAGGGGTCATCCTCCGTTGTTTCTTCGCCATTCCCATCCTTTGGGATATCCACCATGTAAATGTCATATGATGAGGTGGCTTTCCAGCGCCCAGTTGGCGCTGGTTCTTGGTCGTCTCCGGCATCGTCGTCCATACCGTCGATGTCTTCGGAGTCGTAGTCTAGCATGTTGGTTAGATCGTCGACAACGGCTACCAAATGGGTGGTGGGTGGGCTTTGAATTTCTTCGTCGTCCGAATCCCAACTGTCCTGACCGCAGTCCGGCCAGGGCTCTCCTGATAACGAGAGATGCTTTAGCGAACTCAAGATGTCGCCAAAAGGTGAGTGTTGAAAGATGTCCGCTGCGGTGAACTCCATGATCGGCGCCCAATCGGATTCGATCGGAGGGGGCGCGGGAGGTTCGGAGTCTGGCAAGGAGTCCGGCACCTCGGAGTCACGAGCTTCATGAGGGACAAGGTCATTGTTCGGCTCTATCGCGGTAGAGGTTGCAGCTCCCGAGGCGATCTCTACTTTCTTGATGCGTTGCTGCAGGCCGCGGGAACTAGTCTCCGCGGCGAGCGGCGATGAGCTCTTTCGTGTCCTCAAGACGCTGCTTGAGAACATCCACGGGTTCCTCCACCAGCCTTTGGCGCTCATTGCGGAGCATGTCATTCTCGTCCATAAGTTTCTTGACGATGACGCCGGTTCTCTTCAACAAGGCACTGGTCTCCTCCTGCTAGTCTGCACTTTGGACGATCTTCTCCCTCCGCAGGTCGCGCTTGGCCCAGAGCCTCTCATTGCCCTCCCTTAGTTGCCGGATGACGCCGGTAGCCTGTTCAAACGAGGCTTTCACGTCGTCTTGCAACCTCGCCAAGCCAGAGATCTAATCCATCTGGCTATGGAAGATCGCATGCATGCGCCTGTAACAGTCGTCGCCTGCCCGCGAGAAATTTTCCCAGGGCGCCGTAGTGCGGCGGGACATCTCTACTGCATTCGTGGCGCGGCGGGACATCTCTGCTGCTTCTGCGGCGCGGCCGGACCAGTCTGCTGCATCGACGGTGCGGCGGGACCTCCGTGCTGCTTCAGTGGCGCGGCGGGACCTCTGTGCTGCTACTTCCACGCGGCGGGACATGTCGGCTGCTCTCGCAGCAAGGCGGGACATCTCTCGTGCTTCCGCTTCCATGCTCGCCTCTCCCTGGTGGCAATCTCTCAACCCATAACACACGCTGGCCATGGCAGACGTAAGGGAAGGATGCCGAATGACTTGTTTGTTTTTGTGGATGAGGAGTTGAGGAGGAATGTGCAGTCATCTCGGCATACTAGTATTTATAACCGAGTACTAATACGCTCCTAAGTGGGAAACCATTTAGGTTGCGATCGGTGTGAACAGGTTTGGAATTCAATATAGTGTGGTACTAATACGCTCCTAAGTGCGAAACCGTTTAGGTTGTGATCGGTGTGAACAGGTCTGCAATATAGTGTAGAGTAATTTGGAATGTGACGAGACGCAAGCTCAAAATTTATAAATACCCGCGTCGCAAGCTCTAGGCTAGTCCTTTTTTCAGACGCATTAAACCTATCTCTCGGGACTTCTCGCACACACCGTCGTGCCACCCACAAAAACTTGTACTCTGAGTTTAGTAGTACGTTATACAGGAAGAGAAGAGGTGCATGCGCGCACTCGTCCTCTCACACACGTGTCTGTTTTTTCTCAAAAAGGATGATGATGACCCCCGGCTTCTGTATCTGGGAGTCACACACGCATTTGTAGCTACGAATTGTAGTGTTCTCAACCATCCGATTGGCTCTATCATGGATGTACCTATATACTAAAACATGTCTAGATACATCTATATTTTGACAAATGGAAGGCATGTATTGTGGAACAGAGGGAGTGCTTGTCATCAAAATGGATAAAAAGGGACGTATCTAGAACTAAAATACGTTTACATACATCTCCTTTTATCCATTTTGATGACAAGTAGTACTTCTTACCCAAAGGGACTTTATATCCAACAGACACAAAATATCCGTTCGACTGTTCGAAATTACTGATCTGATGTCGAAGTAATTGCTGCATCGCCACCAAAACCCACCATTTCTTAAGCTAAAGTAGACCAAGGTAATCCATATATTAGCATATTACTAAGATAAACAAAAGGCACTATCGAAACATTTAGGACGTGAGCTTCTCAATCTGAATATGGAGGGACACAAGCTTAGCCCCGGCCAGCAGCTTGGGCGGAAATGTCAAGAAGGTCAGCTCCTGCATGTTGACGTCACCAGGATCCTTGCTGCTTGTCACCTCCATTTCCACCTCGACGGCGTCGGTCGTGCCTTTGGGCTCCCCGGCGGGGCCGTTCGCCCACAGCTTGGCCCAGTAGTGCGGCAGTGGGGACGCCCCCGCTCTGATGCAGACGACCGACACGGCGATAGGCGCGCCAATGTCGAGCACGCCGCCGACCAAGAAAAACGCGTGGCGGTCCTCCTCCGTGAACAGCAAGAGCCATGGCTCCGATAGTGGCACTTGCAGCTGGAGCACCTTGTGGTACTGGATCCTGTGCACGGGCATGGGATGCGCATTGCTGATGTGGTGGTAGAGCGCCGGCGGCGGGCCTTCGTAGCCGCAGACGGGCATGGGGCATTTGCAGGGCGCGAGCGGACACACGCTGTGGTGATCGGCGAGCTTGTGGTAAATGACGTAGAGCCCACAACCTTCGTGCGGGCACTCCACCCTCAGCGATGAAACGACGGCGTCCACCGCCATGTTCCGCACGTCAAAGCCACAGCCGCGCTCGCACTTTTGGCACTACCGCTGGTTCCCGGGGTGCTCGACGCGGCAATCCGCACAGGCCAGGTGCCCTCCCTTGCACTGCAGAAATCAATCGAACAACACATCAATCAAGAAACCTGCACCTTGCTCAATCAGCCGAATGGACGAGGTGTATTCGAACCTGATACATTGGAGGTGTCAAGGGGCGGAGGCACAAGGGGCAGTGGAGCACGGTGAGGTCCATCGAGACCTTAGTGAGCTCCCTCGTCGGTTCCTATTTCGTCTGCATGATCTTTCCCTCCTCGTGCACAACCATCTCTCGCTTGGGCCGGGGCATTACAAAGTTTAACCGTCACATATTTTATACTCTGCGCATAAATGTCCTCCCGCATACCAAGGAAGGTAGTAGTTTGAGTTTTCTGGACAAATTTTCCCCTGCGCATGAGTAAGTTGCATAAATATCGACAGTAAATGCGCATGCAATGGTTGGCTAGTCCTCCTTCCTTTTCGCTTGAGTTGGCTTCCGCAGGTGGTCAAGCCGCATTCGGCGCTGCACGCGTTTGCCTATAGCCATTTTCTGCTTTGGAAACTGGCGCGATTAATGGGGGCAGAACTAATCAAGCAGGGGCACAGATGGAAACCAACGCGGACGCCCAGACTAATCTGAGAAAAACAAGAAAAAGTTATACGCAAAGTAAAAGGAATCGGAGGGAGTACTACTTCAAGGTGCATTAAATCAACACATACAAGTATCAAAAGGAGAGTCACGGCATGCATGTATGCATTGTAATTAATGCATCGGTAACCCTAAATTATTGAAATATATCGAGTGCAGTGCTTTGATGTGTCGCGTCAACTCGTACATCAACGAGAAGTTTGATTATCCTCTCCCTCGCGGACTTAACTGCACCTGCCTTTGGCTGTATGACAGGTTGGCCACACACCTGTCGGGCCCACCTGTCATACACGCAAAGACAGGAGCGTCCCTCCCTCGCCCATGAGCGTGGTGGCTGGCAAGACTAGGAGAAGCTTTCGCTACACGCTCTCCCTCCCGCACGCGGTGGACATGCAGCAATTCAATCGGTGTCAAATGGCCAGAAGCGTACTGTAGTACTCCTCCAGTGCAGTAGTACACCATCATTGTTCGACTTCCCAAAGAGGCGAAGAGCCAAGCGCAGCCCGGACGCTCGTGTGGCAGTTTCAGGTGTAGAGTAGTCGAGATAGCGTGTATCGTGCCTGTAAGCTTAAAATCGTTAGGGTCGGCTCCATGCTATGTGGCTGACTCGAAGTTTTTTTAAAAAATTAAAATAGTCTTCTGGCCCTACCTGTCACCCTGGTGATTGTAGTTTGCATGCTCATCTGGTCAAGACAGGAATATATATTTTAATTTGTTTTTTTCGAAAAGGGGGGACTCCCCGGCCTCTGCATCAGAACGATGCATACGACCACATATATTTTAATTTGTGGTGGGTAAATGTTAGAGTTTGCAGCAAATATATTCTACACTGTGGGTCTTTCAGCCAAGTTTAGAGGCAAGCATGTGGGGCCAGTGCTATGATGTGTCGCGTCAACTCGTAGAACGAGGAGAACCTTGATTTTACTACACGCCTTCTCCCTCGCCCATGCGCTTGCTCGCAAACGAGGACAGGCTTTTGCTTAGTAGTACTTCTACAACAAGTCAACAAGATATCCGTCCCGCTCGTGGTGGACAGACATGCAGCAATGGATTTGACACTGTAGAAGCAGTAGTAGTAACATCATTGTTCGTCTTCTCGAAGAGGCGAAGAGCCAAGCGCAAACCGAACGTTGCAGTTGCGAACATTGGAGCACGCATATAGCCTGGCTCTTGCATGAGACAAAATTGCTATGTGAGCCCACTATTGTACTAGTACGTAGAACTACTTGCTAGTATAGCCCTGTAAACCAGAAAGGAGTATTGCCCTTCTAGAGATTTCAACAAGTGACTAGAATACACCGAGACGGAGTACATATGGAGCAAAATGAGTGAATCTGCACCGTAAATAAATACGTACTAGTTATATCATTTTCCTCGCCGAGGTGCACAATATTGAGTATACTGACTAGTCTCTTTCTGACACGCATTTACGGTTTTTTTTGACATAGTATAGATGCAAGCGCTCATTTACACGCGCATACACTCACCCCTATGAACGCACACATGCACGGCACTATCATCTTGAAATTTACGAAGTTGCCATAGGCACCTCATCGTCGACGGGTCCATGGGTGCTTGAATGCCAATGAGGAAGAGGGTAGCGGTTCTCGAGATGTTGAACGGTCAATGATGCATCCTCAATTACATGCAGAGGGAATTAATTGGAGAAGCAGACTAGAGCCAGCACGATGTGAATGCAATAGAGTTTGGACTCTCATATAATAAAGGCGCCCCACCACTCCAATCCATCTACTCCCAAGTCTCTGTGCAACACTGCTCACTCCAATCCAAGACCAAGTGACCAGAAGCCACAAGCACATATGGAGGCGATGGACGCGAGCGGCAGTCGGCTGTGCCAAATCATCCAAGGCGCCGACCTGCGGCCCCGCACCACGCAGCGTTTCCAGACGGTGCTGGGGACCGCAGGCATCATAGCCCTCGCTGACACCGGCTTCACCTCTCGCATGGACGACATGATGGTCAACTCCATCCGCAAGTTCACCGCCGTCAAGAAGCGCGCGGACGAGCTTGCTGTACTGCTCCAGCCCGCGCGCCCAGGATCCTCATTGCCTGCCACCCTCATCGGCCTACATGGTGACGAACTCTTTCAAGCCCTGGTGGCCCTGCAGGTGCCGGAGGTCGCGACGAAGAATGTGCACCTCGAGGCCGCGGTCTCCGCACAGTGCCTCGCCATGCAAGAAACCGTCGACCTACACATCCACGTCTACGAGGAAATCGTCTACATAGGCCACTACAAGGCAAGCGAGGACAGAAAGACGTTGGCCTTCTTCCAGCGGCTGGAATCTTTGGACGCCATTGTTCAGAAGCACGTCGACCTGGCCACGAAAGCCACTGCTACTTACGCGCCGTTCGGTGGGCCGGCGCCCTGAGTCGAGGAGGTGGACATCATCGATGGATGCATCTCTTCTTCTTGCCTCCTGTAACCAGCACTGCATCGCCTCATGGCCTTAATGTTTTATTAGTACAGTACTCCCTCCGTTCCCAAATATAAGTCTTTCTAAAGATTCCAGCAAGTCACTACTACATACGGAGCAAAATGAGTGAATCTACACTCTAAACTATATCTTCATACATCTGTATGTTGTATTAAATTTGAACTAGTATCTAAAAAGGCTTATATTTATGAACGGAGGGAGTATATGGCATTTTTTATTCGAGTCGTAATGTTTTCACTGTGAGGTGGGGCCGCAGTTCAGCAAACCCACCCCACCCACCGGGCGTCGGTCGAGTTGAGAATTAGAAGAGAGAAACGAGGGAGGAGAGCTAGCTGTAGCACGGATGCTATTGTCAGATGGGACTCGTGTTTATAGAATCGGAGTACTGAGCACCCGTGCCTCTTTTTTTTTGAGGGAAAAATTAGTCGTATGTTTAGTACCACTAGTTGGGTGCGTGCGACCTATAGCTGTCATCACTTTAGGTCTCCTTTTCGAACCGCGGCTACGCTTCACAGTGCATATTTTTTCACGCATTTATCCTCCTATATGTACTCCTAGGCTATTTCCACGTGCTCCCATTCGCCGACATGTGGGACATAGAGCGTTTGGGTCGTGCATGCACGACTCGGAGCATATGCCGGGGTACTTTACATTTCAGACCTCACGAATTACATGCAAACCCCCCGCAGAAGAATAAATAAATCAATGAATTACTACATGAAACCAGATTATTTTCGTGGAAACCGGAGCACGTTCATTAAATTTTGGACATAACATGTTTATAAAAAATGACCGGACCTAAACCAGTCTAAGGGCCTCTTTGATTTTTCCCGGAAAAAAGGGCCTCTTTGATTCGCAGGATACTGAAAACACAGGAATGGGGAAAGTATGATGGCGATGAACCGAGACGAGGAGAACTCTAACTCAGTTAGAGGTTAGAGTTAGATTCTAACCCTGAACTAACTCTAAACCAAAGAGGTGTATGGATGGCAGGGTTAGATTGACAATAAATGCTCTATCTCAATCATTTGACTACTTTGGACCCTATTTTTAGTCAGACTAAAATAAGTCCCTTGGATCCTAGCATCCTCTTGGTGTGGCCGGCTCTTCTATGGCCTCCTCCCGCTCACAATTGACATAAACGAACCAGCTATACAAATCAAGCATGCAAAACATGTTAATTCTTACTTTGTCCATACAAATGAGATATCCCACTTAAACATACACTACTAGGGAAAAGTCTATACACAGAATCTTAGCAGCAGCGCGGCTCAAAAAGGAGCGCTGCTGCTAATTAGTAGAAGCGTGTGTGCGGGAAACTCGCTACTAACAAGTTTTTAGCAGTAGCGCGCTCAGTGTAAACCGCGCTGCTACAAATATCGACCGGCGGCTGTCCACCAAACTCCATTTAGTAGCAGCGCGGTGCCGCGAACCGCGCTACTACTATGGATGTAGTAGTAGCGCGCTTTTTCTAAGGTCGCTGCTGCTAAATTTCAAATTGGCACACTTTCTCGTCCCGGTTAGCAGTAGCTCCTTTGCCCAAAGCGCGCTGCTGCTACTTCCTTAGCAGTAGCGCATTTTAACTCCCGCGCTACTGCTAATCCGCACCAACCCACCACCTTTTCCCCACCCGTCCCTCCCCCTCCCCCTCCCCCTCCTCACTTCCCTTTCCCCTACCTCCCACATGCTCCCACTCTCACTCTTCTTCTTCCTCAATACTTCTCCCCCATTACTCTCTCTCTTCTATCTACCTTTCTCTCTCTTCATTACTCCTACCTAACTACACCACCTCCATTAATGCATCTTCCCACTATATGGTGCAGACCAGCCGCCTGGTGTTAGTGTTGGTTTGCCCGTTAACAAGCACGATGGGAGGCTCGAAGGAGATGGTCACTGCAACGGCCGCAGGGAACTGCACGTGGCATACTCAGATCGACGCAGCGAGTTTGACAGAGCAAACTTGGTAGTGCTACAACACCTAGACGAGGTAGATCGTTTCGTGGCACTGCACAAAGACATTATCGCAAAGAAGTACCGTGACTGGGGGGTATGCAGGACGAACGCCAAAGTTACTAGAGAGCACAACTCCACATTCTTGCATTGGTTCAAAGAGCATATTATTGCTAATCCCCCGGAGGAGGGCTCTAAGGACGGATTGCTCATATACGCCTTAGCACATGGCCCCTCGCCCAACCTCGTAACCTATCAGGCATGTGATATCAACGGATACACATTCTACACGGAGGCCAAAGATATGGACAGTGATGATCAGAACTCAGGGGTGACGATGGAATGCATGACCGGCAGCGACAACGGCGCAACTGAACGATTTTATGGAAGGGTCGAGGAGATCTGGGAGCTTGACTACTTTGGACTGCACAACACGATGATGTTCTGTGTCAGATGGGCAAAGAATGTCGAAAGAGAAAACCGGATTTTCACTACCATGAGTATACACGTAGTAGCGCATTTCGTATAAACCGCTACAGCTACTGAAGGTAGTAGTAGCGCGTTTTGTCCAATTGCGCTGCTGCTACATCCACTTAACCCAAAATTCTCACTATCCCTGCTTCATCCCTCCTTTTCCCCACAAATCCCCACTCTCTCTTCCGCCATCGCTCGCCCCCGACCCCGGCGCCGGCGCTCGCCCCCGACCCCGGCGCTCGCCCCCGACCTTGCCCTCACCCCCGACCCCGACCCCGGCGCTCGCCCCCGACACGGCCCTCGCCCCCGACCCCGGCGCCGGCGC
>NC_041383.1:512853067-512858092 GCF_002162155.2 Triticum dicoccoides
CAGGCGCTCTCCCCCAACCCCAACGCGCTCGCCCCCGACCCGTCGGCCCTCGCCTCCCTCCTCTGCTTCCTCTCCTCCCAACCTCGGCCATCGTCGGGCCTGCCTCCTCGCCCTTGCACCCTCTGTAAACCCCCCTCTCTCTGCTAGGGTTCTTCGGTTAATTTACTTAGGTTTTAGTTAGGGCAGTATGTTAATTAGGTTATCTATTTAGTTATGAATTTAGCTAGGTTTCAAATGTAGCTGAATTTATATGCAAATTTGAACTGGACATGTGATATGTGGATATGTCATGTTTTGGACATGTCATGTTTGGAAAATGATCCGAGTGGCCTATGTTATGCCGGAATTTTGATTCATTTCCGTTCCGGTGAAAACATAGAACAACCGTGGGATGATCCGAAGATGAACAAGATTAACAATCACGCCATGGGCATGTTCAGCAATGATTTGGCCTCCTGGAAAGGGAGGGTGAAACGAGCTATTGAGGCTAATGAACCCCTGTCCAAGATTCTGGAGGAAAATCCGACACTTACGGAAGAGGAGTTCGAAAAGTTCAAGGACACTTGCGCTACCGAGGCAGCCAAGGCTAAGGCTGCAAAATTCAAGAGCCTTCAGCAAAGGAACAAGGGGAAGCATCGCCTCAGAAGCCGTGGCTACCTCGGTAAAAGGCCCATATGGGATAAGGAGGACGCGGAACCTGAAGCCGCGGGTCTCCCAGACCCCTTCACAAAGTTCACCAACCCCTTGGAGCATGACTTCATCAGGGCCCGCTACAAGTGGGACAAGGAGAAAAAGGTTTTTTACACGGACAAGATCACGAGGAAATTGATTAGACTACTGGAGAAGCAACACCAGCTTGCAGCCGAAATACCTACTTCTCCGATGAGGCCCAAGTGGGACACCCCTCTCAACCGGGCCTTGAACGAACTTAAGAGACTCCCTTTGGGCCAGCGACCGCAATATGGTCGTGTGCACGGCGCTGGAGACGGCGCCACGTGGAAGGTGTTTTACAACGAGGAGCCGGAGGCCAAGAAGCGGAAAAAGAAGTTTAGTCAGGTGGACATCGACGCGAAGGTGAAGCGTGCGGTCGAGAAAAAAGCAGCCGAGGACGCGAAAAAAGCAGCCGAGGACAAATATGAGTTGCTACAGCAGGCAGTCAATGCAGCTGTAACTACCTGCGGAAATGATTTCGCTACTAACTTGGTTCCAGTTATCATCAACTGGACGAAGGAAAATCCAGACAAGACGGTACATGATTTCCCGTTGCCCAGTTTCGTCGGGAGAAACTCCATGAACAACAACACCATCGCACCATCACTTGCTCACGCAACCGGGCCTCCTCTCACAGCCGCTCCCGCTCATAGCAGCCCGTCCTCAGTCTCAGGCATGCTAGGTGGGCCTTCGTCTTTGGCTAAGCTCGACGCCGGCACGGTAATTACATGTCGCACCAACATATATATATATATAATATTCCATTTTTGTTGCCTTTCGGTTGTTTTACGCCACAGACATATGTGTTTGCAGGCGAAAGAAACCCCGTGCACCATACTCTACTTGATCAAAGGCCAGAAGGTGGACGTGGGAAAGGGGATGATAATGGACCCCTCGCAACCCACGTTCCACAACCAGCCGATCCCCGTTGGGCACTTCAGGGTTAGCTTGACCAGTGTGAAATCTGGGCACGAGGATTTGCCTCCTCCAGTATAGCATGTGGGAGCGGACGATGAGACCCTGCTGCGGATTGGAAGCTGCAAGGGTTGGGTGCTGCTATGGCCGAAGAATCTTATTCGTCTGGAGCCGGCCGAGAGCACACCAATAACCACACATCAACAAGCATGTGCGGAGACCAGCACCCCGCCTACGCAATTACCAGCTCCTATAGTGCCGGGTGAGAGCGGCGGACGACATGATGAAGGGGGTGCAATAGTACTGGCTGATGTAATTTATCCTATGGAACAGAGAATGGATGATGAGACGGAGGTCGACCCTATGGATTTCCTCAATACAAACGTGTAAGACTGTGACACAGATATGATGAGTCAACCATATGACGAATCGGGCTATCAGCTTGCTAATGAGGATATGGATGATATGCCCGGGCAGGGTCATAGCAGGGATTGCAAAAAGTCTCTCTTCATGAAATCCTCACATGACACGCCTAAAGATGCCGCCTCAACACAGGATCAACTAGCCGGGTGCGAGGGTCGTACAATACTTAGCCCAGGAACACTGGGGCAGGGGTTAAGGAAGGGTCTGCAAGGTGTGCCTAAGGAAAAGGAGAGGAAGAGATTGGGGAAGATAACTGCCTCCAAACAAGACAGAGCACATAGCAGCCAGACGATGCATTCTAAAGAGCGTGTACCCATGAAAGGTGCGGTCATGTTCCATCTCACGGGCGAGCCGATGCTACCGCCAAAGCCACTGGAGGCGCTATCAGGGGATCTCAGGAGACTGCACGACCATGTGTTGTCGACTGAGAAAAGCCTACTAGCCTTAAAGGATCCAGGATATCCGACATACGCGGCTCGTGTGCCTGAGGGGAAGTGCTACGTCGAGACACGGCCCGCGAAGGTGTTCTTCCTGTGGTTTGACCATATCTTTGAGATATTTCTAACAAGGCGGCTCGATTTTACAATCGTCCGTCTTTTTGTGCTACATATGAGCTCCGTCATGAAGAGTGAAGAAGTCTCGCAAATCTGTGTGGCGGATCCGTACTACATGCACGAGTCTTTCTTGAGTCTCGGCGACTTTGAGCGTGAAACTGCTAGGGTGTACCTCCAAAACTTCATGGTACAGAATAAGGACCGGGAAATTGTCCTCGTGCCTTATCATCCAAAGTAAGTCAGTTCCGGACAACCCTTTCGTACATTTCAATCATTCCTTCTCTCTCATATGGGGAATAATTTGAGGTGTCTTTTCCCCACAGCAACGGGCACGCCGTCCTTATCATTGTTTACCCACAAGTCTCCCACGCCGTGTATTTTGACCCTTCCAGAGACTACGAGAAAAAAGACTACACCCACATAATGAATATTCTAGATGATGCTCTCCAAGGATTCAGCTTTAGAGGTGGCCGCGTGCAAATCAGGAAACAAAGGAACAAGAAGATGGGTTTCACACATAAAACTAACTTCTCCTGCATCCATGTCCCAAAACCAAGCAAGAAGGATGGATTCTACATCGTCCATCTCATGATTCAGTTCAACACAGATCACCAAAAGCTTCGCATGAGAAGCAGAAATGATGATCATATCCACAAGTGGCTAGAATATCATGGAGAAGCGGATTATAAACTTAGAGATGACTTCTTTCGCATCCAAAGCGACATTGTGACGATCATCATGAAAGAAGTCGTCGATGAGAAGGGGATGTTCCACCATGGCCCTATATCGCGAGCTGACGTCCGAACTCGCATAGGCATGCAACGTCTAGACCTCACGCCGTTCAAGAAGCTAGGGTTCATCCTCGATGATATGGAAGGATGGAACTTCTAGTGATTTATGATGCCGATGATGATGATATGTGTTGGTTGAACTTGTATACTTTTTGTAGCGATGAAACTTTGTGATGTCCACGGTCCCTGCCGAACTTGTGTGACGCTACTTTGTTAGTTTGCGTACGATGACCTGCGTACCTCTAGTTAATTAATTTGCATACTGTATGTTGCATCTAGTTGCTAACCCTTTCTTTTTCGGTGTTGCTCTAGTACATTTTGTTGCATATATATGATTGTACGTCCTCTTCATGAACATGCATCTCTAACAGGTACCTAGTTTCTTGATGGCGAGATGGAATTGCTATGTCGTGTATAAAGGGAAGGTTCCGGGGGTGTACAACAAGTGGCATGAGTGTCAGGCGCAAGTGAATGGGTTCACGGGCGCCACCCATAAAGGCTTCAAAAGCAGACAAGAAGGAGAAGCTAGTTACTTGAGGTTCAAGCTAGCGCGAGAGAGGACTCGTAACCGCCACCTCATGTACTGCATAGTTCCGCTCTCACTCATAGTGATAGCTCTTCTTGCGTATACCTTTGTTTAGATGGATGACGTTGTTGTAGCTGCAAGTATTCGAGACTTGCATGTATCGCTATTTTCGAGATGTTGACAAGGTACCACTTTGTGTTGGATGATGATTATGATGAGACTATTTGTATGTATATGCTATGATTACATTTGTGGTCTCGCAGGCACTTGTATGTGTATCATGATGACATTTCTACGTGCTAAAGATTCTTCTATAAAGCCTGTTCAAATACAAAACAAATATGTCAAAAAAAACAAAAAACTACTTAAATTAGCAGTAGCGAGTGTATAAAAGTTAGCAGCAGCGCCGCGATAGCAGTAGCGCGTCTAGGCAAAGCGCGCTAGAGCTACTAGCAGTAGCGAGCTTCCACTAACCGCGCTGCTGCTACACTTGTGTAGCAGTAGCGTCCGTGAGCACGCGCTACTGCTATGTGTTAGCTGTAGCGCCTTATTAGTAGCGCCACTCCCCGCGCTACTGATACAAATAAAACCCGCGCTGCTGCTAGCCTTTTCCCTAGTAGTGATACAAGTCGTCAATCAAGTTTCACAAAATAAAAAAACACTTCATGAAACAAAGAATGAGCTAACTCATCACGGAAGTCGTTCACGATAGGGAGGGAGCCCAGAGCCCCTCACGCACCGAGGGAGGAGCTCGCCATCGTCGCTCTGGAGGAAGGCTCTATAGAGCCCAAGCCCCGGGAACCCCTCCGACGCCGGCCCTTGCGAGTTGAGGTCGACAACGGCATGGTTAGCAGGGCCGCTTGCCGCCGACTGGGAACTTAATCTTTGGGCCTCTAGAAATAATGCAAGCCTATAACTAAAATACCTAAAAAGGTGAACTGAATCTTTGGGCCTCTAGAAATAATGCAAGCCTAAAACTGAAATACCTAGAAAGGTGAACTGAATCTTTGGGCCTCTAGAAATAATGCAAGCCTGAAACTTAAATACCTAGAAAGGTGAACTGAATCTTTGGGCCTCTAGAAATAATGCAAGCCTAAAACTGAAA
>NC_041383.1:512858404-512914315 GCF_002162155.2 Triticum dicoccoides
AAGCCTGAAACTCAAATACCTAGAAAGGTGAACTGAATCTTTGGGCCTCTAGAAATAATGCAAGCCTGAAACTCAAATACCTAGAAAGGTGAACTGAATCTTTGGGCCTCTAGAAACAATGCAAGCCTGAAACTGAAATACCTAGAAAGGTGAACTGAATCTTTGGGCCTCTACAAATAATGCAAGCCTGAAATTGAAATACCTAGAAAGGTGACCTGAATCTTTGGGCCTCTAGAAAGATTTATTACCTCCTCAAGCAGCATCAAACAATTCCATGCGTGCACCGCAAATCTATAGCAAGTTTGATCAGGATCTACTTTTCCAAATCAGAATTAGCGCTAGAGGAAGCAAGATCAATGATATGGCCGTGAGATAGAGAAGGAACGAACAAACTCACCCCTCTCGCGACCTCCCTGGTAGATGCGCTGCCACCGCGCACGACAGAGGGAGAAAAACGACTGGTGAAGGGGGAGCGGGGCAACCTTCGAAGGTCGGAGGGAGAGGGCGGCGGGAGTAGTGCGGCGGAGGCCGGAAGGAGAGGGCGGCCGGAGGAGAGAGAGGGCGAGCGGCGCTTGGGCAGGCGGCCCTATGGGGAACAGAGAGGAGTCGTGCAAACGGGGGGACCGATCTGGTGTGGGCAGGTGAGATTTTTTTAGGGGAACAATCTGGTACGGGCAGGTGAGATTTTTTTAGTTCTCTTTTAGTGGGCCCGAGGATAACTAACCCAATTAGAAGCTCTCCATCGGGCTAGTTTTTTTAGCTGGGTTAGAGCAAACTAGCTCAAACTAACCCCTCTTGTTTCGATAATTTGAGGCTATTTCAACCCAAACTAGCTCTAACTCAGGGATCCAAACAAAGAGGAGTGTTACTATACATGCTACAGTGTGGACCGTAGCACATTGTTTTTTATGGCCATATCACCACATTGTTTTCTACAGCTGGTTCACTGGGCTACCGTGGTTCGAACGGCTGGTTCATTGGGCTGTCGTGGTTCGCACTCCTCCGACCTGAGTAGTACTCCATTCGTTCCTAAATATAAGTCTTCGTAGATAATTCACTGTGGACCACATACGGATGTATATAGATGCATTTTATGCGTAGATTCACTCATTTTTCTCCATATGTGGTCCATAGTGAAATCTCTGCAAAGACTTATATTTAGGAACGGAGGGAGTAGTATAGTACTAGTATATACCACATCATTCTTTGCTCCTTCTTACTACTCTGACATGTGGGAGAGCCAGCATCCGGGTCGACATGTCATGCACCAGATTAGAGCACGGAACGGAAAGGGGGCATCACCCCGGTCGGAGCGCCAGTAATTCATGACTATAGTGAGTGGTCATATCACAAGTCTTTCCAGCAGTAACGCACCATCAAATTGCACAGCCCCACTCGCTCACCCTCCTCGCCTCTCTGTCAAACCGCCTACCTGAAAACTGCCGCGCGTACTACCCGGGAAAAGCCCCGCCCTCAACTTTTAACTACGCGAAAATAGTTCGAGCTTGTTCGTTCTATATAAATACAGTACTTGCTGTATGCTTATTCACCCATGGGGGTGTTTAATGAATGGAGGGGCGGGGGGCACAACTGAACAATATTTTAGTAGTAAGTAGGAGTCGTAGATTAGTCACCTTAAATAGAGAGTTTCTTTTCTTTAATGCCACGTACACAAATTGAAATGCTTGTTGTGGAGAGAAAAAATATAATTACTCCACTAAATATGGACGCAGGGGCCTGAGCGCTTGCTTTACTAGGGTTGCTCTTTTCATTCTCTCACCCTCTCCAGATATAAACAAGACAGCGGTAGCGACATTTTCTCTCTACTCACCACTGGTCACAGATCCGGCTGGATCCCTTCGACCGGTGTGTGTAGAGGACTAAAAGGTGCATCGTTCATGCGGTCATCGCCGCCGAGGGAGGAAACCCACAGCTGCCGGAGGGGCCCGATCCTTTGCCCCTGCCGTTCTCTCCGACACAGCGCCGACTCGGGAGGTCCTCCGACCCTTCTTCCTCCCTACCGTATTGTCCACAGATCCGACCTACCGCCGCTGACATCCCGGTGACCCTCAGGTATAAGTTCTTCAAAAGCGGCCTTGCTCTACTGCCCCAGCTCCCCATGTGTCTGCATGTGCATCTTTTTCTACTCCCATCAGCTCTTCCAAAGCCACCTAAATTTTTAGTATTATTAGAGGTAAAGCTACTTCATGCATTCGAATCTAGGGCTTTGTTCAAACAACGTAGAAAGGGGGGAAAGTTGTAGCATGAATCTAGGACTTGATTCAAAGAGGAAATAATATGATGAAAGTATTAGAGACCGGATACCCAACTGGTCTCTTGGTTGAAAAGGGAAATAATGGGAAAACGTAGTACAAACTGGATAAGGAACAGATCTATTATTGGTTGAAAAAAGGATAGAAAGTGGCGGCTGGTGGACAAGTCAACAAAGTATGTCCAGGATTAGATTTGCTGCCATCACATAGTAAAAGGTCTCCAGGATTAGATTTGCTTCCCTCACATAGTAAAAGTTCTCAGGATTAGATTCGCTGCCCTCACATAGTAAAAGGTCTCAGGATTAGATTTGCTGCCCTCACATAGTAAAAGGTCTCAGGATTAGATTTGCTGCCCTTACATAGTAAAAGGTCTCAGGATTAGATTTGCTGCCCTCACATAGTAAAAGGTCTCCAGGATTAGATTTGTTGCCCTCACATAGTAAAAGGTCTCCAGGATTTGGTTTGCTGCCCTCACATAGCATGAACAAGCTCGACATCACCACTTTATGCCTCCTTGTAGGTACATTGTGCTGATGCGTCCACTGTCGCATGTCCTTATACCAACCTTTTGCTGTTGTCAATGTAAGGGTGCATGTAAAATGAAGCAATCACACTGTTACCTTAGGGACATGTCTAACCTATGTTATTGTTAATCTAATGCCTCCAGTGATAAGATGCAATTAAACTGTGTTACAAATGGCACTCCTGCTGTTTTCCCCAGTATGATAAGTAAGTTGCTCCATTACGCTGCTGAGTGTCCTGGTGTCCCCACGGTCCCATGCCCTTAAACCAACTCTTTAGCTGCTGTTGATTTACTATGTCTGGTAAACAAGCAATGCCACCATTAAATTACTCCCATATCTGAGGAATCTCATTGTTGATCGTAATGCTTCTGGTAACATGAAGCATTGCTGACGTTTTAAAAATTTCTATTATCCTTGCGTGATTGCCATGAACATAATTAAGATGCTTCTTTTCATTTTGTATATGTTTCGTATAGTATTATTGACCTGCAACTGTTTACTTTCTATCATTTTGTGCAGATAGAGATATCAATTTCACCTTGTTGCTATTGTGACCTTTTGGTGAACTGCACAAAACACTTTTTTTGGAATGAGTGTCTTGTGCAGTTCAACTAAAATGTCACATGGGCAACATCTCTCAATTTTGGTGGAACTGCACAAAATGGTGATTGGAGTTTCCAAAATCTCTGTCAAGTTCTGCGGGTAATCTCATGCAACATTTTATTAGCCTTTATGAGATGGAGCCGTCACTGTCACCATAATGGCACTTTATTTTAGTGGAACTGCACAAAAGGATAAGAATATTATAGTTGCACCTTACATGAGCCGGACATCCAACCTTAATGTTCCTCAATTTTAGTGCAACTACTAAAGAAGAACCTGCCAGCTCACAAGAGCAAGTACTTCTTGCTAGCTGAATGATGCAATCTTTGCTTCATTTCTTGGTGAGCCACAGAAAAAGGCGCATGAATTGAATCATGGAACTCCAGGCAGACCTCATCCTAGTGGACCTGGAGGTTGAGTTCAAGGAGGCCGCTATTAAAGTGAAATCATGCTTTCCTATCTCCTTGTTTGTGCTGTGCAAACATGCTATGCAAACGGGAATACTCAACTACAGATGTTGCGACGGTCAAGAGCATTCACCAAGTTCTTCGATTGTATGACATGGCTAGCCAAGATGGATTTAATCCCGATATTCACTTTATCAAAAGGCTCTAATGGGTTGGTTCTGAATCTTGCAAGCTGGGAATCAATGAGATGTGTAGGCATCTTTGTTGTACTTCTTATTTGAATCTTATTTGTTGGTTTTGAATCTTGCAAGCTGGGAATCAATGAGATGTGTAGGCATCTTTGTTGTACTTATTATTTGGATCTTATTTGTTGGTTTTGAATCTTACAAGCTGGGAAACACGGCATGATGATGCAGAGGACAAACAACCATAACAAACAGTTCAAACTTGGTAGTATTATCTTAGTGAAAGTGCGACAAATGTGCTGATCGTGTGCGTCCTGAGAATAATAATTCTAATTGTTGTGCATGTTGATCCCGTGGCACTGATAGAACCAGCCAATGCATTGCTTGTTTTAAGTATAAATTTCTATTAAAGCTAATTATATTTAAGTAAAGTGACCACTAAGTCATGTTATTACAGTACCAATACAGACCCGCTCGTGAACCGACGTGTGGCCGGAGTAGGTTTCTTAATGGAGACGTTTGAATGCGCCGAGGGTGCATCTTCTGCCGGGCGTGCAGCGGACGAGGGAGGGGTAGTAACTATTGTCGCCTGTACACACTCAGCTTACTGTTGAATCCAGTTCCCTAAGAGCTGAAAAATGAACTGTTGCCGCCGCCTACACACTCGTTCACTCAAAAAGACTCCAATGGCGATCCGAGGGGTGAGCCTGCTGGATATGGACTTCAGCAAGGAGTTAGTTCGCCGTTCAGTCCTATGGCTGCACCAAGTTGAATGTGATGTACACCAATGATACAGACTCGGTGAAGCTCTGCCTCGCCTCAATCCTATGGCTGCACCAGGTTCTGGAGCATTCACCTGTTTCATCGGCAGCGCCGACTACACCTTCGCTACGGTGGAGAGAAGGAATAACACGATGATTCGACCATCTCGTGCAACAAGCTTGTCGACATCCAGAAGCAATACAAGATCATCAGCAACGGGCAGGAGAAGGGCTCCGTGGTTGACCTCGCTGAGACCATCGTCGACCCCTGATACGCCAACATGAAAGAAGACGACCTGAACACGTGGGATCTAGCCTACATAACCTACGCGGCCAAGGACGCATACGCATGCTATGACATGTACAGGCAGATCTTGGACATGAGGGCGTGTCTGCTTCCCGTAACCGACGAGTACACGAACAGCCGCAGCGTCATGATCATGCGTGCCAGGAAGGTATAGATGTTGTACTTTATCTGTTTATAAGCACCTTTATCATCTGAGTGTTTCATGCATTAGCCTATGTGTCGTAATTATCTCTTTTGCCCGAAATATTTCTTTTAAGAACCCATTAACCCGATTGCTTTTTTTAGTGGCTATTTGCTTATGTATGTACACTAGTTCACTTGTCCGTAAAAAAAACTAGTTCACTCGGCTTTCGTGCTTTGAATCTCGTTCCTCCCAACATATTCCTCTCCTTAGGTGGACCCAGCAGGTCTCTGAATTTTCTCCCACTTTCTTTTTTGATGTAAACTGAGTTTTCTCCTAGTACTTTCCCCTAGAACCAACTCAACTGTCCCACGTCTAGCCTAAAAAATAATAACACCCCAAGTACAATTAACTCATCAAATTAAAATGATATTTTTATTTCGTAAGTTGAAAGTTCTTACAAAATAATAATAATAATTGTTTATATATAACTTGCCAAGTTAACTCCTAGTGATTGCGTACATAAGCTTGCAAAGATTTTACTGACGTGCAATCATGTGTTTATGTCTTTATAACATTTCTCCGTCTAGCCCAACATGATATTTTGACCCAGCCCAGCAAGTCCGCAGATTTCGAGAAAAATACAACTGAGATCTGAACGGGCTGCATAGATGCTACATCATTGTTTCACCCAGCCCACCAAATGGACTAAAAAACAAATGGACTGGCTGACATGTGGGCCAGTAGGTCGAAGCCTAAGAAGGCATTGGATTTACATCCAACGGCCGGCATTCTTCTTCAATCTCTTGTCTTCTTCCCCCAGCGCTGCCGGAACCGCCTGCTCCAGCCTTCGGCGTCCAGCGGTGTTGTGTTGCGCTCCTCAGTGAAACGCTACCCCGCCGACGGCCAGGCCATCCCTCCACTCCGCACCAACTGTTATTCTCTGCCGAGTGTAGGCCCACCCCGCACCCGGACCAGTCAAGTTTCCCACTCCTCTCCGTCTGCGACTCCACTGCCACGTCTTCCACATCTCCGGGCCATTCTAGTCTGGGGCCTTGTCGTCGTCCACCGCCTCGGTGTGCTCGGCGCAGCGTGGTCAACATACAAGAGTCATCGGAAGAGGACTGTACGTGGAGAGCCTGACGGCTAGGACCCACGAGGTCCATGGTCGCACGCAAGGAAATTTCCTCCTTATTACACACTATACATGCACTGTACGTGGGAAGGGCTTCTGTATTTCCCGAAAAAAATGTTCCCCCCGCTGACAGGTCGGACCCACCAGCTATATCTTCGCACGCAAGGAAGTGCCTCCTTATTACGCACCAAAAAATGAATACCCCCTGCTAGCTGGGACCCACCATAGTGGGTGGCTGACTTGTGGGCCTACTAAGTTGACGAGGATGGAGGGCTTTGTCAACTTAGTCAATATGAACGATTCTAGCTCCAGTGACCGTACGATGTCCATCCAACGGCCATAGTGCTTCTTCAACCTCTGGTCTTCTTGCTCGAGCCGCCCAAAGCAGCGCCGGTCATGTCGCGTGCTCCTGCCTCTCATGGCCAGCTGTGATGCCGTGGAGGCCTCACCGCCCCCTACTACTCCCACCGCTGGCCCAGGGTATCCCTCTACTCACCCACACCCCCTGTTATTCTGCGACGACAGCAGCCTCACGCCGCAGCCGAACCACTGAACCCTCGTACTCCTCTCTGCATGGCCATCCACTGTCGCGTCTTCCCCGGCTCCGCGTCGTCCCTTTCCTAAGCCTTGCCGTCGTCCACCGCCTTGGTGCTCTCGGTGCGGCATGGTCAATGTGGTCAACGACCGACTTCCATCGGAAGAGTACTGTACGTGGAGAGGATGACAGCTGGGTCCAAGGCCACAACCCAGTTTTTTTGTGATTTCCCAAGTAAGTCGCTTTGTCAGGCCTGTTGGGCTGCAAATCTTTCAAGACGAGGAGAGCTTCATTCGGCTGGCCGAGGAAATGGCCTATCAGTAATGAGAAATGGGCTGTACATTTTTAAAACACATCAAACCAGCAATTAGTTTCAAATAAATTACATTAATTTTTATGCATGGAGAATTTGTTGGATTTTATATTGATATACATTTATTTTTTAAATTAGTTTGAATGTGAGTCGAAATTTCGGGATTAAAATCAATTCGGACCGCATCGAAATATGCAAAATTTTGTATATTTTTTTAACCATGGCCACAATATGGGCTGTAATGCTAAGAAAAAGAATATGGGCTCCAAAAAAACCTTAAGAATTAGCAAATGGGCTGTAAATTATTAGAAATAATAGCAGATGGGATGTATGCTATTTTCCACAGATTTGAGGAGTTCCTAAAAAAAGGTTGACGCACAAGCAGTGACTGTTGGATGTCCATCGAACGGCCGTCGTGCTTCTTCAATCTCTTCTCTTCCTGCTCCAGACGCTCAAACAAGCGCCGGCGGGACTGCCTGCTCCCTCCTCCCCGCGGCCGGCTATGCTGCCGCGCGGGCCTCACCACCCCACCGTACTCCCATCGCTGGCCTAGCCATCCCTCTACTCACCCACACTGGCTGTTATTCTCCGGCGACGGCAGACGAACCAGTAAACCATCATATAGTCATACTCCCCTCCGCGTGGGAAACAATTGCTGAGTCTTCCCTGCCTCCGTGTTGTTCCCTTCCTAGGCCTCGCCGTCGTCCACTGCCCTGGTGCTCTCGGTGCGGCCTGGTCAACGTGGTCAACGACCGACATGCATCTGAAGTGGATTGTACGTGGAGAGGCCGACAGCTGGGTCCATGGCCGCACGCAAGGAAATGCCTCCTTATTACACGCAAAATAATGATTCCTCCACCTGACATCAGGGACCCACCGAAAGGGCCTCTGTATTTTGTGAAAAAAACGTTACCGTCGCTGACAGCTCGGACCCACCAGCTATATCTTCGCACGCACGGAAGTGCCTCCTTATTACGCACAAAAAAATGAATACTCCCAAAGGGAGTCCTGGATTAGGGGGTGTCCGGATAGCCGGACTATGACCTTTGGTCGGACTCCCGGACTATGAAGATACAAGATTGAAAACTTCGTCCCGTGTCCGGATAGGACTTTCCTTAGCATGGAAGGCAAGCTTGGCAATACGATATGTAGATCTCCTCCCATTGCAACCGACTCTGTGTAACCCTAGCCCTCTCCGGTGTCTATATAAACCGGAGAGGTTTAGTCCGTAGGACGAACAACAATCATACCATAGGCTAGCTTCTAGGGTTTAGCCTCTCTCATCTATCGGTAATTCTACTCTTGTACTACCCATATCATCAATATTAATCAAGCAGGAGTAGGGTTTTACCTCCATCGGGAGGGCTCGAACCTGGGTAAAAACATCGTGTCCCTTGTCTCCTATGACCAACCGCCTAGACGCATAGTTCGGGACCCCCTACCCGAGATCCGCTGGTTTTGACACCGACATTGGTGCTTTCATTGAGAGTTCCTCTGTGTCGTCACCTTTAGGCCTGATGGCTTCTTCGATCATCAACCACGACGCGGTCCAGGGTGAGACTTTTCTCCGCGGACAGATCTTCGTATTCGGCGGCTTTGCATTGCGGGCCAATTCACTTGGCCATCTGGAGTAGATCGAAAGCTACGCCCCTGGCCATCAGGTCAAATTTGGAAGTTTAAACTACACGGCTGACATCCGCGGAGACTTGATCTTCGACGGATTCGAGCCACAGCCGAGCGTGCCGCACTGTCACGATGGGCATGATCTAGCTCTGTCGCCGGACAGTGCCCAGAGCGCCGCTCAGGTGTCCGCTCCGACCCTTAGCTCGGAGCCGACTGCGCCAGTTGAGGACGAGTGGCTAGACGCCGCCTCGGGGGCTGCAATCTCTACGGCAATCGAGCCGAACATCAATCTTGTCCTTCGCGGAGCTCGTGACTCCAAGGTGCCGGACTCCTTTCCGGACTCCGAATATTCCGCACCCCTCCCGATCGAACCCAATTGGGCTCCGATCATGGAGTTCACCGCCGCGAACATTTCTCAACACTCGCCCTTTGGCGACATCCTGAATTCACTAAAGCTCTCTCTTTATCAGGAGAGCCCTGGCCGGACTATGGTCAGCAAGGTTGGGGTGTGGACGACGAAGAAATTCAAAACCCACCCAGCACCCACTTCGTAGCAACTGTCGACGATTTAACCGACATGCTCGACTTTGACTTCGAAGACATCGACGGTATGGACGCCAATGACGGAGACGACCATGAACCAGCGCCTATAGGGCACTGGAAAGCCACCTCGTCATACGAAATATACATGGTGGACACCCCAAAAGAAGGGGATGGCGATGGAACAACGGAGGATGACCCCTCCAAGAAACAGCCTAAGCGCCGGCGTCAGCGGCGCCACTCTAAATCCTGCCAAAGCAAAAACGGTGAGTCCGGCATCGGAGACAATAACACCCCGGACAGTGCCGAAGACAACCCCCTCCGGCAGGATTCAGCGCAGGAGGATGGAGAAGCCAGCCCTCATGAGAGAGCGGCAGACAGAGATGTCGAGGACGATAATTACATGCCTCCCTCTGAAGACAAAGCAAGCCTCGACGACGACGAATTTGTCGTGCCTGAGGTCCCCGTCGAACAAGAGCATTTCAAACGCAGGCTCATGGACACGGCAAGCAGCCTCAAGAGAAAACAGCAGCAGCTTAGAGCAGACCAAGACTTGCTAGCCGACAGATGGACGGAAGTCCTCGCTGCCGAAGAGTACAAACTCGAACGCCCCTCCAAGAGCTACCGAAAGCGCAGGCTGCTACCCCAACTAGAGGAGGAAGCAACTAAACCTACATCACCAGCGTATGATGCAGCCGATCGGCCACCCAATTGCCGCGACAGAGAAGCCTTTCGGCCCTCAACTCAAGCCGCACCCCGTCGCCACTCAAAAAGTACCAAGGATGGGGAAACGTGCCGGACCTGCGAGACATATTGGAGGACAAGGCAAGGCAAACAAGATCGATCTACGGATCGCGTGGGCGCCCCACGACATGTGATGATAACCGTCACGTCAGATATGGCAAATACGTCCAGGCCGAACACAACAGACAAAGATCATCCGAGCTACGTCGTGATATAGCCCAGTACAGAGGCGCCGCACACCCACTATGCTTCACAGATGAAGTGATGGATCATCAAATCCCCGAGGGTTTTAAACCCGTAAACATCGAATCATACGATGGCACAACAGATCCTGCGGTATGGGTCGAGGATTATCTCCTTCATATCCACATGGCCCGTGGTGATGATCTACACGCTATCAAATACCTCCCACTCAAGCTTAAAGGACCGGCTCGGCATTGGCTTAACAGCTTGCCAGCAGAGTCAATTGGTTGCTGGGAGGACCTGGAATCCGCATTCCATGACAATTTCCAGGGCACCTATGTGCGACCACCAGACGCTGATGATTTAAGCCACATAATTCAGCATCCAAAGGAATTGGCCAGACAATTCTGGACACGGTTCCTAACCAAGAAAAATCAAATAGTCGACCGTCCGGACGCAGAGGCCCTCGCAGCCTTCAAGCATAACATCCGAGACGAATGGCTTGCCCGGCACCTAGGACAGGAAAAGCCAAAATCCATGGCAGCCCTCACGACACTCATGACCCGCTTTTGCGCGGGAGAAGACAGCTGGCTAGCTCGTAGCAATAACATGACCAAGAGCCCTGGTAATTCGGATACCAAGGAAAACAATGGCAGGTCGCATTGCAACAGGCACAAACGCTGCGTTAACGGCGACAACACTGAGGATACATCAGTTAATGCCGGATTCAGAGGCTCTAAACCCGGTCAGCGGAAAAAGCCATTCAAAAGAAATACTCCGGGCTCGTCCAGTTTAGACCGGATACTCGATCGCTCGTGCCAGATACACGGCACCCCCGAACAACCAGCCAATCACACCAACAGGGATTGTTGGGTGTTCAAGCAGGCAGGCAAGTTAAGTCCCGAAAACAGAGACAAGGGGCTGCATAGCAATGACGAGGAGGAGCCCCGGCCGCCGAACAATAGAGGACAGAAGGGTTTTCCCCCACAAGTGCGGACGGTGAACATGATATACGCAACCCACATCCCCAGGGAACGGAAGCGTGCACTCAGGGACGTATATGCGTTGGAGCCAGTCGCCCCAAAGTTCAACCCATGGTCCTCCTGCCCGATCACTTTTGATCGAAGGGACCACCCCACTAGCATTCATCACGGCGGATTCGCCGCATTGGTCCTAGACCCAATCATTGACGTATTTCACCTCACTAAAGTCCTCATGGACGGCGGCAGCAGCCTGAACCTGCTTTATCAGGATACAGTGCGGAAAATGGGCATAGATCCCTCAAGGATTAAACCCACAAAGACGACCTTTAAAGGCGTCATACCAGGTGTAGAGGCCAGCTGTACAGGCTCAGTTACACTTGAAGTGGTCTTTGGATCCCCGGATAATTTCCGAAGCGAGGAGTTAATCTTCGACATAGTCCCGTTCCGCAGTGGCTATCACGCTCTGCTCGGACAAACCGCATTTGCAAAGTTCAATGCGGTGCCGCACTACGCATATCTCAAGCTCAAGATGCCAGGGCCTCGCGGAGTCATTACGGTCAATGCAAACACCGAACGCTCTCTCCGAACAGAGGATCACACGGCGGACCTCACGACGGAAGTACAAAGTAGCCTCTCAAGACAATTCTCCAGTCCGGCTGTTAAGCGTCTGGACACCGTCAAGCGCGCCCGAAGTAGTCTACAACAAGACCGCCAGGCACGTTCCGAGCTAGCATAGCAGTGCGGCCCCAACCCTAGCCCTCGCGAGATCGAGAAACCAATACCACGCGTACATAATTACGCTCTGGAAATACCATGGGAATAAGGGGAGGGGCACAACCACGGCACGCCCAGAATGCGGCTCAACCGCACTAGGGGCTCCCGATTTTTGTGATTTTTCTTTTTTTACTTTCAGGACTCCACTATTCGGAAGACCTGTCCGGCAATACAATCGCCGAACACATGATGCAATAGCCAGGGAGACAGCAAGCCACGTTGAACGTCCAGGTGGACTCTATAACGAGCTAAATACCTGTCTTACTTAAAGTCTCGCAGCTTTCCCCTGGAGGGGGACATGTCAAATAATCCCATCTCTTGCCAATCGCACTATTTGTATCGTTCTGCTTTCTTAGCAGCCTTCTAATAAACAATACATAGCTCTTGTCTATTATTGCATTCATTTTTTATGTACATATGTTCAGCTATGACATTATGCAACCGCACACTTTAGTACGGCCAATACACCAGGGGCTTAAGTTCCCCAAAATACGGTGTGAGAAGACCGAACACTCTCATGAGTGCGGCACCCCGAACTTATAGCATTATATGCATTGGCTCCGAATCATGTCTTGGGTCAATAGTTGGGTTTGCCCGGCTCCCATGTTTTGGTACCTTACGTTCCGCTATATCGGCTAAGGTAGCACTGGGAGGACTACTGCGATTGTGCCCCAGTTGAGTTGGGTTAACACCTCCGTAGAGAAAGCTAAAATTGACTGTCATGATAGGGCGAGAGCCGGTCGCTGTTCGCGAGGTTTTTCGAGTCCTTAAAGACTTATGCCGCTTAGAGCGAGGAGGTCGCTTTGTCCGGCCTAGGCGTGGATAGCGCCCCGAACTCGATCTTCCGAATACTAGGGGCTTCGTAGAAATTTAAAATTATAGAATTCTATGGCTAAGTGAGAGTGATAAAGCATTATAAGTCTGATTGCCTTGTTCGTTGTGCTGAGCGCCTTCCTCGACGGACCCAAGAATGGGAACAAGAGCGCTTAGGTTTATCCCGAACACCCCAGCACTCATGGCACGGGGGTAGAAGCCGACGACTTGCATCTCTCAGATTTAATAAAGGGCCGCACAGAAGGTAATATTTTAAATTCAAAAGGCATTTCTTAGTGCATATGAACAAGTTTTCAGCGCACAGGATAAACACGAGCGAGTTTACTCAAAAATTACATCCCTGGTAAATTCATTCGCCACAAGGCGGGCACCCTTCAGGATGCCCTCATAATACATCTCGGGCCTGCGATTCTCCTTCCCCTCCGGTGGCCCTTCTATCACCAGCTTCTCAGCATCCAACTTGCCCCAGTGCACTTTAGCACGGGCAAAAGCCCTACGGGCGCCTTCGATGCATACGGAGCACTTGATGATTTCAAGCCGCTGACAGGCATCCACCAGCCGCCTCACCAGCCTAAAGTAGCTCTCAGGCAGGACCTGCCCAGGCCACAGCCGGCCTATAAGGCCCTTCATGGCTTGTTCGGCCACCTTATGGAGCTCGACCAGCTGCTTCAGCTGGTCGCTCAAGGGCACCGGGCGTTCGGCCTCAGCAAGAACACCTTCTCCGTCGAGCTCCCTTCTTCGGCTCGGTAGAATGCGGCGGCGTCGGACACACTGCGGGGCAGATCTACGAATGCTCCTGGAGAGCTCCGGATTCGGGTAAGTAACACGTAATTCACTTTCACATGCTTGCTTTGCATAAAGAATATCTTACCCGCCGCTATCTTTTTCATCGCCTCAATCTCCTGGAGGGCTTTTTGGGCTTCGGCCTTGGAAGACTTGGCGCTTTCAAGCGCCGAGGCAAGCTCGGACTCTCGCGTCTTTGAGTCAAGCTCTAAACTCTCGTGTTTCTTCACGAGAGCATCGAGCTCTTGCCGCACCTCCGCCACCCGCGCCTCTTGTTTCTCTCGCTCGGTGCGCTCCATGGCCGCATTGTCTTCGGCCTTGGACATCGCTTCCTTCAGGGTCGCCACCTTGGTTGTGGCCCCTGTAACATTCACGTTGGTCCTGTCATTATTTGCAACCAGGTATTTTTATATATATTTACATAAGGCACTACCTACCTTCCCAGTCCTCGAGCTGCTTCTTGGCAAGGCCGAGCTCGTTCTCGGACCGCTCGAGGCTCTGCTTCAATGCATCGACCTCCGCAGTCAGTGCGGCAGAGGTCAGCAGCGCAGCCTGCATTCCCATATTGACATATTTCTGTTAGACTCCTGCGTACATATTTTTAGATCCTCAGTCTGGCTTTTCTTTCCGAACACCAAACTGAGCATCAAGGGATACTGTCTATGCGGTAACATGCTTACATGTTTTAAGATACATACCTCAAAGCCTGTTAGAAGGCTGGCACCGGCTTTTGTCAGTCCGCTCTTGGCGGACTGAACCTTCTCGATCACCGCACTCATAACAGTGCGGTGCTCCTCGTTGATGGAGGCGCCGTTAAGGACCTCCAGCAAATTGTCCGGCACCTCCGGTTGGACAGAGGCCGCTGGCTTTGTAGGCTTGCCCTTCTTGCGAAGGGGCCGCCTACCGGACTCCGGAACCACTGAAGGTTCTGGTGCGGTGTCTGGCCCAGGGCCGGACTTAGATCCCTCCAGGGTTTTATCCCCTTCGGGCCTGGAGTCTGGGAGGTCGCCTTGCTGCGCCTCCAAGACCACCTCCTCCTACCTCCTCCTGGCTCAGCCCCTTTCGGGACTCCGCCTCGGCTTCGTCCGTAGGGTGGGGGGAGGTAGCCGTCGGCAGTGAAAGACTATTCACATTCGACGAATCCAAGGAGCCGCTCGATGAATCTTCGAGCTGAGCCTTGGGCGGACTGCATGATTATATTCGGCGTCAGAGGTACTGTGCAAATAAAGGAACGCCATGAACTATTCTAGTATCCGGATACTTACCATTTGGCCAGGGGCTTGGCCCTGGATGGACACTCCTCTCCGCCGTCGTCGGCGTCGGAAGCGTAGTCCGGAAGAAGGGTCTTCCCCTTCTTGGACCCTCCGGCCTCCCCAGTTGGGGCGGCCTTTCTTTTCTTTCCTCCCCCCACTGGAGGGGAAGAGGCTTCTTCTTCCTCCTCCTCGTCTTCAGAGGAGGAGTGCGCTTTGGGGTCTTCGGGCGATGAGTCCGACACCACCAGGCGCTGGGAGCTCCTTCGAGTTCCCGTGGCCTTCTTCTTGGCCTTCTTCTCCGGCACCACGTGAGGTGCCGGAACCAGCAGCTTTGCCAAGCGGGCGTCTGTTGGGCCTTCGGGCAAAGGAGCCGGACAGTCGATCTGTCCTACCTTCTGCTGCCAGTCCTGTTAAAGGAATGGGAGTCTAGATCCCGCATAGAGTCAAACTATGAAAAACAATTACCCTGTAATGGGTAAACTGAGCTTACCGCGCTGGCTTGGCGCTTCGTGCAGAATCCGTGATCCTCGGTAATGGGAGGGTGAACCTCGGAGCTCTTGAAAAGCACCTTCCAGGCATCTTCGTGCGTTGTGTCGAAGAGCCTGGACAAAGTTTGGTGCTGGGCCGAGTCGAATTCCCACAAATTAAAAGCCCGTTGTTGACACGGGAGGACCCGGCGGAAGAGCATGACCTGAACTACGTTGACGAGTTTAACCTTCTTGTCCATGAGGTTCTGGACGCGGGTTTGGAGTCCGGTCGCCTCTTCCGAATTACCCCACGACAGGCCCATCTCTTTCCATGAGGTGAGCCGCGTGGGGATGCCAGATCGGAACTCGGGGGCCGCTGCCCATTCAGGGTCACGGGGCTCGGTGATGTAGAACCACCCCGATTGCCACCCTTTGATGGTTTCCACAAAGGAGCCCTCGAGCCATGTGACGTTGGCCATCTTGCCCACCATGGCGCCTCCGCACTCCGCTTGTCGGTCGCCCACAACCTTCGGCTTGACATTGAAGGTCTTCAGCCATAAGCCGAAGTGGGGCTAGATGCGGAGGAAGACCTCACACACGACGATAAACGCCGAGATGTTGAGGATGAAGTTCGGGGCCAGATCGTTGAAATCCATGCCGTAGTAGAACATGAGCCCCCGGACAAATGGGTGAAGAGGAAAGCCCAGTCCGCGGAGGAAATGGGGGAGAAACACGACCCTCTCATGGGGCCTAGGGGTGGGGATGAGCTGCCCCTCATCTGGGAGCCGGTGCGCGATGTCGTTGGACAAGTATCCGGCTTTCCTCAACTTCTTGATTTGCCCCTCCGTAACGGAGGAGGCCATCCACTTGCCTCCCGCTCCGGACATGATTGGAGAAGGTTGAGGTGGGAAGTGTGGACTTGGGTGCTGGAGCTTGAGTGCACGGAAATGGATAAGCAAGGGAGGAAGAAGGCGTAGATGGAAATGGTGGATCCTTATCCCCTTATATGGGCGGCCGAAATCATGTGCCCCCACTAGCCAAATAAAACTCGCTTATCTCCCAAGCGTCGCGATTAATGGCGCGGTTGAGTTACCCATGCCTGTATTGATGAGAATCCCGGAATAGGGGGACACAATCTCTGCTTTGACAAGACGTGCCAAGGAAACTGCCTCGCTAGACACGCTGAGGTGGGATAGTAAAACGATTCGAATAAAGGCTTGGATGTGGCATGATGTCACGCTATGGACTACGTCAGCAGATTAGATTTGTGCGAATATTATTCTCTCTATGGTGGTATGTGGAAACTATTTTGCAGAGCCAGACACTGTCCTTGTGTTCAAACATCTTCTATGAAGTATTCGGAGGAGGAACCCGCCTTGCAATGCCGAAGACAACTTGCACACCAGACTCGTCGTCATTGAAGCCTGGTTCAGGGGCTACTGAGGGAGTCCTGGATTAGGGGGTGTCTGGATAGCCGGACTATGACCTTTGGCCGGACTCCCGGACTATGAAGATACAAGATTGAAGACTTCGTCCCGTGTCCGGATAGGACTTTCCTTGGCATGGAAGGCAAGCTTGACGATACGATATGTAGATCTCCTCCCATTGTAACCGACTTTATGTAACCCTAGCCCTCTCCAGTGTTTATATAAACCGGAGAGGTTTAGTCCGTAGGACGAACAACAATCATACCATAGGCTAGCTTCTAGGGTTTAGCCTCTCTAATCTCGCGCTAGATCTACTCTTGTACTACCCATATTATCAATATTATTCAAGCAGGAGTAGGGTTTTACCTCCATCGAGAGGGCCCGAACCTGGGTAAAAACATTGTGTCCCTTGTCTCTTGTTACCATCCGCCTAGACGCACAGTTTGGGACCCCCTACCCGAGATCCGCCGGTTTTGACACCAACACTCCCCCTGTTAGCTGGGACCCAGTATAGTGGCAGGCTGACTTGTGGGCCTACTAAGTTGACGGGGACGGAGGGCTTTGTCAACTTAGTCAATATGCACGATTCTAGCTCCAGTGACCGTACGATGTCCATCCAATGGTCGTAGTGCTTCTTCAACCTCTGGTCTTCTTGCTCCAGCTGCCCAAACCAGCGCCGGTCGTGCCTCGTGCTCCTGCCTCCCGTGGCCGGCTGCGATGTGGCGGAGGCCTCACCGCTCCCTACTACTCCCACCGCAGGCCAGGCCATCCCTCTAGTCACCCACACCCCCTGTTATTCTGCGGCAACGGCAGCCTCACACCACAGCGAACCAGTGAACCCTCGTACTCCTCTACGCATGGGCATCCACTGTCGCATCTTCCCCGGCTCTGCATCGTCCTCTTCCTAGGCCTCGTCATCGTCCACCGCCCTGGTGCTCTCGGCGTGGCGTGGTCAACATGGTCAAGGATTAACTTCCATCGGATGTGGATTGTACGTGGAGAGGCTGACAGCTAGGTCCATGGCCACAACAAGGAAGTGCCTCCTTATTACATGCAAAATAATTATTCCTCCACCTGACAGCGGGGACCCATTGGACGGGCCACCGTATTTCATGAAAAAAACATTTCCCCCTGACTGCTGGGACCCACCAGCTACATCTTCGCACGCAAGGAAGTGCGTCCGGGCAAAAAAAATGATTCGCCCCCCTGACTGCTAGGACCCACCAGCTACATCTTCACATGCAAGGAAGTGCCTGACAGTCGGACCCACCTGGTCGAAGCGTAGGTAGGGTTGTCATTCTGGTCGCGAACGTGTAAGTACATACTGGTCATTGTAGAGGCGCGCACGTGTCGTAGTAGAGGCGCGCACGTGTCGTAGTAAAGGCGTGCACGTAGCATGTACATGTACGTACAGCGGTGAGGGTGCAAGAAAGAAAATACGGCCACGTACGTACATACGGGCAGGGTCTCGAACACCTACTCGCGCATACGTACATGGTTGGGTCGGAACGAAGAAACAGCATCGTCGTCGTGTTCATGGGGAGCCAACCGGCTGGGTCGGAATAGAATACGTGGTCGTGTTCATCGGGAGGGCTTGGACGGAACAGGCGATGGAAACGAGGCCTGGCATAAGGAAACAAACCTCCTACATTCGGAACGGGGTCCTACTGATCGGGAGTGGTGTGGCGTTCCGCAAAATGGAGGAAACGGACCTCCTACGGTCGAAACGGGGGTCCTGTTGATCAGGAGGGGTGTGGCGTACCGCAAAACGGACGAAATGGACTTGTGTTGGAGCGCTACGGTCAAAACAGGGGTCCTGTTGATCGGGAGGGGTGTGGTGTACCACAAAACGGACGAAACGGACTTGTGTTGGAGTGCTACGGTTGAAACGGGGGTCCTGTTGATCGGGAGGGGTGTGGCGTACCGCAAAACGGATGAAACGGATTTTTGTTGGAGCGCTACGGTCGAAACGGGGGTCCTTTTCATCGGGAGGGGTGTGGCGTACTGCAAAATGGGACTCCACGGGATACTGTTCATCTCCACCGTCGACCTGCTCCAGCGTCCACGGGCTACCGTCGACCTCCTCCAGCCTCCACGGGCACCTGTTCATCCAGCCTCCACCGCGCGCTACTCCACCGGCTACTGTTCAACCACCCCTCCACTGTCTACTGTTCATCCAGCCCTCCACCGTCTACTGTTCATCCAGCCCTCCACACCACGGGGTCATGTTCAACCACCCCTCCACCGTCTACTGTTCATCCAGCCCTCCACACCACGGGGTCCTGTTCATCTAGAGGCAACGCCACCGCTCACTGTTCATCCAACCCCCCCTCCCCGCAACGCTCACTGTTCATCCAGTAGATCGGCTTCAGTTAGCAGCAGTAGCGAAGGAATCGCTACATCCGGTTCAGTTAACAGCCATCGATCGATCGCTCTGGTTCAGTAACGCATAGCCTGAAGTGCAATCGCTCGGGTTCAGTTAGAGCCCAACGCCTCGCTCGGGTTCAGTTAGAGCCAACGCCTCGCACGTGTACGAGAGAAACGCGCATCGCTCGGCCCCCGACCTCCCACCGTAACCGGCAACTCCCCGAAATTTTCCTCCCCCTCGCTTCTACCACGGTTTTTTCCGTCATGGACGGCCAAAGAATGTCATGCAGCTGCCTCTCCGGCCCGCCCAGGACGAAAAGCCCATTTTCTGTCATGATTATTTGTCATAGAAGTAGGAGCCCACCACATCTATGATGATACCGGGTTTTGTCACAATTATCGTCATAGAACTGTCATATGTATGACAGGAAAAAATTCGTTCGGCCCAAAATGTCACGGATGTGTCTTTTTTTCGTAGTGGATGGTGCATCGCTATTCTGATACGTCCATTTTGCATCATGCTTTTATGACAATATTTATTGCATTATGGGCTGTTATTTCATGTTATGTCACAATACTTATGGCTATTCTCTCTTATTTTACAAGGTTTATATGAAGAGGGAGAATGCCGGCAGCTGGAATTCTGGGCTGGAAAAGGAGCAAATATTGGAGGCCTATTCTACGCAACTCCAAAAGTCCTGAAACTCCACGGAATTCCTTAAAATAAATAAAGAAAAATCATCGCCAAAGATGAAGGCCAGGGGGCCCACACCCTGCTCACGAGGGTGGGGCCCCCCTGGGCGTGCCCCCCTACCTCGTGGGCCCCCTGGTGGCTCTCCGACGCCCATCGTCTCCTATATGAAATCTTTCGATGAGAAAAAATAAGAAGCAACCTTTCGGGACGAGACTCCGCCACCACGAGGCGGAACCTTGGCGGAACCAATCTAGGGCTCCTGCAGAGCTGTTCTACCGGGGAATCTTCCCTCCGGGAGGGGGAAATCATCACCATCGTCATCACCAACGCTCCTCTCATCGGGAGAGGGCAATCTCCATCAACATCTTCACCAGCACCATCTCATCTCCAAACCCTAGTTCATCTCTTGTATCCAATTCGTGTCTCCAAGTCCGGGATTGGTGCTAGTAGGTTGCTAGTAGTGTTGATTACCTCTTGTAGTTGATGCTAGTTGGTTTATTTGGTGGAAGATCATATGTTCAGATCCTTTATGCATATTATTACCCCTCTGATTATGAACATGAATATGCTTTGTGAGTAATTATGTTTGTTCCTGAGGACAAGGGGGAAGTCTTGCTATTAGTAGTCATGTGAATTTGGTATTCATTCGATATTTTGATAAGATGTATGTTGTCTAGCCTCTAGTGGTGTTATGTGAATGTCGACTACATAACACTTCACCATTATTTGGGCCTAGAGGAAGGCATTGGGAAGTAATAATTAGATGATGGGTTGCTAGAGTGACAGAAGCTTAAACCCTACTTTATGCGTTGCTTCGTAAGGGGCTGATTTGGATCCATATGTTTCATGCTATGGTTAGGTTTACCTTAATACTTTTGTTGTAGTTGCGGATGCTTGCAATAGAGGTAATCATAAGTGGGATGCTTGTCCAAGTAAGGGCAGTACCCAAGCACCGGTCCACCCACATATCAAATTATGAAAGTACCGAACGCGAATCATATGAACGTGATGAAAACTAGCTTGACGATATTCCCATGTGTCCTCGGGAGCGCTTTTCCTATTATAAGAGTTTGTCCAGGCTTGTCCTTTGCTACAAAAAGGAGTGGGCCACCTTGCTGCACTTTATTTACTTTTGTTACATGTTGCTTGTTACAGTTTATCTTATCACAAAACTATCTGTTACCACTTATTTCAGTACTTGCAGAGAATACCTTGCTGAAAACCGCTTATCATTTCCTTCTGCTCCTCGTTGGGTTCGACACTTTTACTTATTGAAAGGACTACGATAGATCCCCTATACTTGGGGGTCATCAAGACTATTTTGTGGCGCCGTTGCCGGGGAGTGAAGCGCCTTTGGTAGGTGGAATTTGGTAAGGAAAAATTTATTTAGTGTGCTGAAATTTTCTGTCACTTGTTACTATGGAAAGTAATTGTCTGAGGGGCTTGTTCGGGGTATCTTCACCCCGTCCAGTAGAGCAAAGAGTTGCTCCTCAACCTACTCAACCTACTGAACCTATTGAAAATGAAACTCCTTTTGAGATTCCTTCGGGTTTGATGGAAAAACTGCTAGCTAACACTTTTACAGGAGATGGAACAAAGCATCCTGATGAACATCTACGCTATGTGGATGATGTTTGTGGACTATTTAAGCTTGCAGGTATACCCGACTATGTTGTTAAGAAGAAGGCCTTCCCTTTATCTTTGAAGGGAGACGCATTGACATGGTACAGGCTATGTGATGATATGAGATCATGGAATTATAAAAGATTGAAATTGGAATTTCATCAAAAGTATTACCCTATGCATCTTGTTCATCGTGATCACAATTATATATATAATTTTTGGCCTCGCGAAGGAGAAAGCATCGCTCAAGCTTGGGGGGGGGCTTAAATCAATGTTATATTCATGCCCCAATCATGAGCTCGCAAGAGAAGTGATTATTCAAAGTTTTTATGCTCTGCTTTCTGATAACAATCGCACCATGCTCGATACTTCTTGTGCCGGCTCTTTTATGATGAAGACTATTGAATTCAGATGGAATTTATTGGATAGAATTAAACGCAACTCTGAAGATTCAGACCTCGACGAAGGTAAGGAGTCAGGTATGACACATAAGTTTGATTGTGTTAAATCTTTTATGGATACCGGTATTTTCCGTAAGTTTAGCACTAAATATGGACTTGACTCTGAGATAGTTGCTTCTTTCTATGAATCTTTTGCTACTTATGTTGATCTCCCCAAGGAGAAGTGGTTTAAATATCATCCTCCCATAGAAGTAAAAGTAGTTGCACCTATTAAAGTTGAAGAAAAGACTGTCACTTATAATGATCCTACTATTCCCACTTCTTATGTTGAGAAACCACCTTTCCCTGTTAGAATGAAGGATCATGCTAAAGCTTCAACTGTTGTTCGTAAAAGCAATATTAGAACTTATACACCTCCTTAGCAAGTCAAAGTAGAACCTAATATTGCTATTGTTAAAGATCTCTTGTCTGATAATATCGATGGGCATGTTATTCAATTCCAGGGTGAAACTGCAAGAATTGCTAAACCTTGTGCTAGAGATAAACATAGACCTGTGGTAGGCGTGCCTGTTATTTCTGTTAAAATAGGAGATCATTGTTATCATGGCTTGTGTGATATGGGTGCTAGTGCTAGTGTTATACCTATTGACTTATACAAAGAAATTATGCATGATATTGCACCTGCTGAGTTAGAAGATATTGATGTTACAATTAAACTTGCCAATAGAGATACTATATCTGCAGTGGGAATTGTTAGAGATGTCGAAGTCTTGTGTGGAAAAACCAAATAGCCCGCTGATTTTCTTGTTCTTGGTTCTCCACAAGATAGCTTTTGTCCCATTATATTTGGTAGACCCTTCTTGAATACTGTTAATGCTAAGATAGACTGCAAAAAGAATGTTGTTACTGTTGGCTTGGATGATATGGTTCATGAGTTTAATTTCTCTAAATTTAGTAAACAACATCGTGAGGAAGAATTGCCTAGTAAGGATGAAATTATTGGTCTTGCTTCTATTGCCGTACCTCCTAGTGATCCTTTAGAACATATTTGCTAGATCATGAAAATAATATGTTCATGAATGAAAGAAGGGAAATAGATGAAGTATTCTTTAAATAGGAACCTATTCTGCAACACAATTTGCCTGTTGAAATCCTAGGGGATCCTCCTCCACCCAAGGGTGATCCCGTGTTTGAGCTTAAACCATTGCTTGATAATCTTAAATATGCTTATCTTGATGAAAAGAAAATATATCCTGTTATTATTAGTGCTAACCTTTCAGGGCATGAAGAAGAAAGATTATTGAAAACTCTGAAGAAGCACCATGCCGCTATTGGATATACTCTGGATGATCTTAAGGGCATCAGTCCCACTCTATGTCAACATAAAATAAATTTGGAAGCTGATGCCAAACCAGTTTGTGATCCTCAACGACGTTTGAATCCTAAAATGAAAGAAGTAGTAAGAAAGGAAATACTCATGCTTATGGAGGCAGGTATGATTTATCCCATTGTTGATAGTCAGTGGGTAAGTCGTGTCCATTGTGTCCCTAAGAAGGGAGGTATTACTGTTGTCCCTACTGATAAAGATGAATTGATTCCGCAACGAATTATCACAGGTTATAGGATGGTAATTGATTTCCATAAGTTAAATAAATCTACTAAGAAAGATCATTACCCCTTACCTTTTATTGATCAAATGCTAGAAAGATGATGCAAACATACACATTATTGCTTTCTAGATGGTTATTCTGGTTTCTCTCAAATACCTGTGTCAGCTAAGGATCTATCAAAGACTACTTTTACATGCCCTTTTGGTACTTTTGCTTATAGACGTATGCCTTTCGGTTTATGTAATGCACCTGCTACCTTTCAAAGATGCATGATGGCTATATTCTCTGACTTTTGCGAAAAGATTTGTGAGGTTTTCATGGACGACTTTTCCGTCTATGGTTCCTCTTTTGATGATTGCTTGAGCAATCTTGCTCGAGTTTTGCAGAGATGTGAAGAAACTAATCTTGTCTTGAATTAGGAAAAGTGCCACTTTATGGTTAATGAAGGTATTGTCTTGGGGCACAAAGTTTCTGAAAGAGGTATTGAAGTTGATAAGGCCAAGGTTGATGCTATTGAAAAGATGCCATGTCCCAAGGACATCAAAGGTATAAGAAGTTTCCTTGGTCACGTCGGATTTTATAAGAGGTTCATTAAGGACTTCTCAAAAAATTCTCAGACTCTGACTAATTTGTTACAAAAAGATGTACCATTTGTTTTTGACGATGATTGTGTAGAAGCATTTGAAATACTTAAGAAAGCATTAGTCTCTGCACCTGTTGTTCAGCCACCTGATTGGAATTTACCCTTTGAAATTATGTGTGATGCTAGTGATTATGCTGTAGGTGTTGTTCTAGGGCAAAGAGTTGATAAGAATTTAAATGTTATCCATTATGCTAGTAAGACTCTAGACAATGCTCAAAGAAATTATGCTACTACCGAAAAGGAACTTTTAACAGTTGTATTTGCTTGTGATAAATTCAGACCCTATATTGTTGATTCTAAAGTAACTATTCACACAGATCATGCTGCTATTAAATATCTTATGGAAAAGAAAGATGCAAAACCTAGACTTATTAGATGGGTTCTCCTGCTGCAAGAATTTGATTTACATATTATTGATAGAAAAGGAGCTGAGAACCCCGTGGCAGACTACTTATCTAGGTTAGAGAATGTTCTTGATGACCCACTACCTATTGATGATAGCTTTCCTGATGAACGATTAAATGGCATAAGCACTTCTCGTAGCACTCCATGGTATGCTGATTATGCTAATTATATTGTCGCTAAATTTATACCACCTAGCTTCACATACCAACAAAAGAAAAAGTTTTTCTATGACTTGCGACATTACTTTTGGGATGACCCACATCTTTATAAAGGAGTAGATGGTGTCATTAGACATTGTGTACCTGAGCATGAACAGGAACATATCCTATGCAAGTGTCACTCTGAAGCTTATGGAGGACACCATGCTGGAGATAGAACTGCACATAAGGTTTTGCAATCTGGTTTTTATTGGCCTACTCTCTTCAAGGATGCCCGTAAGTTTGTTTTGTCTTGCGATGAATGTCAAAGAATTGGTAATATTAGTAGACGTCAAGAAATGCCTATGAACTATTCACTTGTTATTGAACCATTTGATGTTTGGGGCTTTGATTATATGGGACCTTTTCCTGCCTCTAATGGATACACACATATTTTAGTTGTTGTTGATTACGTTACTAAGTGGGTAGAAGCTATTCCAACTAGTAGTGATGATCATAACACTTCTATTAAAATGCTTAAGGAAGTTATCTTTCCTAGGTTTGGAGTCCCTATATATTTAATGACCGATGGTGGTTCACACTTTATTCATGGTTCTTTCCGTAAAATGCTTGCTAAATATGACGTTAATCATAGGATTGCATCTCCTTATCACCCGCAGTCTAGCGGTCAAGTAGAATTGAGCAATAGAGAGCTCAAATTAATTTTGCAAAAGACTGTCAATAGGTCTAGGAAGAATTGGTCCAAGAAACTTGATGATGCATTATGGGCCTATAGAACTGCATATAAAAATCCTATGGGTATGTCTCCGTACAAAATGGTCTATGGAAAAGCTTGGCACTTACCTCTCGAACTAGAACATAAGGCATATTGGTCTATTAAAGAGCTCAACTATGATTTCAAACTTGCCGGTGAGAAAAGGTTATTTGATATTAGCTCACTTGATGAATGGAGAACCCAAGCTTATGAAAATGCCAAGTTGTTTAAAGAAAAGGTTAAGAGATGGCATGACAAAAGGATACAAAAGCGTGAGTTTTAGGTGATTATGTATTGCTATACAACTCTCGTTTAAGATTTTTGCAGGAGAACTTCTCTCTAAATGGGAAGGTCCCTACGTTATCGAGGAGGTCTATCGTTACGGTGCCATAAAAATCAACAACTTCGCAGGCACAAATCCAAAGGTGGTAAACGGTCAAAGGATCAAACACTATATCTTAGGTAATCCTATAAATGTTGAAACTAATATCATTGAAACCGTAACCCCGGAGGAATACATAAGGGACACTTTCCAGAACGTTCCAGACCCCGAAAAGGAATAGGTATGTGGTACGGTAAGTAAACCGACTCCAAAACAATTTTTAAGGCAATATTTCTCTGTTTTGGAATATTTAGAAAAATAGAAAAATAAGTAGCAGTCCGGGGAGGACACGAGGCCTCCACGAGGGTGGAGGGCGCGCCCCCCTACCTCGTGAGCACCTCGTGTGCCCTCCGGACTCTGTTTCATTGCACGATACGTATTTTGGTCGGTAAAAATTCATTATATATACTCCCAAAGGTTTTGACTCTCGTATCACGCAAATCTCCTATGTTTTTGTTTCGAGCTATTTCCGTTGCAGATTTAGAGCACCATGACTTCTCCCTCCTCCAACAATGAAGAGAAGGATGCTTGGCTATTGAAGATAGAGTTGAAAAGAGAGGAACCATAAGAGATCAACAAGGATGAAAGGATCAAGAAGGCCATGGAGGTGCTAGCTCCGGTGGTGAAAGAAGAAAGCATCCCTCAACCTTTACCTAACCTTTTCACTCCAACAGAGATTGAAGCCTTCAAGATGATTGAGTTAGCCCGTATACAGAACAAGTATCTCACACAGGAGAATATTTTGTTGAAGGATCATATTGCTGGGCTCAAGGGCATTATCCGCAAGTTGGAGGAACTTTTACGCTCGATGTGTGATTATCCACCGTCATCATCACCGCCTCCATCACCTCCGAGGACTTAATCACATGGGTATGGGCACTCCCCTTGGCAACTGCCAAGCTTGGGGGAGGTGCCCTGGTATTGTATCACCATCACAACTCCTATCTTTACCGTTTTTCTTAGTTTGATCCTATTAGTAGTATCCTGATTTAGTAGAATAAAGTCATGGCATGATCTAGTTTTGAGTTTTGCTTTACGATCCTTCTTTGTAGTCGAGTCCGTCAGCTATATAATAAAGATTAATGTTGAGTCAAGGGCTTGATTATTTTGCCATGATCTTGGGTGAATAGAAGAAAAGAATAAAAAGAATCAATGAGTCCATATTGATCTTATTGAAAGTAATGACTTCACATAGAGAGAGTATGATGATTAAAAGTTGTTGGGAGTTGGCAAATATAGCTTTGGTCATCGTTGCAATTAATAGGAAGTAATAAGGCAAGAGAGGTTTCACATATAGATATATTATCATTGACAACTATTATGATTGGGAGCACTCATTAAAATATGACATGCTAAAGAGTTGAGGTTGGACAAGGAAGACAACATAACGAGTTATGTTTTCTTATATCTGAGATAAAGTATGTTGTCATGAATCCTCTAACGTGTTGAGCTTGCCTTTCCCCCATCATGCTAGCCAAATTCTCAGCACCAAGTAGAAATACTACTTGTGCTTCCAAATACCCTTAAACCAGTTTCGCCATGAGAGTCCACCATATCTACCTATGGATTGAGTAAGATCCTTCAAGTAAGTTGTCATCGGTGCAAGCAATAAAAATTGCTCTCTAAATATGCATGACTTATTAGTGCGGAGAAATAAGCTTTGTACGAACTTGTTGTGGACGTAATAAAAGCGACAGACTGCATAATAAAGGTCCACATGCAAGGGGCAATATAAAGTGACGTTCTTTTGCATTAAGATTTTGTGCATCAACCCTAAACGCTCATGACAACCTCTGCTTCCCTCTGCGAAGGGCCTATCTTTTATTATTATCCTCTACCTTATGCAAGAGTCACGGTGACCTTCACCTTTCCTTTTTCATTTTATCCTTTGGCAAGCTCAGCATGTTGGAAAGAACATGATATATATATCTAATTGGATTTGGGGGAGCATGAATTATTATTGTTGACATTACCCTCGAGGTAAAAGGTTGTGGGGCAAAACTATAAGCCCCTATCTTTCTCTGTGTCCGATTAAAACTCCATAACCACAAGTATCGCGTGAGTGTTAGCAATCATGAAGGACTAAGTGATAGTTGAGTATGTGGACTTGCTTTTAAGCTCTGACATAGACTCTTTCTGATGTTATGATAAATTGTAATTGCTTCAATGACTGAGATTATAATTGTTAGTGCCCAATAAGATTTCTGATTCATACTTTGGCTTTGTGAAAAGATCATCACTTGAACATAAGTAATCATATGACAAAATCTATATATGTTGCTATTATGAAATAATCATGATGCCTTCATGTCCGTATTTTATTTTTATCGACGCCTCTACCTCTAAACATGAGGAAATATTTATTGTTATCGGCTTTTTGCTCGAGGACAAGCGAGGTCTAAGCTTGGGGAGTTGATACGTCCATTTTGCATCATGCTTTTATGACAATATTTATTGCATTATGGGCTGTTATTTCACGTTATGTCACAATACTTATGGCTATTCTCTCTTATTTACAAGGTTTATATGAAGAGGGAGAATGCCGGCAGCTGGAATTCTGGGCTGGAAAAGGAGCAAATATTGGAGGCCTATTCAACGCAACTCCAAAAGTCCTGAAACTCCACGGAATACCTTAAAATAAATAAAGAAAAATCATCGCCAAAGATGAAGGCCAGGGGGCCCACACCCTGCTCACGAGGGTGGGGCCCCCCTGGGCGTGCCCCCTACCTCGTGGGCCCCATGGTGGCTCTCCGACGCCCGTCGTCTCCTATATGAAGTCTTTCGATGAGAAAAAATAAGAAGCAACCTTTCGGGACGAGACTCCGCCGCCACGAGGCGGAACCTTGGCGGAACCAATCTAGGGCTCATGCAGAGCTGTTCTACCGGGGAAACTTCCCTCCGGGAGGGGGAAATCATCACCATCGTCATCACCAACGCTCCTCTCATCAGGAGAGGGCAATCTCCATCAACATCTTCACCAGCACCATCTCATCTCCAAACCCTAGTTCATCTCTTGTATCCAATTCTTGTCTCCAAGTCCGGGATTGGTGCTAGTAGGTTGCTAGTAGTGTTGATTACTCCTTGTAGTTGATGCTAGTTGGTTTATTTGGTGGAAGATCATATGTTCAGATCCTTTATGCATATTATTACCCCTCTGATTATGAACATGAATATGCTTTGTGAGTAATTATGTTTGTTCCTGAGGACAAGGGGGAAGTCTTGCTATTAGTAGTCATGTGAATTTGGTATTCGTTCGATATTTTGATAAGATGTATGTTGTCTAGCCTCTAGTGGTGTTATTTGAATGTCGACTACATAACACTTCACCATTATTTGGGCCTAGAGGAAGGCATTGGGAAATAATAAGTAGATGATGTGTTGCTAGAGTGACAGAAGCTTAAACCCTACTTTATGCGTTGCTTCGTAAGGGGCTGATTTGGATCCATATGTTTCATGCTATGGTTAGGTTTACCTTAATACTTTTGTTGTAGTTGCGGATGCTTGCAATAGAGGTTAATCATAAGTGGGATGCTTGTCCAAGAAAGGGCAGTACCCAAGCACAGGTCCACCCACATATCAAATTATCAAAGTACTGAACGCGAATCATACGAACGTGATGAAAACTAGCTTGACGATATTCCCATGTGTCCTTGGGAGCACTTTTCCTATTATAAGAGTTTGTCCAGGATTGTCCTTTGCTACAAAAAGGATTGGGCCACCTTGCTGCACTTTATTTACTTTTGTTACTTGTTGCTCGTTACAATTTATCTTATCACAAAACTATCTGTTACCACTTATTTCAGTACTTGCAGAGAATACCTTGCTGAAAACCGCTTATCATTTCCTTCTGCTCCTCGTTGGGTTCGACACTCTTACTTATCGAAAGGACTAAGATAGATCCCCTATACTTGTGGGTCATCATATTCCAATAAATAAATTCCAATCGAAGATTTTTTTCCAAATGAAGTTCGACAATCCTTCTGAAGTTCATTTCTGGCCAAGTAAGTGCTCTGAGCTCTTCCAAACCATCAAAATACAGTATCACCTTATTAGAGTCCATGATTAGGGCTTTAACTTTGGAAAGACTCACATGCCACCTGTTAAGAGCATATCGCAGGGCTTTGAATTTGGCCGAGAGTTTACCAGCAGCAGAACATTTCCTTGTGGATTTATTCCAGACCTCTAATCCACATTCCAAAAAACCTGGCAGATTCACCCAATAATTCTCAAAACGGAAGACTTTGGCTTTAGGTATAGAGGTGGCAACCGTAACAACACATGGCACATGATCTGAGTCCGTTCTTGCAAGAGGCATGACCATAGTATTAGGATGATCAGACGTCCAAGAAACCAAGGTGAAAAACCAGTCGATTTCCTCTAGAAGGGGATTTGTTTGCATATTGGACCAAGTATATTGTCTTCCTTTGATTGGCAGCTCCACCAGCCCTAAATGACCAATTATTTCGTTGAAAAGGAAGATGTCATTTACATTACCCCCAGGAAAATTCCGATTATCCAAAGAGTGCAAAAAGTTAAAGTCACCAAGCAATAGCCACTTCTCTTCAAATTGTATGTTCAGGTTATATAACCACTGTGCAAAATCATCACGGGTGGGGCTTTGACACGGTCCATATACTGACACTAAGGTCCAGACTTTAGATATGTGTGTGGAGGTAAACTCCACAATAATGCCATAAGAACGTGCTTCAATTAATTTCCTAGAGAATAAGGCATTGTTCCAAATCATCACAAGGCCAGCAGAAGCACCACACGATGACATATACACAAAATTATCAAAGCGTCGAGGACAAAATTTCCTAAGAAAACACTGGTCAATATGCATGCATTTGGTTTCCCGCAAACAGATAATAGAGCATCCACTTTCGCCTATCTTCTGCTTAACTGCAAGTTGTCGCGCTTTAGAATTAAGACCACGCACGTTCCAACACAAGATCTTCCAGTCTCTAAAGATGGTTTGATTCATTACAGACCGTAGGAAATAAAAGCAAAAGTAGGTCACGCAATGACCTACAACATCCAACTAAAAAGACCATAAAGTTTAACACAAAAGGACATAAGTAAAGATATGTGGCGATTAAACAGGTTTGCCAGAGACCCAAGCTGCTCCAAACTTCACTTATCATCAGAATTCTTGCTTGAGCTTGCATCAGAGGGATCAGCAACAAGCTTCTCCACCGTGATCTTCTCAGGAGCAACGTAGACGTGCTCCAATGCGCTGGATATCTGAGATGCCCGCTGGAGGAGACACCATAGGTTCATTGCGAGCATACGATGCAGGGGTGGCAGGCTGAGTGTTGGTTCTACGCTTCTTTGAGCGCATCACATGTCGTGGTTTGGGTGACTTTGGCAGTGCCTTACGGAAACCATCACGTAGAGCACTAAGCCTAGTGCTGCGACGAACCTGACAATCAACCAGAACTGGTCGAACAGAGGCAGATTTACGAGATCTCTTGTTGTTGGTTACATGCATAGCAGAAAACTGAAACTTCTCTGTCAAAGGCTCAGAAAGTTAAGAAAGCTCATCGAAGCAGAGAGCTCGAGCAACATGCCGTTTGACTGGCGAAAACTTATGAACAATCTTGTGAGCAGATGAGGGTGGCAGCAGATTGAGCTCCATAACTCCATTAGAGAAACAATTACCCCATGACCTCTTAAGCACTGACAACAACAGGGGCAATTGCAATGGCTTGAAAATGACTGTAGAGTCAAAGTAATGCACGAGGTTGCAGAAGGTATGAGTCCACTGCATCTGAGGAGGCAGAACCGACCCAAAGACATTCAGAACTTGTCCAATGTAAATGACCTGCTGAGCTGGGGGGTGATCTGCATGTGGTTGAAAGGGAACAATAGGTTCATTTGGCAAAGCAGCCAGAGCATTGCCATCATTGACAGAATCATCAGAAACTTGCAGCACCATAGATTCCTATGACTGAACAGCTTCTCCGACAGGTTCCACATGTGCTTCAACATTGCCATGTATCTCAGTGGCCTCATCCTACACATGATCATTGCTAGCAGCAGCAGGAGGCACATCATTCCTACCTAGCTCAGGAAATTCGGGCATAACCCAGTTATGATTGTTGAAAAGCATCTACGCGGGAAGGGGGTGCGGATTGCCATCAAAAGGCATTGGATCCCATTCAGCAGGCAGCACATCCGCAAAATCCACTGAAAGAACATAAACCAGAGTTGTCCAAGAAACCCTAATAGCACCAAAGTATCCATATTCACGATAAACCACGTCACGAGGAACCATGGAAGGTGCAAGGAAGGAAACATAAGCAAGCATCCGCACCATCAACTAATCAGTCTGATGCCATGCATGAAAATGCCCAAAAGTGCTAATCACATCAGCAATTTTTCAGTCTGACGATAATCTAGGGGAACGTCCAACCCCCTGAATCCATGGCTGAGCATCAAGGACATCTCTTCCCAATTAATTGACAACTAAATCACTAACCATGTGGCGGTAGATGGGGATCTCCTCCGGAAGCGGCTCTGGCTTGATGATGACAATGGGGTACTCTTCGTGCCTTCTGTCAGGGGCAGTAGCTAGAGCAAAGAAGGTGTGAGGGAGGCGTACTGGCCCTCCATCAATGATTTCCAATCCCGGTGGGACGTACAAAAGGGGATCCAGCTCAAAGTTGGCCATCTCGTTCGGTGGTGGCGATGCAGGCGATGGTGGCAATGGTGGCGATGCAGGCGATTGTGGCAACGGTGGCGAAAGTGGCGAGGATGGGGCCGGTGGAATTTCTAGTCGTGGTTTAGACGGCGTAGATGGAGTTAGCAATAGGAGTGGAGGGGGCAATGGTGGTGGTGGAGTAGGCACTCGTGACGATGCAGATTGTGAATACCTGATGGGATGTCTCAATGGGCAAGCAGCAGCAGATTGGAGGGAACTCAAGGCATCAAGCGGTAAAATCGGTGATGGGTTGTCAGGCTGGTTGGCACGTGAACCCTCAATGACACGCGGGACCCATCTAAAACCCCCGGCAGGTGCTGATCATGTACAAGATTTTTCTCTATGGCCTTGCCTAAAAGAACGGCGACAACACGTCTGATTGGTGCAAGGAGACGTGATATGTGCCATTGAAAAGCAATTTTGGTATTTCCAAACACTAAACGCAATATCATCAACCATAGAAGAAAATCCCTCCAATTATTGAACCGATTGGCCTAAAGATCCATTGGGTAATAAGTTATGATCCTGATTGACTTGTTGTGCATTGGGAGATTCAACATTGAATGGAGTTACTGGGCTTGCATGCGGTGCGGCAAATGGGCTGACATGAGAAATCCCGACCCTAGATATAGAAGGAACTGGATCTAGAGACCCAACAATAGGAAGTGGGTCAGGAGGGCAATGATTTGGAAAAAAATCCCAGTACCGCCCAACGATCACTCCAAAGATAGCTCATGATAATCCAAAACTGGCGAGGTTTACGTTGCCCGAGAATGCTGTGGTGGGACCATACCAAAATACATTGGTGGCGCAGCCACCATCCACCGGAGCTCCGGCGCCGGTGACAGATGAATAATAACACACTCACAAGGACTAATAGCATAACCCTCATCTTGAATAGTATCAACGCAAGTCTGCGTGGCTGGGTATCTATATCCTTTGCATGCTGGGTAATTTTGAAACATGGCAAACAAGAGATTCTTCCTGTAGCTAGATCCTGACTTCAAATAAGATTTGGTTGGAGGCTTATGCATGGCCATCATGCTGATCGTAGGACGGCACTTGGTAGGGCTAACAAAAACCCATTCCGCATCACATTCTTCTCTCCAAATCAAAACCGCTCGCTTCCAATTAGGGCCACCATGTCCCCAAACGTGGGAGTAACACTTAAAGTGCTCACAAGCAAAAGATCCAAGAGCGAGAACATAGAGGCCAACTTTTTTGCATGAAACATGAAAGGAGAATAGCTTCTCACGAATATTGGAAACCATGAACTCGATCGTTGATCCGCCAATGGCTGCCTCTAACGCCACCACCACAGAATCATCCGAGAGGCAAAAATCAAGCCTACTGAAAGATGCAACCATGATGAAAAGTCCCGTGCCATCCGATGGGTGAACAATGACACCACAAGATCTATAGATCTCATTTGCAAAAACCAAACCCTTGGCGAAATCCAAGCGAAGGGTCAATCCACTTCCCTGATCCATTGAAGATGGTGATCCCCTTGTAGAAGAGGAGATACCGGAGAGGATGAGTGGGCTGGCTTGAGGGTCTAGTGGCTATGGAGAGAGATCGCCAAAGAGCCTATCGGTGAGGGAGGGGTGGAGGTGGGAGATGTCCGTGTCAAAACCGGCGGATCTCCGGTAGGGGGTCCCGAACTGTGCGTTTAGGCGGATGGTAACAAGAGACAAGGGACATGATGTTTTTACCCAGGTTCGGGCCCTCTCGATGGAGGTAAAACCCTACTCCTGCTTGACTAATATTGAAGATATGGGTAGTACAAGAGTTGATCTACCACGAGATCAGAGAGGCTAAACCCTAGAAGCTGGCCTATGGTATGATTGTTGTTCGTCCTACGGACTAAAACTCTCCGGTTTATTTAGACACCAGAGAGGGCTAGGGTTACACAGAGTCGGTTACAATGGGAGGAGATCTTCATATCATATCGCCAAGCTTGCCTTCCACGCCAAGGAAAGTCCTATCCGGACACGGGACGAAGTCTTCAATCTTGTATCTTCATAGTCCGGGAGTCCGACCAAAGGTCATAGTCCGGCCATCCGGACACCCCCTAATCCAGGACTCCCTCAGTAGACCCTGGACCAGGCTTCAATGACGATGAGTCCGGCACGCAAATTGTCTTCGGCATTGCAAGGCGGGTTCCTCCTCCGAATACTTCATAGAAGATGTTGAACACAAGGATAGTGTCCGGCTCTGCAAAATAAGTTCCACATACAACCGTAGAGAGAATAATATTTGCACAAATCTAATCTGCTGATGTATTCCGCAGTGTGACATCACGCCGCGGCCAAGCCTTTATTCGAATCATTTTACTGTTCCACCTCTGCGCGTTTAGCGAGGCGGTTTCCTTGGCACGTCTTGTCAAAGCAGAGATCGTGTCCCCTTATTCCGGGATTCTCATCAATACGGGTGTGGGTAACCCAACTGCGCCATTAACCACGGCGCTTGGGAGATAAGCGAGTTTTATTAGGCTGGCGGGGGCTTGTTGTTTTGGCCGCCCATATAAGGGGATAAGGATCTACCCTTTCCATTTACGCCTTCTTCCTCCTTTGCTTATCCATCCCTACGCACTCGAGCTCCAGCGCCCAAGTCCGCACTTCCCACCTCAACCTTCTCCAATCATGTCTGGAGCGGGAGGTAGATGGATGCCTCCTTCGTCATGGAGGGACAAATCAAAAAGTTGAGGAAGGCCGGATACTTGTCTGACGACATCGCGCACCGGCTTCCAGATGAGGGGTAACTCATCCCCACCCCTAGGCCCCATGAGAGGGTTGTATTTCTTCCCCATTTCCTCCGCGGACTGGGCTTTCCTCTTCACCCGTTCGTCCGGGGGCTCAAGTTCTACTATGGCCTGGACTTCCACGATATGGCCCAAACTTCATCCTCAACATCTCGGCGTTCATCGTCGTGTGCGAGGCCTTCCTCTGCATCCAACCCCACTTCGGCTTATGGCTGAAGACTTTTAATGTCAAGCCGAAGGTAGTGGGCGGCCGCCAAGCGGAGTGCGGAGGTGCCATGGTGGGCCGGATGGCCAACGTCCTATGGCTCGAGGGCTCCTTTGTTGAGACAATAAAGGGGTGGCAATCGGGGTGGTTCTACATCACCGAGCCGCGTGACCCCAAATGGGCGGCGGCCCTCGAATTCCGATCTGGCTTCCCCACACGGGTCACTTCCTGGAAAGATACGGGCCTGGCGTGGGGAGATTTGGAAGAGCTGACCGGACTTCAAACCTGCGTCCAAAAGCTGGTGAGCAAGAATCTCAAGCTTGTCAACGTAGTCTAGGTCATGCTCATCCGCCGGATCCTCCCATGCCAACAACGGGCCTTCAAATTGTGGTAGTTTCATCCGGACAGCACCAAACCTTGAGCAAGCTTTTCGACACTACGTACGAAGATGCCTGGAAGGTGCTGTTTAAGGGCGCTAAGGCCCCCGCATCCGCTACCGAAGATCGCGGATTTAGCTCGCGGCGTCAGGCCAGCGAGGTAAGCTATTCTACCCTTTACGGGACTCTTTTCTTTCATAGTCTGACTCTATGTGGGATCTAACCTCCCTTTCCTTTGACAGGACTGGCTGAAGATGTCCGGGCAGGTGAACTGTCCGGCTCCCTTACCAGAAGACCCAGCGGACGCCCGATTGACGGGGCTGCTGGTTCTGGCACCTCATGTGGTGCCAGAGAAGAAGGCCAAGAAGAAGGCCACGGGGACTCGAAAGAGTTCCCGGCGCCTGGTGGTGTCAGATTCATTGCCTCACAACCCCGAAGCACCCTCCGCCTTTGAGGATGAGGAGGAGGAAGAAGAAGAAGCCTCTCCCCCTCCAACGAGGCGAGGAAAGAAAAGGAAGGCCGCCCCAACTAGGGAGGCCGGAGGGTCCAAGAAGGGGAGAACCCTCCTGCCGGGCTACACCTCTGATGCCGAAGACGGCGGGGAGGAATGGCCATCCAGGGTCAAGCCCCTGGAAAAATCGTAAGCATCCGGATATCCAAATAACTTATGGCGCTCCTCTATTATTCGGTATTTTCTGACGCCGAATTTGATCATGCAGTCCACCCAAAGCTCAGCTCGGTGATTCAACGAGCGGCTCCTCGGATTCGTCGGATGTGAATAGTGCTTCACTTCCGACGGCCTCCTCCCCTCTCCCTACGGACAATGCCGAGGTGGAGTCCCGAAAGGGACTAAACCAGGAGGAGGTGGTCCTGGAGGCACCGCAAGGCGACCTCCCGGACTCCAGGCCCAAAGGGGGTAAAGCCCCGGAGGGATCCAAGTCCGGCTCTGGGCCAGACATTGCTCTGGAACCATCAATGGTTCCGGAGACCGATAGGCGGCGCCTTCGCAAGAAGGGCACGCCTACTACACCGGTGGCCTCCGTCCAACCGGAGGCGCCGGACGATTTGCTGGAGGCGCTTAACGGCGCCTCCATTGACGAGGAGCACCGCAATGTTATGAGTGCGGTGATTCAAAAGGTTCAGTCCGCCAAGAGCGGGCTGACTGAAGCTTGTACGAGCCTGCTAACAGGCTTTGAGGTATGTATTCAAAACATATAAAAATGTTACCGCATAGACAGTAGCCCCTGATGCCCAGTTTGGTTTTCGGAAAGAAAAGTCGAGCTGAGGATCTAAAAAGACATACGCAGGAGTCTAACATAAATATGTCAATATGGGAACGAGCGGTCCGAGAACGAGCTTGGCCGTGCCACACTGACTGCGGAGGTCAATGCATTGAAGGAGAGCCTCGAGCGGTCCGAGAACGAGCTTGGCCGTGCCAAGAAGCAGCTCGAGGACAAGGAAGGTATGTAATACCGTATGTAAATGTATATAGAAATACCTGGTTGCAAATAATGACAGGACCAACGTGAACGTTGTAGGGGCCACGACCAAGGTGGCGACCTTGAAAGAAGCGGCGTCCAAGGCCAAAAATAGTGCGGCCTTGGAGCGCGCCGAGCGAGAGAAGCAGGAGGCGCGGGTGGCGGAGGTGCGGCAAGAGCTCCAGGCTCTCGTGGAAAAACATGAGAGTTTGGAGCGTGACTCGAAGACTCGAGAGTCCGATCTTGCCTTGGCTCTTGAGAATGCCAAAACCGCTAAGGCCGAAGCCCAGAAGGCCCTCCAAGAGATAGAGGCGATGAAGAAGATAGCGGCGGGTAAGACATTCTTTATGTAAAGCAAGAATATAAAAGTAAATTGTTTGTTACTTACCCGAATCCGGAGCTCTCCAGGAGCGTTCGCCGATCTGCCCCGTAGTGTGTCTGATGCTACCGCATTCTACCGGGCCGAGGAGGGGAGCTCGATGGAAAAGGTGTTCTGGTCTCAATATGCTGAGGCCGAACATCCGGTGCCCCTGAGCGACCAGCTGAAGCAGCTGGTCGAGCTCCACAAGGTGGCCGAACAGGCCATGAAGGGCCTCATAGTTCAGCTGTGGCCTAGAGAGGCCATGCCTGGGAGTTACTTCGGTCTAGTGCGGCGGCTGGTGGATGCTTGTCCATGGATTGAAGTCATCAAGCGCTCCGTCTGTATTGAAGGTGCCCGTCGGGCCCTTGCCCGTGCTAAAGTGCACAGGGGCAAGCTGGACGCTGAGAAGCTATTGACGGATGCGCCACCACCGGGCAAGGAGTATCGCACGCCCGAGATGTATTATAAGGGCGTCCAGAAGGGTACCCGTCTTATAGCGGGTGAATGCTCAAAAGATGTAATTTTTGAGTAGACTCGCATATGTTATCCTGTACGCTTGTTAATTTAAAATATTACCTTTTGTGCGGCCGTTTATCGAATCTGAGAGATGCAAGTCGTCGGCTTCTACCCCCATGCCACGAGTGTTGGGGTGTTCGGGATAAACCTGAGCGCTCTTGTTCCCATTCTTGGGTCCATCTAGGGAGGCGCTCAGCACAACGAACCAGGCCGTCGGACTTATAATGCTTTCTCACTCTCACTTAGCCATAGAATTCTATAATTTTAAATTTCGGTGAAGCCCCTAGTATTCGGAAGACCGAGTTTGGGGCGCTATCCACGCCTAGGCTAGATAAATCCGGCTCCTCGCTCGAAGCGGCATAAGTCTTTAGGGACTCGAAAAACCTCGCGAACAGCGACCGGTCTCTCGCACTATCATGACGGTCAGTTTTAGCTTTCTCTACTGAGGTGTTAACCCAGCTCAACTGGGACACAATCGCAATAGTTCTCCCAGCGCTACCTTAGCCAACATTGCGGAACGTAAGGTACCAAAACATGGGAGGGCAAACCCAACTATTGACCCAAGACATGATTCGGAGCCGATGCATATAGTGATATAAGTTCGGGGTGCCGCACTCGTGAGAGTGTTCGGTCTTCTCACACCATGTTATGGGGTGCTTAAGCCCCTGGTGTATTGGTCGTACCAAAGTGTACGGTTGCATAATGTCATGACTAAACATATTTGTATAAAAAATAGATGAATACAATAATAGATAAGAGCTATGTATTGTTTATTAAAAAGGGCTACTATGGAAGCAGAACGATACAAATAGTGTGATAAACAAGAGATGGGATTATTTGACATATCCCCCTCCAGGGGCAAGCTGCGGGACATTAAGTAAAACAGGTATTTAGCTCATTATAGAGACCACCTGGACATTTGACGTGGCTTGTTCTCTCCCTGGATGTTGCTTCGTGTGTTCGGCGAGTGTATTGCCGAACAGGCCTTCCGAATAGTTGGGTCCTGAAAGTATATAAAAAAAGAAACGGCAAAATAGGGAGCCCCTTAGTGCGGTTGAGCCGCATTCTGGGCGTGTCGTAGTTGTACCCCTCCCCTTATGCCCATGGTATTTCCAAAGCATAATTATGTACGCGTGGTACCGATATCACCATCTGGCGAGGGCTAGGGTTGGGGCCGCACTGCTATGCTTGCTCGGAACATGCCAGCCGGCTTTGTTGTAGGTTACTTCGGGCTCGCTTGATGTGCTCCGGACGTTTAACACCTGGATTGGAGAATTGCCTTGAGAGGCTACTCTGTACTTCCGCCGCCAGGGCCGCCTTGTGTTTCTCCGTTCGAAGAGAGCGTTCGGTGTTTCCATTTAACGTGATGACTCCGTGAGGGCCTGGCATCTTGAGCTTGAGATATGCGTAGTGCGGCACCGCGTTGAATTTTGCAAATGCGGTTCATCTGAGCAGGGCGTGATAGCCACTGCGAAATGGGACTATGTCGAAGATTAACTCTTTGCTTCGGAAATTATCCGGGGATCTGAAGACCACTTCGAGTGTAACCGAGCCTGTATAGCTGGCTTCTACACCTGGTATGACGCCTTTAAAGGTTGTCTTTGTGGGTTTAATCCTTGAGGGATCTATACCCATTTTTTGCACTGTATCCTGATAAAGTAGGTTCAGGCTGCTGCTACCGTCCATGAGAACTCTAGTGAGGTGAAATCCGTCGATGATTGGGTCTAGGACCAATGCGGCGAATCCGCCGTGACGAATGCTAGTGGGGTGGTCCCTTCGATCAAAAGTGATCGGGCAGGAGGACCATGGGTTGAACTTTGGGGCGACTCGCTCCAACGCATAGACGTCCTTGAGAGCACGCTTCCGCTCCCTTTTGGGGATATGGGTTGCATATATCATGTTCACCGTCTGCACTTGCGGGGGGAAACCCTTCTGTCCTCTGTTGTTCAGCGGCCGGGGCTCCTCCTCGTCATCGCTATGCAGCCCCTTGTCTCTGGTTTCGGCACTTAACTTGCCTGCCTGCTTGAACACCCAACAATCCCTGTTGGTGTGGTTGGCTGGTTGTTCGGGCATGCCGTGTATCTGACACGAGTGATCGAGTATCCGGTCTAAACTGGATGGGCCCGGAGGGTTTCTTTTGAATGGCCTCTTCCGCTAACCTGGTTTAGAGCCTCTGAATCCGGCATTGACTGCCGTATCCTCAGTATTGTCGCCATTAATGCGGCGCTTGTGCTTGTTGCGACGTGACCTGCCATTGTTGTCGTTGGTATCCGAATTGCCAGGGCTGGTCATGAGTGTCGTGAGGGCTGCCGTAGATTTCAGCTTTTCCTGTCCTAGGTGCCGGGCAAGCCATTCGTCTCGGATGTTGTGCCAAACGCTGCAAGGGCCTCGGCGTCCGGACAGTCAACTATTTGATTTTTCTTGGTTAGGAACCGTGTCCAGAATTGTCTGGCTAATTCCTCTGGCTGCTGGATTATGTGGCTTAGGTCATCGGCGTCTGGTGGTTGCACATAAGTGCCCTGGAAGTTGTCAAGGAATGCGGACTCCAGGTCCTCCTAGCAACTAATTGACTCTGCTGGCAGGCTGTTAAGCCAATGTCGAGCTGGTCCTTTAAGCTTGAGCGGGAGGTATTTGATGGCATGTAGATCTTCACCACGGGCCATGTGGATATGAAGGAGATAATCCTCGATCCATACCGCGGGATCTGTTGTGCCATCGTATGATTCGATGTTTACGGGTTTAAAACCCTCGCGGATTTGATGATCCATTACTTCGTCTGTGAAGCATAGTGGGTGTGCGGCGCCCCTGTACTGGGCTATATCGCGACGTAGCTCGGATGAGATTTGTCTGTTGTATTCGGCATGGCCGTATTTATCATATCCGGTGTGACGGTTATCGTCACGTGATGTGGGGCGCCCACGCGATCCGTAGATCGATCTTGTTTGCCTTGCCTTATCCTCCAAAATGTCCCAAAGGTCTGTTGCGTTTCCCCGTGCTCTGGTATTCTTAGAGCGGCGCCGGGGTGCGGCTTGGATTGAGGGCCGAAGGGCCTCTCTGTCGCGGCCACGGGGTGGCCGTTCGGGCGCATTGTACGCTAGTGATGTAGGTTTAGTTGCTTCCTCCTCTAGTTGGGGTAGCAGCCTGCGCTTTGGGTAACTCTTGGAGGGGCATTCGAGTTTATACTCTTCGGCCGCCAGGACTTCAGTCCATGTGTCGGCTAACAAGTCTTGGTCAGCTCTAAGCTGCTGCTGTTTTTTCTTGAGGCTGCTCGCCGTGGCCATAAGCCTGCGATTGAAACGCTCTTGTTCGACGGGATCCTCTGGCATGACGAATTCGTCGTCGTCGAGGCTTGCCTCATCTTCGGAGGGAGGCATATAATTGTCGTCCTCGACCTCTCTATCTGCCGCTCTCTCATGAGGGCTGGCTCCTTCGTCCTCCTGCGCTGAATCCTGCTGGAGGGGGTTGTCTTCGGCACTGTGCAGGGTGTTGATGTCTCCGGTGCCGGATTCGCCATTCTTGCTTTGGCAGGATTTAGAGCGGCGCCGCTGACGTCAGCGCTTGGGTTGCTTCTTGGAGGGGTCGTCCTCCATTTTTTCATCACCATCCCCTGCTTTGGGGGTGTCCACCATGTATATGTCATATGACGAGGTGGCCTTCCAGAGCCCTATAGGTGCTGGTTCTTGGTTGTCTCCTTCATCGGCGTCCATATCGTCGATGTCTTCGGAGTCGAAGTCGAGCATGTCGGTTAGATCGTCGACAGTGGCTACAAAGTGGGTGGTGGGTGGGTTTCGAATTTCTTCGTCGTCCGCATCCCAACCATGCTGACCATAGTCCGGCCAGGGCTCTCCTGACAAAGAGAGAGACATTAGTGAATTCAGGATATTGCCAAAGGGCGAGTGCTGAAAGACGTCCGCGGCGGTGAACTCCATGATCGGAGCCCAATCGGGTTCGATCGGAAGGGGTGCGGAAGATTCGGAGTCCGGAACAGAGTCTGGCACCTTGGAGTCACGGGCCTTGCAAAGGACTAGGCTGGTATTCGGCTCTATCGCCATAGAGATCCCGGCTCCTGGGGCGGCGTCCAACCGACCATCCCCGGCTGGCGCAGCCGGCTCCAAGCTGGTGGTCGGAGCGGACACCTGAGCGGCGCTCTGGGTGCTGTCCGGCGGCAGAGCTAGATCATGCCCAACGTGACAGTGCGGCACGCTCGGCCGTGGCTCGAATCCGTCGAAGATCAAGTCCCCGCGGATGTTGGCCGTGTAGTTTAAGCTTACAAACCTGACCTGATGGCCAGGGGCGTAGCTTTCGATCTGCTCCAGATGGCCAAGCGAATTGGCCCGCAGTGCGAAGCCGCCAAATACGAAGATCTGTCCGGGGAGAAAAGTCTCACCCTGGAACACGTCGTGGTTGACGATCGAAGAAGCCATCAGGCCTAAGGGTGACGACACAGAGGAACTCTCAATGAAAGCACCAATGTCTGTGTCAAAACCGGCGGATCTCGGGTAGGGGGTCCCGAACTGTGCGTCTAGGCGGATGGTAACAGGAGACAAGGGACACGATGTTTTTACCCAGGTTCGGGCCCTCTTGATGGAGGTAAAACCCTACTCCTGCTTGATTAATATTGAAGATATGGGTAGTACAAGAGTTGATCTACCACGAGATCAGAGAGGCTAAACCCTAGAAGCTTGCCTATGGTATGATTGTTGTTCGTCCTACGGACTAAAACTCTCAAGTTTATATAGACATCGGAGAGGGCTAGGGTTACACAGAGTCGTTTACAATGGGAGGAGATCTTCATATCATATCGCCAAGCTTGCCTTCCACGCCAAGGAAAGTCCTATCCAGACACGGGACGAAGTCTTCAATCTTGTATCTTCATAGTCTAGGAGTCCGGCCAAAGGTCATAGTCCAGCCATCCGGACACCCCCTAATCCAGGACTCCCTCAGGAGCCATCTCAGAAGATAGCATCACTCCATAGCTTTGTAGATGATGAGCACATCTCCCCTACTCCACCATCACCGAAGGGAAATAAAGTTGATGTAGATGCCCTCCGTGATCGAATCCCCCTTAGGAAGGATGCCGGAAAAGGCCCCAATATGGGTCTCACGAGAACAGAAGGTTGCGGCGGTGGAAAAGTGTTTTCGTGGATGCCTCTGGTGGTTTGGGAATATTTGCAAATATATAGGAGGAAGATCTAGGTCAGGGGGTCACCGAGGGGCCCGCAAGGTAGGGGGTGCGCCCTACCCCCTGGGCGCACCCTCCATCGTTGTCGCCGCCTCATGGCTCTTCTGACTTGCACTCCAAGTCTCATGGGTATCTTCTGATCCAAGAAAAATCACCGTGATGTTTTATTCCGTTTGGACTCCGTTTAGTGTTCCTTTTCTGCGAAGCTCAAAAACAAGGAAAAAACAAAAACTGGCACTAGGCTCTAGGTTAATAGGTTAGTCCCAAAAATAATATAAAATAGCATATTAATGCATATAACACATCCAAAACAGATAATATAATAGCAAGGAACAATGAAAAATTATAATAGCATGGAACATCAAGAGAATTCATTGTTTGAACTTTAACATGTGAACTGGTTGCTACTTTAACATGAAAAGTTTTATGAGAAAGAATCGATGTTATGATGCTAGGAAAAGTGATGGAAATTATCATTGATCAAACTTATGCACTTTGCTAGCATTCACACTTCATAAATTATTTCTTTTATCATTTACCTACTCGAGGACGAGTAGGAATTAAGCTTGGGGATGCTGATACGTCTCCAATGTATCTATAATTTATGAAGTACTCATGCTGTTATATTATCATTCTTGGATTTTTACAATCATTTTATAGCAAATTTATATCATTTTTTGGGACTAACCTATTGACATAGTGCCCAATACCAGTTGATGTTTTTTGCTTGTTTTTTACATCATAGAAAATCAATATCAACGAAGTCGAAACGCAGCGAAAAATTTTGGAGATTTTTTTTCTGGACCGGAAGACACCCGGTGCACCAAAGAAGTACGGGAGGGATACCCGGAGGGTCCCCAGACGTGCCCTGGTGGGTTGTACCCACCTTGGTGGCCTCCTGCACCACCTCTTCACCCTGTAAATTTCCAAATATTCCAAAAACCCTAGGGGAGTCACTAGATCGGAAGTTCCACCGCCGCAAGCCTCTATATCCACAAACACCAATCTAGACCCCGTTCCAGCACCCTGCCGGAGGGGGAAATCATCACCGGTGGCCATCTTCATCATCCTGGCGGCCACCATGATGAGGAGGGAGTAGTCCACCCTCGGGGTTGAGGGTTTGTACCAGTAGCACGATCTTGAGATGGCACGATCTTGATGTATCACGGGCTTTGTTAATATAGTTGGATCATATGGTGTTTCTCCCTATCTATCTTGTTGTGATGAATTGAGTTTTCCCTTTGATATTTGGTTTTTATCGGATTGAATACTTTTATGGATTTGAGAGCACTTGATACATGCCTTCCATATGAATACCCGTGGTGACAATGGGGTATTATATTGATTCACTTGATATATGTTTTGGCACTCAACTAGTGGATTCCCGAGGTGACATTGGGGTAATCAATGCATAGGGATTGATGCACATTGTCGTCTTTGTTTCTCCGGTAGAAATCTTGGGGAACTCTTTGAGGTTCTTTGTGTTGGATTGAATATAATGAATCTGAATTTTCTTGGGTGTTATTTTAGTATGAACTCTTGGTTAGATCGATCGGAAAGAATAGCTTGGTGTTATTTTAGTATGAACTCTAGGATAGATTGATCGGAAAGAATAGCTTTGAGGTGGTTTCGTACCCTACAGACAATTTCGTCTTATGTTCTACGCTAGATAGGAACTTTGGAGTGATTCTTCATCGCAGTTTGAGGGATGGTTATATGATCCAATTAGATTAGCATTGTTGAGAAATTGCACTAGCAAAAGTATGGAACCTAGGCCTCATTTTCAAGCATTGAAATACGGTTTGTGCTCACTTTTATCGTTTGCTACCTCACTATTTTTATTTATTCAGATTATAAAAATATATTTCTACCACCCATGTTATACTTTTATCACCATCTCTTCGCCAAACTAGTGCGCCTATACAATTTGCCATTGTATTGGGTGTGTTGGGAACACAAGAGATTACTTGTATTTGGTTGCAGGGTTGTTTGAGAGAGACCATCTTCAACCTACGCCTCCCACGGATTGACAAGCCTTAGGTCATCCAATTGAGGGAAATTTGCTATTGTTCTACAAAACTCTGTGCTTCGAGGCCCAACACGAGTCTATAAGAATAAATTTGCATAGTAGACATCACTAAACTGCCACATCGGCGATGACTCGGCCCATCTTTCGTCGCATGATGCCCAAGGAGGGGGTGCTATGTCGACACACATGACGCCCTTGTACGGGGCACCATGCCCCTTCGTAAAAATCCCTTGGGCTAGCGCGAGAAGGGCTCATACCCTAGCCAAGAGGGTTCTGTTATGTCGGTGGCTTCTCTCACCCCCCCCCCGGTTGCCCCTCTCTTCCTCCTCAAAATCTGTGTCGTAGAAGTGCAGATCAAAGGGGGAAATTGGTGGATCTTCTTCCCCTCCCAGTCCTCAAGGTATTCCCCTAACTTTCCCCTCTTTTTATTGGTTTTGTTTTTTGTATTGACCCCATATGTGCAAACCCTAGTTCATCAATTTCTCGAAATTTGTTGATGTTTGCACATGTCTTAGAAATGTATGGGTAGGGATTTGTATGGTATGATTAGGATTTGGTACTTATAGTTGGTTTTTGACACAGATCATTGACGGCGATCATCCTTTACATTAGCATCATCAATATTCTTGCCACTACATGGGTGTTGAAACACGGAACTTGTAATCTTCCATTGTGGCCCGCCTTTGACACATCTTGCACGGATAACCCCATGGCGATGATTCTTATGTTCCTTACATTTGACCAAATAACGCAGTTTGGAGTTTGACTTGTCCACAAAGAAACTTAACCGCGTAGTCCTTAACCCATATTTGAAGTTCTACCAAGCTTTCAAATATTGTTCCTTCACTAACATCATATACACTTACTCCGGTATATCGCTTTGAGGTTAACCTTGGTGCAAGATGAAGTTCTACCAAGCTTTCAAATATTGTTCCTTCACTAACATCATATACACTTACTCCGGTATATCGCTTTGAGGTTAACCTTGGTGCAAGAATTTTACATGTGCCACCATCAACAATCGGCTAGGCATAGATCAAGCAACAATGATGTCTCGTGACCCCGGCCTATTACCTTCTTGAAAGCATTGGCTTCTTTAGCCGTCAAACCATCCCCATCTATTTCTTCATCCGAGCCTTCGTCCTCCTAGTTCCCCGCATAGGACCTATTATATGGAATGTCATGATCTATGTCCTCTTCTATGCAATTTGCCTCCACATCACCAACATAAATGGTCATGATGATAAGCCTCCGATTCATCACCATCAAACTCATGACCATCCATGTGCAAGTCTTGATTATCAAGTTGGTCATTCCCGACGGGGCTCAAAGGTTGTATCATTGGAGTTTGGCTCATTGTTATGTCATACACATCTGGATTAACATTTGGTGACTCTCGAACCAGGATTCTAACATGACATGAAGATGCACAACGATTCAAATCAATGTGCAACCGCGCACAAACAACCTTTGTGGCAAATAACTCAAAATGATTTATCTTGTGAGGCCAACACACTCTCCTTATATGCTTCTGATACGTCTATTTTGGATGTTTCATATGCATTAATATGCTATTTCATATTATTTTTGGGACTAACCTATTAACCTAGAGCCCAGTGCCAGTTTCTGTTTTTTTTTCCTTATTTTTGAGCTTCGCATAGAAGGAATACCAAACGGAAAAAAAAAACTTCGCAATGAATTTTCTTGGACCAGAAGACAACCATGAGACTTGCAGATCAAGTCAGAAGAGCCACGAGGCAGCCACAAGGGGGGAGCGCACGCCCAGGGGGTAGGATGCGCCCCTACCTTTGTGGGGCGCTCGTGACTCCTTTGACCTAATTCTCCATCCTATATATTGACATATATCCCCAAACCACCAGAAGCATCCATGAAATCAATTTTCCACCGCTGCAACCTTCTGTACCCGTGAGATCCCATCTAGGGGCCTTTTACGGCACCCTGCCGGAGGGGGATTCGATCACGGAGGGCTTCTACCTCAACTCTATTACCCTTTCGATGAAGAGTGGGTCCATTGCTAGTAGCTAGATGGCTTCTTCTCTCTCTTTGATTCTCGATACCATGTTCTCCTTGATGTTCTTGGAGATCTACCCGGTGTAATCTTCTTTTGCGTGTGTTTGTTGAGATTCGATGAATTGTGGATTTATGATCATCTTATCTATGAATATTATTTGAATCTTCTCTGAATTCTTATGTGCATGCTTTGATATCTTTGTAATTCTCTTCGAACTATCGGTTTAGTTTGGCCAACTAGATTGGTTTTTCTTCGAATGGGAGAAGTGCTTAGCTTTGGGTTCAATCTTGCGGTGTCCTTTCCAAGTGACAGTAGGGGCAGCAAGGCACGTATTGTATTGTATTGTTGCCATCGAGGATAAAAAGATGGGGTTTACATCATATTGCTTCAGTTTATTCCTCTACATCATGTCATCTTACTTAATGCGTTACTCTATTCTTCATGAACTTAATACTCTAGATGTAGGTAGGAGTCGGTCGATGTGTGGAGTAATAGTAGTAGATGCAGGCAGGAGTCGGTCTACTTGACACGGACGTGACGCCTATATTTCATAATCATTGCCTTAGATATCGTCATAACCTTGCGCTTTTTTATCAATTGCTCGATAGTAATTTGTTCACCCACCGTATTATTTGTTATCTTGAGAGAAGCCTCTAGTGAAACCTATTTCCCCCGGGTCTATTTTCCATCATACACTACAGGAATCAGGCACTTTGCCATCAGCCATGGATGACGGCAAAGGCATGCGAGGCGGATGGCAAAGACCTTTGCCATTAGCCAGCAAACGGCAACATGTCCGGCTGAATAGGCTACGACAAAGGCCTCTTTGCCGTCTGCTGACGGACAGCAAAGATGCAAAGGCCTTTGGCATCTATAAGTAGACGGCAAAGAACCTAGATGGCACACATGGTAGTTTAGGTCCGTTAAGTGGTTAACGGCGTGCTTCGCCATCAGCTGGTAGACGGAAAAGTCCTTTGCATCTTTGCCGTCAGCCAGCAGACGAGAAAGATGCAAAGGCCTTTGTCGTCTACCAGCGGACGGCCAATCTGCAAAATAGGCCAACCCAGTATACCCCAGGTTGCATAGGTAGCTGATACGTCTCCAATGTATCTATAATTTATGAATGATTCATGCTATATTATTATCTGTTTTGAATGATTACGGTCTTTATTATACACTCTTATATTACTTTTGGGACTAACCTATTAACCGGAGGCCCAGCCCATATTGTTGTTTTCTTGCCTATTTCAGTGTTTCAAAGAAAAGGAATATCAAACGGAGTCAAACGAAATGAAACCTTCTGGAGCGTGATTTTTGAAATGAACATGATCCGGGAGACTTGGAGTTCACCTCAGAGAATCTTCGAGGAGGCCACGAGGGAGGGGGCGCGCCCCCCCTATTGGGCGCGCCCCCCTATCTCGTGGGCCCCTCGAGCGTCCCCCGACCGACTTCTTTCGCCTATATATCTCCATATACCCCGAAAACATCAAAACACAAGATAGAACGGGAGTTCCACCGCCACAAGTCTCTGTAGCCACCAAAAGTCAATCGGGACCCTGTTCCGACACCCTGCCGGAGGGGGGGATCCCTCACCGGCGGCCATCTTCATCATCCCGGCGCTCTCCATGACAAGGAGGGAGTAGTTCACCCTCGGGGCTGAGGGTATGTACCAGTAGCTATGTGTTTGATCTCTCTCTCTCTCTCGTGTTCTTGATTTGGCACGAGCTTGATGTATCGTGAGCTTTGCTATTATAGTTGGATCTTATGATGTTTCTCCCCCTCTACTCTCTTGTAATGGATTGAGTTTTCACTTTGAAGTTATCTTATCGGATTGAGTCTTTAAGGATTTGAGAACACTTGATGTATGTCTTGTCGTGCTTATCTGTTGTTACAATGGGATATCATGTGATCCACTTGATGTATGTTTTGGTGATCAACTTGCGAGTTCCTCCCATGAACCTATGCATAGGGGTTGGCACACGTTTTCGTCTTGACTCTCTGGTAGAAACTTTGGGGCACTCTTTGAAGTACTTTGTGTTGGTTGAATAGATAAATTTGAGATTGTGTGATGCATCATATAATCATGTCCACGAATACTTGAGGTGACAATGGAGTATCTAGGTGACATTAGGGTTTTGGTTGATTTGTGTCTTAAGGTGTTATTCTAGTACGAATTCTATGATAGATTGAACGGAAAGAATAGCTTTGTGTTATTTTACTATGGACTCTTGAATAGATAGATCAAAAAGGATAACTTTGAGGTGGTTTCGTACCCTACCATAATCTCCTCGTTTGTTCTCCGCTATTAGTTGCTTTGGAGTGACTCTTTCTTGCATGTTGAGGGATAGTTATATGATCTAATTATGTTATTATTGTTGAGAGAACTTGCACTAGTGAAAGTATGAACCTTAGGCCTTGTTTCCTACCATTGCAATACCATTTACGCTCACTTTTATCGCTTTCTACCTTGCTGTTTTTATAATTTCAGATTACAAATACCTTTATCTACTATCCATATTGCACTTGTATCACCATCTCTTCGCCGAACTAGTGCACCTATACAATTTACCATTGTATTGGGTGTGTTGGGGACACAAGGGACACTTTGTTATTTGGTTCCAGGGTTGTTTGAGAGAGACCATCTTCATCCTACGCCTCCCACGGATTGATAAACCTTAGGTCATTCACTTGAGGGAAATTTGCTACTATCCTACAAACTCTGCACTTGGAGGCCCAACAACGTCTACAAGAAGAAGGTTGTGTAGTAGACATCAGTAGCTGCCACGTGGCAGCTTTGCCATCTTCGAGCTGACAGCAAAGACCTTTGCCATCTGCCAGCAGACGGCAAAGTGGCTATAAAGCCCCCGTTTTTTCTGTTTTTCTTAAATTCATTCAATTTGACAGAATTTCACATATATATATACACACACATTTCAAAATAATTTCTACAAGCATACCAACAATAAGTTTCCAACAACATATACAAGTTTCCAACAACATACAATGGTTTCCAACAACATTTCCATACATGCATATCCAAAACAAGTTTCCAACAAGTTTCCATAATTAAAAAGGAAGCACAAGTAGAAGAGTACACTCCATCAATGCAAGCTTCCTCATCTCAAGAAAATCTGCATATTAGGAAATATGAAAGTTAGAAGAAGAAGAAGAAGACTAGCTAGAAGAAAAAGAAGAAAAATAATAAGAAGAAGAATTTATCTTCTCTTTCTTTTTCTCCTCTCCTCTTCTTTATCTTCTTCTTCTAACTAAGGTAGGTAAAAATGCCATTTTTTAGCTAGGTAAAAATGCTAAGTGTGTAGGTCATTTTAGAGCAAAGCTGGGTAAATAGGTCATTTTGGAGCTAACCTAGGTAGTTAAGCCATTTTTGAGCTAACTAAGCATATTTATTCATTTTGGAGGACAAAATGGTAAGTGTAGGTCATTTTAGAGCTATCCTAGTTCACTAGTAGAAAAACGACTTTTAGTACCGGTTCGTAAGGACCTTTAGTACCGGTTCTGCAACCGGTATTAAAGAGTGGGGACTAAAGGTCCCCCGCCTTTAGTACCGGTTCAACACGAACCGGGACCAAAGGCCCACCACGTGGCACGAGGCGCGCCGTGGTCTGGGGGACCTTTAGTCCCGGTTGGTAAGGATTTATTTTTATTTTTATTTTTGAAATAAAGCAAAAACACCTCGTCTACTGGGCCGGCACCGCCTGCATACGACTAGAAACCCAATCTCTAGTTGGGCCAGGATACAGGCCGTACGGCCCAGTAGGCCCCACAGGGCAGAAGACTTACAATAGGCCCACAAAGGCCTGCTTAGAGAGGAGCTCGACACGGTAGCCGCGGCGGGGCTTATAAACCGGTGCGAGCTCCTCTCAACTAGCAAGGTGGGACTAAACATTATGCACTGCGGGTGGCAGCGCACCACCTTTAATACCGGTTGGTGGCTCCAACCGGTACTAAAGGGGGGGGGTCTTTAGTACCGGTTGGAGCCACCAACCCGTAGTAAAGCCACCACCTTTAGTACCGGTTGGTGGATCCAACCGGTACTAAGGACCCCTCCCCTTTAGTACCGGTTAGAGCCACCAACCCGTACTAAAGGCCACCACCTCTTTAATACCGGTTCGTGACACGAACTAGTACTAAAGGTTCGCCATGAACCGGTACTAATGAGCGCCGCCCGCCTGGCCGTTGGAACCGGCAGTAATGGTCACATTAGTGCCGGTTCAATTGCAAACCGGGACTAATGAGTTTCACATTAGACCCTTTTTCTACTAGTGGTTAAAACGGTCATTTTGGAGCTAGGTAAGGTTATTTTGTCATTTTGGAGGAAAATAAACTAATTATATGATAGTTTGGAGGTAAACCAAGGTTATTATGCCATTTTTTACCTAAGTAAGCTAATTATGTCATAAATGAACTAGGTAAGCTAAGTATAGATCATTGTTAAGCTATCCTAGGTAGTTATGACATTTTCAGCTAACTAAGCATATTAAGTCTTTTAGGAGGAAAAAAAATCTAAGTATAGGTCATTTTATAGTTGTCCTAGGTAAAGTATGTCAGTTCGGAGCTAAGTAAGGTTATTATGTCATTTTCGGGGAAAATAAGCTAATTATAGGTCATTTTGGAGCTAAACCAAGGTTAGTATGCCATTTTTTACCTAAGTGAGCTAATTATGTCATAAATGAACTAATTATAGATCATTATTGAGCTATCCTAGGTAGTTATGCCTTTTTTACCTAAGTGACCTAACTATGTCCTAAATGAACTAGCTAAGCTAGCTATAGATCATTATTGAGCTATCCTAGGTAGGTATACCATTTTCTAGCTAACAAAGCATATCAAGTCATTTTGGAGGAGAAAATGCTAAGTATAGGTCATTTAATAGCTATCCTAGGTAGAATATGTCATTTTGGAGCTAACTAAGGTTATTCTGTCATTTTCGAGGAAAATAAGCTACGTATAGGTCATTTTGGAGCTAAGTAGGTCATTTCTTAAGCTAAGTATGCATTTGTTAAGAAAAACACTTGGGAAAACTTACCATCATCACAGAGGTGAAGGAGCGCTCGGGTTTGCGTCAGTGCCAGACGGAGAAGGACCGGTCAGGGTTGCGCCACCGTGAGACGGAGAAGGATCGGTCGATGCTTATCGGGAGGCGTGCTGCACGAAAGATCATTTGCGATGTCTAGTTAGCATGATGCAACTGAAATATGAATACTAGTAAATAATGACCATTCAAATGAAACTCACCGTGTCTACTATACCAATCTGGGGCATCGACGGAGGGGTCTGGCCGTTTTTTCTCGCACACAGACTGCACATTTTGTTTTCACGAGTCAGTCATATCAGTTAGTAATGAAACGAACATTACGTGCATGATTTGGCCAATATGCGGGATAAACTTACCATGAGGAGCTCGTATAGGGATCGGTGACCCATGTTGTTCTGGTTCCTCTCTGCCTCCAACAGACTAGCCGACCTCTCCTCTAACTTCCTCTCCCTCTGTGCTGCTTGCCTATTTGCCTCCGCCAGAAGCTCCTGGGTCCTAGCCTCGACGGTGAGGTCCATTGGCTGTGGTCGACGCCTCATATCAGGAAGAGACATCGTCTGGTGCTTCTTGATCTCCGAGAGACTTCTAGAACAACGTATCAGTCCATCCCCAATGGCTACCGAGCCATGTTTCCTCCCGTCACCAGATAGCATCATGAGCTCAGGATCAAAAAGACTCCTTGTTGTTTGTACCTCACGAGCTTGTTGTAGGAGGAGATGTTGGTGTAGCTCTCTATATGATCGAGGTCATCCTCCGAGAATGCCTTGGCCTTCTTGTATGGGGCACTATGGGCCATGGCATAGAGGTCGTACATCGGTGGCACCTCCTTGTTGTTTTGTCGCGCCTAAAATAGAGGAACAGGGTAAATTAGTAATTAAAGGGCTAAAGCTAGCATGAAGAATGAAATTGCATAAATCATTAAGGGCTCGAACCACATACCCAGTGGTGGAGCTCCCTGGATGGTGTGGCACACCTTCCATTTGGGCACACCTTCCATTTGGGCACGCTTATCCCTGGCCTTATTGTGGATGGCTAACCATTGGGGAGAGCACCACTCATCCAGCAACCTCTCCCAACAGTCCATCCTATCCGCACACCATCTCGGGGGCACCTAAGTTAGACAAATAGAAATTTCAGCGCTACGCCTATGAATTAAATCAAGGAAACTAGGTACAAGGCCTTAAGAATAGGTAATTACCTTCATGTACTTATCCTTACTCAGATACTTGCCATGACACTTCTTCTTGGCCCTCCTAATTCTAGTCGAGGCGTAGTAGTCTCGAATAGCCTGCACCCGAGCCTCGTGTTGTAAGTTCTGAAGTAGGCGCTTGCACTCGGCTTTGAGAACCATAGCCGCGTCGGCATCGTGTTCCGCAAGACACCTGTAGAAGCTCTGCAATCAAACAAGACAACACTGATTAGTACAATCACTAGGTACTGTTGATTTTTAATTCTGTAAAGGAGAAACTAACCAAAACCATCAGCTCACAATATTGGCCACCGTCTTGCACATGACACCATCGACCATCTCCCCCGGCGGGGTTGGGGCAGCCTCGTGCAGCTCCCAGGTTAGTGCTAGTTGTGGAACCTCACCCTCACCGGGCAACGTGACCCACCCCAGGAAGTGGTGCCAGCAAAGCACACCAAGGAGTTGGTTGAGCCTGCGGACACCATATGCGTGTATCTAACCCCTGCAGTATGACAAGGACAACACATTAGATATTAATTTGAAGAAACATGAAGGCAAAAGGTTAAAAAAGAGTAACTGCACTTACTTCTCCCCGTTAGGCTCAATCAACCACCTCTGGTCGCGGGTCGCTGGCACGGACGGGAGCTTTGTACCACCACGCTGGTAGAGCTTCTTGCCCCCCTCAACCAGCTCACCCTCACTGTAGCTATCGTCAGAAAAGGTCTCCTTGCCACCATCAGCATGGCCGCTAGTCTCCGGAGTCATGTGGGACGAAGACTCTGGGACCTGAGTCTCCTGGGAGGAAGACTCTGGGACTTGTGTCTCGTCGGAAGTAGGCTCAGCGACCCGAGGCTCGTCGACCCAAGGCTCATGGACCGGAGTCCGAGACGGGTCCAAGTCAAATGGGTCCACCTGAGACGGAGCACTCCGGTGGTCCAGAGAATCAGCTGGGGGTGGGGGCGAGGAAGGCACAACAGCCTTCCTACCTCTCCCGCTGCCATGTCCACCTCTACTTGCACCCCTCTTTGTCTTCCCCCGACCTCTCCAGGCCGAAGAAGAAGCGCCCACCGGTGTATGCATGTTGTCTACCAACGCTCTCCAAAGGTGTTGGGGTGGAATAACAGCACCCCTCCCAGCACGCGCCGAGGAAGGAGGCTCGGAGCACTCTCGACCAACGCCCACCATTTGTCAACACCTACAATGACAAAGAGTAAACGAAATTAGTACAACATAAACATAATAAAAAAATAAGTGTGTATCATCATTAGGAACATAATAAAAGTTGAATACCGAATAACATAAACTAATTAATATCGGGGTCGGGGTGCTGTGTCAGGGTCTCAGGGTGTCGTTAGTGTCGCGTCGGGGTGCTGTGTCGGGGTCAGGGGTGCCGTGTCGGGGTCGCGGTGTCGAGGCGGGGTCGGGGTGTCGTGTCGGGGTCAGGGTGTCGGAGTCAGGGGGTCGTGGTCGGGGTGTCGTGGTCGGGATGGCAAATCCTCGACCTCTCGGCGATCCTTGACCTCTCGACTCCTTTTCCCCTCGACCCTCGACACCTCGATCCTTGACCCCTAGACCCTCGACTCATTTTCCCCTCTATCCTCAACCCCTCGACCCATTTTCCCCTTGACCCTCGACCTCTCAACACCTCAATCCTTGACCCCTAGACCCTCGACCCCTTTTCCCCTCGACTCCTTGACCCCTCGGCAACCCTCGACCATCGGCAACCCTCTTTTTCTACTTTTCCTACTTTTTTTCATCTTCTTCTTCTACTTATTTTTTTCATCTTCTTCTTTCTTCTTTGTCTCCTTCTCCTTCTTCTACTTATTGTTCTTTTTTTCATCTTCTTCTTCTTCCTCTTCTTCTTTTACTTCTTTTTCCCTCTTTCTTGTTTATTCTTAAAAAACAGAAGAAAAAAACTACCTAAACTAATTAAACTAAATAACCTAAAATAATTAAACATAAACTAACTAAACTAAAAAACCAAAACTAATTAAACCTAAACTAAATAAACCTAATAACCTAAACTAATTAAACCTAAACTAACTAAACTAATTAAACTAAATAACCTAAACTAAAGAACCGAAACTAATTAAACCTAAACAAACTAAATAACCTAACGTAATTAAACCTAAACCTAACAGAAAAAACTGGAGAGGGGTGGCAGGGGCTCACCATGGGGGCGGCGAAGGGGTGGGGTGGCGACGGGGCAG
>NC_041383.1:512914693-512934378 GCF_002162155.2 Triticum dicoccoides
CGACGGGGAGGCTCGTGAGGTGGTGGGGAGGCAGGGAGGGGGCAGCGACGAGGCAGGAAGGGGCGGCGACGGGGCGAGGAGGGTCGGCGACTGGGCGGGGAGTGTGCGGCGGCGATGGCGCGAGGTGGAAGGGAGGGGGCGGTGACGGTGCTCGTCGGGCGCAGAGGAAAGAGGAGAGAAAGAGAGGGGGCAACGGCAGGGACGCAGCTCGTTATGTTATTTTGAAGCTTTGTCGTCCGCCTTGCCTTTGCCGTCCGCTAGCTGAAGGCAAGGGACGCTTTGTCGTCTGCTGGTAGACGGAAAAGAGGGGGCCGTTAGGGTTTAACGGCCAGTGGGCCAAACCCCCTCTTTGTCGTCTGCTAGCGGACGACAAAGCGCAGACGACAAAAAGTCGGCTGATGGAAAGGCCTTCCTTTGCCATCCGCTGCCTCTTTGTCGCCTGCTTTCTGCTGGCTGATGACAAAGCCATTCTTTGTCGTGTGCTAGCTGACGACAAAGAGGGGGCAGATGGCAAATCTGTTGATTCCAGTAGTGATACAAGTTTCGGATCTACTATTTTGCAATCTTTTACTTTCCGATCTATAAACCAAAAATACCAAATGTATTTATTTTACCTTTTGTTTAGTTTCATCTATCTCTATTAGATCTCACTTTTGCAAGTGACCGTGAAGGGATTGACAACCCCTTTATCGTGTTGGGAGCAAGTTGTTTGATTGTTTGTGCAGGTACTGGTGATTTGTGCGTTGTCTCCTACTGGATTGATACCTTGGTTCTCTAACTGAGGGAAATACTTATCTCTACTTTGCAGCATCACCCTTTCCTCTTCAAGGGAAAAACCAACGCAAGCTCAAGAAGTAGCGGGAAGAATTTCTGGCGCCATTGCCGGTGAGATCTATGCCAAGTCAAGACATACCAAGTATCCATCGTAAAACTCTCATCTCTTGCTTTACATTATTACCCATTTCCCTCTCGTTTTCCTCTCCCCCACTTCTAAAACGATTTTCAAAAAGATTCACCCTTTTCTTTGCTCTTCTTCCATTCGACTTCTTCGTTTGCTTTTTGTGTGCTCGTGTGTTGGATTACTTGCTTTGTCACGACGGCTCAAGAGAATACCAAATTGTGTGACTTTTCCAACACTAATAACAATGATTTTATTAGTACTCCGGTTGCTCCCGCCACTAGTGCAGAATCTTATGAAATTAGTGCCGCTTTGGTGAATCTTGTTATGAAAGATCAATTTTCCGGCCTTCCTAGTGAAGATGTTGCATCCCATCTAAATAGTTTTGTTGAGTTGTGTGACGTGCAAAAGAAGAAAGATGTGGATAATGATATTGTTAAATTGAAGCTATTTCCGTTTTCACTAAGAGATCATGCTAAAACTTGTAAAACTAGTATTGTTTCATCTTTGCCTAAAAATAATATTGATTCCTGGAATAATTGTAAAGATGCTTTTATTTCCTAGTATTTTCCTCCCGCTAAGATCATCTTCCTTAGTAATGATATTATGAATTTTAAGCAACTTGATCATGAACATGTTGCGCAATCTTGGGAGAGGACGAAATTGCCCTAATCATGGTTTGAATTTGTGGATGATTATACAAAGAAATTATGCTGGATTGAATTTTGCTTCTAAAAATCTTTTAGATTCGGCTAAGGGAGGCACTTTTATGAAATTACTTTAGGAGAATCTAATAAACTCCTAGATAATATTATGGTTAATTATTCTCAATGGCACACCGAAAGATCTTCCACTAGTAAAAAAGTGCATGCGGTTAAAGAGATTAATGTTTTGAGTGGAAAGATGGATGAACTTATGAAATTATTTGCTAGCAAGGGTGCTTCTATTGATCCTAATGATATGCCTTTGTACACTTTCATTGAGAATAATAATGAATCTATGGATGTAAATTTTGTTGGCAGGAAATTTTTTGTTAATAATGCGTATAGAGGTCATTTTAATCCTAGGCCATTTCCTAGTAATTTCTCTAATAATTATGGAAATTCCTACAACAATTCTTATGGAAATTATAATAAGATGTCCTATGATTTTGAGAATAGTGTTAAAGAACTTATGATTTCACAAAAGAGTTTCAATGCCCTGGTTGAACAAAAATTGCTTAAGATTGATGATTTGGCTAGGAACATGGATAGAATTTCTCTTGATGTTGATTCTTTGAAAATTAGATCTATTCCACCCAAGAATGATATCAACGAATCTCTAAAGGCTATGAGAATATCCATTGATCAGTGTAAAGAAATAACCACTAAGATGCGTGCTAAACGAGATTGGTTTGTAAAAGCGTGTTCTTCTAGTTTTCGTGAAAATAATGATGAAGATCTTAAAGTGATTGATGTGACTCCTATTGAATCTTTGTTTACCAATATAAATCTTTATAAATATGGGACTGGAGATGAGTCAACTTTAGTTAAAAGGCATCCCAACGATTCGGAGTTTTTAGATCTTTATGCAAAAATTGATAAAAGTGGGATTGGAGAGGTCTAAACTTTAAGTAGCAATGAACCCACTCTTTTGGATTTCAAGGAATTTAATTATGATAATTGTTCTTTAATAGATTGTATTTCCTTGTTGCAATCCATGTTGAATTCTCGTCATGCTTATAATCAAAACAAAGCTTTTACTAAATATATCGTTGATGCTATGATGCAATCTTTTGAAGAAAAGCTTGAATTGGAAGGTTCAATCCCTAGAAAACTTTATGATGAGTGGGAACCTACTATTAAGATTAAGATAAATATTATGAGTGACATGCTTTGTGCAATTTGGGTGCTAGCGTTTCCACGATTCCAAAACCTTTATGTGATGAGTTAGGTTTCCGTGAATTTGATGATTGTTCTTTAAATTTGCATCTTACGGATTCCACTATTAAGAAACCTATGGGAAGGATTAATGATGTTCTTATTGTTGCAAATATGAATTATGTGCCCATGGATTTCATTGTTCTTGATATAGATTGCAATCCTACATGTCCTATTATTCTTGGTAGACCTTTCCTTAGAACGATTGGTACAATTATTGATATGAAAGAAGGAAACATTAGATTTCAATTTACGTTAAGGAAGAGCATGGAAGACTTTACTAGAAATAAAATTAAGTTGCCATATGAATCTATTATGAGATCTCCTTATGGATTCCATACAAAAGATGGCAATACCTAGATCTATTCGTGTTTTATGCCTAGCTAAGGGCGTTAAACAATAGCGCTTGTTGCGAGGCAACCCAATTTTATATTTTCTTTTTGTGTTTTGCTCCTGTTTTGCTTTAAATAATTCATCTAGCCTCTGGTTAGATGTGGTTTTGTGTTTTAATTAGTGTTTTTGCCAAGTAAGACCTTTGGGATGGCTTACGGTGATAGTTGTTTTGATCTTGCTGAAAAACATAAACTTTTGCACCCAGGAAAATAACTTTCATAATTCACACAAGCGTGCTTTTGATCTGATTCTTTACACAAGATTGATACAAAAATTTCCCAGGTTGTCCTAATTTTTCAGAATTTTTGGAGTTACAAAAGTATTTGAAGTTCCCAGATTTCTACAAACTATCATGTTTTTGATAGATTCTGTTTTCTCTGTGTTGTTTGCTTATTTTGATGAATCTATTGGTAGTATAGGGGAGTATGAACCATGTAAAAGTTGGAATACTGTAAATATTACACCAATATAAATAAAGAATGAGTTCACAACGGTACCAAAAGTGGTGGTTTATTTTCTTATACTAACGGAGCTTATGAGATTTTCTGTTGAGTTTTGTGTTGTGAAGTTTTCAAGTTTTGGGAAAGGATTTGTTGGACTATGGAATAAGGAGTGGCAAGAGCCTAAGCTTGGGGATGCCCAAGGAACCCCAAAGTAATATTCAAGGAAAACCAAGAGCCTAAGCTCGGGGATGCCCCGAAAGGCATCCCCTCTTTCGTCTTCGTCTATCGGTAACTTTACTTGAGGCTATATTTTTATTCACCACATGATATGTGTTTTGCTTGGAGCGTCTTGTATGATTTGAGTATATGAATTTTAGTTTCCACAATAATCCTTGTTGTACACACCTTTTAATAGGGACACACATGAACCGTGATTTATTAGAATACTCTATGTGCTTCACTTATATCTTTTGAGCTAGGCAATATTGCTCTAGTGCTTCACTGATATCCTTTCAGAGCACGACAGTTGTTTTATTTTATAGAAATTTTTGAATTCTCATGCTTAACATATATTATTTTGAGAGTTTTTTTAAACAGCTTGGTAATTTTCTTTGGTTATAAATTTAGTCCTAATATGATAGGCATCCAAGAGGGATATAATAAAAAATTCATATAAAGTGCATTGAATACTATGAGAAGTTTGATTCCTTATGATTTTTTGAGATATAAAGATGGTAATATTAGAGTCATACTACTGAGTAATTGTGAATTGGAGAGATACTTGTGTTGAGGTTTGTGATTCCCGTAGCATGCACGTATGGTGAATAGTTATGTAACGAAGTTGGAGCATGAGTTATTTATTGATTGTCTTCCTTATGAGTGGTGGTCGGGGACGACCGATGGTCTTTTCCTACCAATCTATCCCCCTAGGAGCATGCACATAGTACTTTGTTTCGATGACTAGTAGATTTTTGCAATAAGTATGTGAGTTCTTTATGACTAATGCTGAGTCCATGGATTATACGCACTCTTACCCTTCCATCATTGCTAGCCTCTCTAGTATCGCGCAACTTTCACCGCTACCATACACCCAGCATATACCTTCCTCAAAACAGCCTCCATACCTATATTATTGCATTTCCATAGCCATTCCAAGATATATTGTCATGCAACTTTCCACCGTTCCGTTTATTATGACATGCTTCATCATTGTCATATTGATTTGCATGATCATGTAGTTTACATCATATTTGTGGCAAAGCCACCTTTCATAATTCTTTCATACATGTCACTCTTGAGTTATTGCACATCCTGGTACACCGCCGGAGGCATTCATAGAGAGTCATATTTTGTTCTAAGTATCGAGTTGTAATTCTTGAGTTTTAAGTAAATAGAAGTGTGATGATCATCATTATTAGAACATTGTCCCATGTGAGTAAATAAAAAAAGTGGCCAAAGAAGCCAAAAAAATGAGAGAAAAAGAGAGAAGGGGCAATGTTACTATCCTTTTTCCACACTTTTGCTTCAAAGTAGCACCATGATCTTCATGATAGAGAGTCTCCTATTTTGTCATTTTCATATACTAGTGGGAATTTTTCATTATAGAACTTGGCTTGCATATTCCAACGATAGGCTTCCTCAAATCGCCCTAGGTCTTCATGAGAAAGCAGCTGGATGCACACCCACTTAGTTTTTCTTTTGAGCTTTCATATACTTATAGCTCTAGTGCATCTGTCCCATGGCAATCCCTACTCACTCGCATTGATATCTATTGATGGGAATCTCCATAGCCCATTCATACGCCTAGTTGGTGAGACTATCTCCCTCTTTTTGTCTTCTCCACAACCACCATATTCTATTCCACCTATAGTGTTATGTCCATGGCTCACGCTCATGTATTGCGTGAAAGTTGAAAAGGTTTGAGAAAACCAAAAGTATGAAACAATTGCTTGGCTTGTCATCGGGGTTGTGCATGATTCGAATATTTTGTGTGATGAAGATGGAGCATAGACAGACTATATGATTTTGTAGGGATAGCTTTCTTTGGCCATGTTATTTTGAGAAGACATAATTGCCTTGTTAGTATGCTTGAAGTATTATTGTTTTTATGTCAATATTAAACTTTTGTTTTGAATCTTATGGATCTGAACATTAATGCCACAATTAAGAAAAATTACATGGATAAATATGTTAGGTAGCATTCCACATCAAAAATTCTGTTTTTATCATTTACCTACTCGAGAACGAGCAGGAATTAAGCTTGGGGATGCTTGATACGTCACCAACGTATCTATAATTTTTTTATTGTTCCATGCTATTATATTATCTGTTTTGGATATTTTATATGCATTAATCTGCCATTTTATATTATTTTTGGGGCTAATCTATTAACCTAGAGCCCAGTGCCAGTTTCTGTTTTTTCCTTGTATTTGAGCTTTGCATAGAAGGAATACCAAATGGAATAAAACTTAGCCATGATTTTTCTTGCACCAGAAGACACCCAAGAGACTTGGAGTTCAAATCGGAAGACCACGAGGTGGTCACAAGGGGGGAGGGCGCGCCCCCTGCGTTGTGGGGCCCTCATGACTCGCTTGACCTAATTCTTCGTCCTATATATTCACATATATCCCCAAACCACCAGAAGCATCCACGAAAACACTTTTGCGCCGCCGCAAACTTCTATACCCATGAGATTTCATCTAGGGGCCTTTTCTTACACCCTCTCAGAGGGGGATTCGATCACGGAGGGCTTCTACATCAACTCTATTGCCCTTCCGATGAAGCGTGAGTAGTTCACCTCAGACCTACGGTTCCATACCTAGTAGCTAGATGGCTTCTTCTCTCTCTTTGATTCTCAATACCATGTTCTCCCTGATGGTCTTGGATATATATCCGATGTAATCTTCTTTTGCGGTGTGTTTGTCTAGATCCGATGAATTGTGGATTTTTTATCAGCTTACCTATGAATATAATTTAAATCTTCTCTGAATTCTTATATGCATTATTTGATATCTTTGTAATTCTCTTCGAATTATCAGTTTAGTTTGGCCAACTAGGTTGGTTTTTCTTGTAATGGGAGAAGTGCTTAGCTTTGGGTTCAATCTTGCGGTGTCCTTTCCCAATGACAGTAGGGGAAGCCAGGCACGTATTGTGTTGTTGCCATCGAGGATAAAAAGATGGGGTTTACATCATATTGCTTGAGTTTATTCCTCTACATCATGTCATCTTACTTAATGCATTACTATGTTCTTTATGAACTTAAGACTCTAGATGCAGGCAGGAGTCGGTTGATATGTGGAGTAATAGTAGTAGATGCAGGCAGGAGTCGGTCTACTTGACACGGACGTGATGCCTATATTTCATAATCATTGCCTTAGATATCGTCATAACCTTGCGCTTTTCTATCAATTGCTCGACGGTAATTTGTTCACCCACCGTATTATTTGCTATGTTGAGAGAAGCCTCTAGTGAAACCAATGGCCCCTGGGTCTATTTTCCATTATACAAGTTTCGGATCTACTATTTAGTAATCTTTTACTTTTCGATCTATAAACCAGAAAATACCAAAAATATTTATTTTACCTTTTGTTTAGTTTCATCTATCTTTATTAGATCTCATTTTTGCAAGTAACCGTGAAGGGATTGACAACCCCTTTATCGCGTTGGGAGCAAGTTGTTTGATTGTTTGTGCAGGTATTGGTGATTTGTGCGTTGTCTCTGTCGGGGAACGTAGCATGCAATTTAAAAAAAATCCTATGCTCACGCAAGATCTATCTAGGAGATGCATCGAAACGAGAGGAGGAGAGTGTGTCTATGTACCCTCAAAGACCAAAAGCGGAAGCGTTTGACAACGCGGTTGATGTAGTCGAACTTCTTTCTGTTCCGATCGATCAAGCACCGAACATCCGGTATCTCCGAGTTCTACACATGTCAGCTCGATGACGTCCCTCGAACTCTTGATCCAGCAAAGTGTCGGGGAAGTAGATGAGTTCGGTCAGCACGACGGCGTGGTGGCGATGATGGTGAAGTTATCCGCGCAGGGCTTCGCCTAAGCACTATATGAATATGACCGAAGGCGTAAACTGTGGAGGGGGGCGCCGCACACGACTAACAATTGTTGGTGTGTTTTCTAGGTGCGCCCTCCCCATGTATATATAGGTGGGAGGGGGAGAGAGGCAGCCTAGGGTCCGACCAAGTAGGAGGAATCCTACTTGGGCCCCTAGTCCAATTCGGCCTCCCACCTTTCCTTTTACCGGAAGGGGGGAAAGGGAAGAGAGGGACGAGGAAAGAAAGGGGGGCGAACACCCTCCTCCTTCTCCTATTTGGCCTCCTTCCTTAGGGCGGGGGGGGGGCGGTGCCACCCCTTGTGGGCTGGTGTGATCCCTCCTATGGCCCATAAGGCCGAATATTCCCCCGGGGGGTTCCGGTAACCCCCCTGGTACTCCGATATGTACACGATACACCCCGGAACACTTCCGGTGTTTCAATACTATCATCCTATATATCAATCTTTACCTCTTGACCATTTCGAGACTCCTTGTCATGTTTGTGGTCTCATCCGGGACTCCAAACAACATTCGGTCACCAAATCACATAACTCATATAATACAAAATTGTCATCGAATGTTAAGCGTACGGACCCTATGGGTTCGAGAAATATGTAGACATGACCGAGACACCTCTCCGATCAATAACTAATAGCGGAACATGGATGCTCATATTGGCTCCCACATATTCTACAGAGATCATTATCAGTTGAACCGTTATGACAACATACGTTATTCCCTTTGTCATCGGTATGTTACTTGCCCGAGATTCGATCGTCGGTATCTTCATACCTATTTCAATCTCATTATCCGCAAGTCTCTTTACTCATTCCGTAATGCATCATCCTGTGACTAACTCATTAGTCACTTTGCTTGCAAGGCTTCTTATGATGTGCATTACTAGAGAGGGCCCAGAGATACCTCTCCGATACTCAAAGTGACAAATCCTAATCTCGATATATACCAACCCAACAAACACCTTCAGAGATACCTGTAGAGAATCTTATAATCACCTAGTTACATTGTGACCTTTGATAGCAAACAAGGTATTCCTCCGGTATCCGGGAGTTGCATAATCTCGTAGTCGAAGGAATGTGTATTTGACATGAAGAAAGCAATAACAATAAAAGAGAACGATCATTATGCTAAGCTAACGGATGGGTCTTGTCCATCACATCATTCATCTAATAATGTGATCCCGTTCATTAAATGATAACACATGTCTATGGTTAGGAAACTTAGCCATCTTTGATTAACGAGCTAGTCTAGTAGAGGCTTTACTAGGGACACGGTGTTTTGTCTATGTATCCACACATGTATCAAGTTTCTGGTTAATAAATTCTAGCATGAACAATAAACATTTATCATGAAATAAGGAAATATACAATAACAACTTTATTATTGCCTCTAGGGCATATTTTCTTCAGTCTCCCACTTGCACTAGAGTCAATAATCTAGTTCACATCGCCATGTGATTTAACACCAATACTTCACATCGTCATGTTATTAACACCCATAGTTCACATCGCCATGTGACCAATACACAAATGGTTTACTAGAGTTAATAATCTAGTTCACATCGCCATGTGATTAACACCCAAAGAGTACTAAGGTGTGATCATGTTCTGCTTGTGAGAGAACTTTAGTCAACGGGTCTGTCACATTCAGATCCGTATGTATTTTGCAAATTTCTATGTCTACAAAGCTCTGTATGGAGCTACTCTAGCTAATTGCTCCCACTTTCAATACATATCCAGATCAAGACTCAGAGTCAACTAGATTAGTGTTTAAAGCTTGCATCATCGTAACCCTTTACGATGAACCCTTTGTCACCTCCATAACCGAGAAACATTTCCTTAGTCCTCTAAGTATAATTTTGACCACCATCTAGTGATCTACTCCTAGATCACTATTGTACCCCCTTCCTAAACTCATTGGCAAGGCACACAACAGGTATGGTACACAGCATGACATATTTTATAGAACCTATGACTGAGGCATAGGGAATGACTTTCATTCTCTCTATATATTCTGCTATGGTCGGGCTTTGAGTCTTACTCAACTTCACACCTTGCAATATAGACAAGAACCCTTTCTTTGACTGATTCATTTTGAACATCTTCGAAACTTTGCTAAGGTATGTGCTTTGTGAAAGTCCTATTAAGCATCTTGATCTATCCCTATAGGTCTCGATAGCTAATATGTAAGTAGCTTCACCGAGGTCTTTCATTGAAAAATTTCTTATTCAAATATCCTTTTATGCTATCTAGAAATTCTATATCATTTCCAATCAACAATATGTCATCCACATATAATGTCAGAAATGCCACGGAGCTCCCACTCACTTTCTTGTAAATATAGGCTTCACCATACGTTTGTATAAAACCATATGCTTTGATCACCTTATCAAAGCGTATATTCCAACTCTGAGATGCTTGCACCAGTCCATAGATGGACCGCTCGAGCTCGCACACTTTGTTAGCACCTTTAGGATTAACAAAACCTTATGGTTGCATCATATACAACTCTTCTTTAATATCCATTAAGGAATGTAGTTTTTTTACATCCATTTGCCAGATTTCATAATCATAAAATCTGGCAATTGCTAAAATGATTTGGACAGACTTAAGCATCACTACGGGTGGGAAAGTCTCATCGTAGTCAAGTCCTTGAACTTTGTAGCAAACTTTTTGCGATAAGTCAAGCTTTGTAGATAGTGACATTACTATCAACGTCAGTCTTCTTGTTGAAGATCCATTTATTCTCAATGGCTTGCCGATCATCAGGCAGTCCACCAAAGTCCACACTTTGTTCTCATATATGGATCCTATCTCAGATTTCATGGCCTCAAGCCATCTATTGGAATCTCGGCTCATCATAGCTTCTTCATAGTTTGTAGGTTCGTCATGGTCAAGTAACATGACTTCCAGAATAGGACTAACGTACCACTCTGGTGCGCGTCGTGTTCTAGTTGACCTATGAGGTTCAGTATTAACTTGATCTGAAGTTTCATGATCATTATCAATAGCTTCCTCTCTAGTTGGTGTAGGCATCACGGGAATGGATTTCTCGGATGAGCTACTTTCCAAATTGAGAGAAGGTACAATTACCTCATAAAGTTCTACTTTTCCTCCCACTCACTTCTTTCGAGAGAAACTCCTTCTCTAGAAAGGTTCCATTCTTGGCAACAAAGATCTTGCCTTCGGATATGTGGTAGATGGTGTACCCAATTGTTTCCTTAGGGTATCCTATGAAGACGCACTTCTCCAATTTGGGTTTGAGCTTACCAGGCTGAAGCCTTTTGACATAAGCATCGCATCCCCAAACTTTAAGAAACGACAACTTAGGTTTATTACCAAACCATAGTTCATACGGTGTCATCTCAATGGATTTAGATGGTGTCCTATTTAACATGAATCCAGCTGTCTCTAATGCATAACCCCAAAACGATAGTGGTAAATCAGTAAGAGACATCATAGATCGCACCATATCTAATGAAGTACGGTTACGACATTTGGACACACCATTACGCTGCAGTGTTCTAGGTGGCGTGAGTTGTGAAACTATTCCAAATTGTTTTATATGAAGGCCAAACTCATAACTAAAATATTTGCCTCCGTGATCAGATTGTAGAAACTTTATTTTCTTGTTACGGTGATTCTCCACTTTACTCTGAAATTCTTTGAACTTTCAAATGTTTCAGACTTGTGTTTCATTAAGTAGATATACCCATATCTACTAAAATCATTTGTGAAGGTCAGAAAATAATGATACCCGCCGCGTGCCTCAACACTCATTGGACCGCATACATCGGTATGTATTATTTCAAATAAGTCATTATCTCACTCCATTGTTCCGGAGAACGGAGTTTTAGTCATCTTGCCCATGAGGCATGTTTGCAAGTATCAAATGATTCATACTCAAGTGCTCCCAAAAGCCCATCAGCATGGAGTTTCTTCATGCGCTTTACACCAATATGACCTAAACGGCAGTGCCACAAGTATGTTGCACTATCATTATCAACTTTGCATCTTTTGGCATCAATATTATGAATATGTGTATCACTATGATCGAGATTCAATAAACCATTAACATTGGGTGCATGACCATAGAAGGTTTTATTCATGTAAACAGAATAACAATTATTCTCTGTCTTAAATGAATAACTGTATTGCAATAAACACGATCCTATCTTGTTCATGCTCAACGCAAACACGAAATAACATTTATTTAGGTTCAACACTAATCTCGAAAGTATAGGGAGTGTGCGATGATGATAATATCAATCTTGGAACCACTTACAGCACACATCGTTACTTCACCCTCAACTAGTCTCCATTTGTTCTGCAACTCCTGTTTTGAGTTACTAATCTTAGAAACCGAACAGGTTTACCAAGGGCTACTACGAGCACTAGTAAGGTACACATAAATAACATGTATATCAAATATACCTATGTTCACTTTGCTATCCTTCTTATCCGCCAAATATTTGGGGTAGTTCCACTTCTAGTGACCATTTCCTTTGCAGTAGAATCATGCAGTTTCCAGCTTAGGTCCAGCTCTGGGCTTCTTCACATGAGCGACAACTTGCTTGCCATTCTTCTTGAAGTTACCTCTCTTTCCCTTTGCCCTTTTCTTGAAACTAGCAGTCTTGTTAATCATCAACATTTGATGATTTTTCTTGATTTCTACCTTCGTCGATTTCAGCATCACGAAGAGCTCGAGAATTGTTTTCATCATCCCTTGCATATTATAGTTCATAAAAAAGTTCCAGTAACTTGGTGATAGTGACTAGAGAACTCTGAATCACTATCTTATCTGGAAGATTAACTCCCACTTGATTCAAGCGATTGTAGTACTCAGACATTCTGAGCAGATGCTCACTGGTTGAGCTATTCTCCTCCATCTTGTAGGCAAAGTACTTGACAGAGGTCTCATACCTCTCGACACGGGTATGAGTCTGAAATACCAATTTTAGCTCTTGGAACATCTCATATGCTCTATGGTATTGAAAACATTTTTGAAGTCCCGGTTATAAGCCGTAAAGCATGGCGCACTAAACTATCAAGTAGTCATCATATCGAGCTTGCCAAACATTCATAACGTCTACTCCTGCAATAGGTCTATCACCTAGCGGTGCATCAAGGACATAATTCTTTTGTGCAGCAATGAGGATAATCCTTAGATCACGGACCCAGTCCACATCATTGCTACTATCATCTTTCAACATTGTTTTCTCTAGGAACATATCAAAAACATAGGGGAGCTACAACATGAGCTATTGATCTATAACATAATTTTCAAATACTATTAGGACTAATGTTCATGATAAATTAAAGTTCAATTAATCATATTACTTAAGAACTCCCACTTAGATAGACATCCCTCAAGTCATCTAAATGATACGTGATCCAAATCAACTAAACCATGTCCGCTCATCACGTGAGATGGAGTAGTCATCAATGGTGAACATCTCTATGTTGATCATATCTACTATATGATTCATGTTCGACCTTTCGGTCTCCAGTGTTCCGAGGCCATGTCTGTACATGCTGGGCTCGTCAAGTTTAACCCGAGTATTCCGCATGTGCAAAACTGGCTTGCACCCGTTGTATGTGAACGTAGAGCCTATCACACCCGATCATCACGTGGTATCTCGGCACGAAGAACTTTGTAACGGTGCATACTCGGTGAGAACACTTATACCTTGAAATTTAGTTAAGGGATCATCTTATAATGCTACCGCCATACTAAGCAAAACAAGATGCATAAAAGATAAACATCACATGCAATCAAAATATGTGACATGATATGGCCATCAACATCTTGTGATTTTGATCTCCATCTCCAAAGCATCATCACGATCTCCATCGTCAGCGGCTCGACACCTTGATCTCCATCATAGCGTCGTGGTCGTCTCGCCAACTATTGCTTGTACAACTATCGCTACCGCTTAGTGATAAAGTAAAGCAATTACATGACATTTGCATTTCATATAATAAAGCGACAACCATAAGTCTCCTGCCAGTTGCCGATAACTTTTACAAAACATGATCACCTCATACAACAACATATATCACATCATGTCTTGACCATATCACATCACAACATGCCCTGCAAAAACAAGTTAGATGTCCTCTACTTTGTTGTTGCAAGTTTTACATGGCTGCTGCGGGCTTCTAGCAAGAACTGTTTTTACCTACGGCACAAAACCACAACGGTGATTTATGAAGTTTGTTGTTTTAACCTTCAACAAGGACCATCCGCAGTCAAATTTGATTCAACTAAGTAGGAGAAACAGACACCCGCCAACCACCTTTATAAAAAACTAGTTGCATGTCTGTCGGTGGAACCGGTCTCATGAACATGGTCATGTAAGGTTTGTCCGGGCCGCTTCATCCAACAATACTGCCGAATAAAAATAAGACATTGGTGGTAAGCAGTATGACGACCACCACCCAGAACTTTTTGTGTTCTACTCGTGCATATCATCTACGCATAGACCTGACTCAGATGCCACTGTTGGGGAACATAGCATGCAACTTCAAAAAAATTCCTACGCTCATGCAAGATCTATCTAGGAGATGCATAGCAACCAGATGAGTTCCATCAGCACAATGACGTGCTGACGATGATGGTGGAGTGATCCGCGCAGGGCTTCGCCTAAGCACTACGTGAATATGCCCGGAGGCATAAACTATGGAGGGGGGCGCCGCACACGGCTAAAAATCATTGATGTGTGTTCTAGACGCCCCCTCCCTAGGTATATATATAGGTGGGAGGGGGAGAGAGGCAACCTAGGGAGCGCCCAAGTAGGAGGATTCCTACTTGGGCCCCTAGTCTAATTCGGCCAGCCCCCTTTCCTTTTACCGGAAGGGAGAAAAGGGAAGAGAGGAAGGAGGAAGGAAAGGGGGTCCAAACCCCCTCTTCCTTCTCCTATTCGGCCTCCTTCCTTAGGGGGGCACCACCCCTTGTGGGCTGGTGTGCTCTGCTACCTCTTGAGCTTGCGTTGGTTTTTACCTTGAAGAGGAAAGGATGAGGCAGCAAAGTAGAGTAAGTGTTTCCCTTAGTTTGAGAACCAAGGTATCAATCCAGTAGGAGATAACGCACAAGTCACTGAATACATGCACAAACAATCAAACAAACTTGCACCCAACACGATAAAGGGGTTGTCAATCCCTTCACAGTTACTTGCAAAAGTGAGATCTAATAGAGATAGATAAATGGTAAAGTAAATATTTTTGGTATTTTTGGTTCATAGATCGGAAAGTAAAAGATTGCAAAATTGTAGATCGGAAACTAATATGATGGAAAAGAGACTTAGTGTGATGGAAAAGAGACCCGGGGGCCATAGGTTTCACAAGTGGCTTCTATCAAAATAGCAAATAATACGGTGGGTGAACAAATTGTTGCCGAGCAATTGATACAAGAGCGCATAATTATGACGACATCTAAGGCAATGATCATGAACATAGGTATCACGTCCGTGTCAACTAGACCAAAATAATTCTGCATCTACTACTATCGCTCCACACATCAACCGCTATCCAGCATGCATCTAGAGTATTAAGTTCATAAAGAACGGTGTAACATATTAAGTAAGATGACATGATGTAGAGGAATTAACTCAAGCAATATGTTGAAAACCCCATCTTTTTATCCTCGATGGCAACGATATACAATATGTGCCTTGCTGCCCCTACTATCCCTGGGAAAGGACACCGCAAGATTGAACCCAAAGCTAAGCACTTACCCCATTGCAAGAAAAACAAATCTAGTAGGCCAAACTAAACCGATAATCCATAGAGACTTGCAAAGATATCAAATCATGCATATAAAAATTCAGAGAAGATTCAAATAATATTCACAGATAATCTGATCATAAATCCACAATTCATCGGATCTCGGCAAACACACTGCAAAAGAGTATTACATCGAATAGATCTCCAAGAACATTGAGGAGAACATGGTATTGAGAATCAAAGAGAGAGAAGAAGCCACCCAGCTACAAGCTATGGACCTGTAGGTGTGTGGTAAACTACTCACACTCATCGGAAGGGCAATGGTGTTGATGTAGAAGCCCTCCGTGGTCGAATCCCCCTCTGGCAAGACGCTGGAAAAGGCCACTAGATAGGATCTCACGGGTACAGAAGGTTGCGATGGTGGAAAAGTGTTTTCGTGGCTCTCCCTCGTGGTTATGGGGTATAAGAGTATATATGGGCGAAAGAATTAGGTCAGAAGACCCTCGAGGGGCCCACGAGGTAGGGGGACGCACCCTACCCCCCCTGGGCGTGACCTCCACCCTCGTGGCCGCCTCGTTGCTTCTCCAACTTCATCTCCAAGTCTCCTGGTTTGCTTCTGGTCCAAGAAAGATCATCGCAAAAGTTTTATTCCATTTGGTATTCCTTTTCTGCGGAACTCAAAAACAGGCAAAAAACAGAAACTGGCACTAAGCTCTAGGTTAATAGGTTAGTCCCAAAAATAATATAAAATAGCATATAAATGCATATAAAACATCCAAAACAGATAATATAATAGCATGGAACAATCAAAAATTATAGATACGTTGGAGACGTATCAAGCATCCCCAAGCTTAATTCCTGTTCCTCCTCAAGTAGGTAAATGATAAAAATAGATTTTTTTATGTGGAATGCTACCTAACATATTTATCAGTATAATTCTCTTTATTGTGGCATGAATACTAGGATCCGTAAGATTCAAAACAAAAGTTTAATATTGACATAAAAACAATAATACTTCAAGCATAATAATAAAGCAATCATGTCTTCTCAAAATAACATAGCCAAAGAAAGCTATCCCTACAAAATCATATAGTCTGGCTATGCTCTATCTTCATCACACAAAATATTTAAACCATGCACAACCCCGATGACAAGCCAAGCAATTGTTTCATACTTTTGATGTTCTCAAACTTTTTCAACTTTACGCAATACATGACCATGAGCCATGGATATAGCACTATGGTGGAAGAGAATATGGTGGTTGTGGAGAAGACAAAAAGAGGGAGATAGTCTCACATCAACTAGGCGTATCAACGAGCTATGGAGATGCCCATCAATATATATCAATGTGACTGAGTAGGGATTGCCATGCAACGGATGCACTAGAGCTATAAGTGTATGAAAGCTCAAAAAGAAAACTAAGTAGGTGTGCATCCAACTTGCTTGCTCATGAAGATCTAGGGCAATTTGAGGAAGCCCACCATTGGAATATACAATCCAAGTTCAATAATGAAAAATTACCTCTATACGTATTATTACCAAAATTGTTCCTACCAACAAAATTCACATCCATAGATTCATTATTATTCTCAATCAAAGTGGACAAAGGCATATCATTAGGATCAAAAGAAGGACTCTTATTAGCAAATAATTTCATAAGTTCATCCATCTTTCCACTGAAAACATTAATCTCTTCAATCACCTGCACTTTTTTACTAGTGGATCTTTCGTGTGCCATTGAGAATAATTAGCCATAATATTATCTAGGACTATAGTAGCCTCTCCTAAAGTAATTTCCATAAAAGTGCCTCCCACGGCCGAATCCAAAAGATTTCTAGAAGCAAAATTCAATCCGGCATAAATTTTTTGTATAATCATCAAAAAATTCAAACCATGTGTAGGGCAATTTCGCATCATCAATTTCATCCTCTCCCAAGATTGTGCAACATGTTCGTGATCAAGTTGCTTAAAATTCATAATATCGTTCCTAAGGGAGATGATCTTAGCGGGAGGAAAATACTTAGACGAAAGCATCTTTACACTTGTTCCATGAATCGATACTATTTTTAGGCAAAGATGAAAACCAAGTTTTAGCACGATCTCTAAGAAAAACGGGAATAGCTTCAATTTAACAATATCATTATCCACATCTTTCTTATTTTGCATATCACACAAATCAACAAAGTTGTTTAGATGGGATGTGACATCTTCACTAGGAAGGCCAGAAAATTGATCTTTCATAACAAGATTCAGCAAAGTGGCATTAATTTCACAAGATTTTGCATTAGTAGCGGGAGCAATCAGAGTACTAATAAAATCATTGTTGTTGGTGTTGGAAAAGTCACAAAATTTTGTATTGTCTTGAGCCATCGTGACAAACCAAGCAATCCAACACACGAGCACACAAGAAGCAAACAAAGAAGACGAATGGAAGAGGGGCGAAGAAAAGGCAAATCTTTTCAAAAATCATTTTAGAGGTTGGGGAGAGGAAAACGAGAGGCGAATGGTGAATAATGTAATGCAAGGAATGAGAGTTTATGATGGGTACTTGGTATGGCTGGACTTGGCATAGATCTCCCCGACAACGGTGCCAGAAATTCTTCCTGCTACCTCTTGAGCTTGCGTTGGTTTTTCCCTTGAAGAGGAAAGGGTGATACAACAAAGTAGAGTAAGTATTTCCCTCGGTTTGAGAACCAAGGTATCAATCCAGTAGGAGACAACACACAAGTCACCGAATACCTGCACAAACAATCAAACAAACTTGCACCCAACGTGATAAAGGGGTTGTCAATCCCTTGACGGTTACTTGCAACAGTTAGATCTGATAGAGATAGATAAGCGGTAAACTAAATATTTTTAGTATTTTTGGTTTATAAATCAGAAAGTAAAAGATTGCAAAATAGTAGATCGGAAACTAATATGATGGAAAAGAGACTTAATATGATGGAAAGAGACCCGGGGCATAGGTTTCACTAGTGTCTTCTCTCAAGATAGCAAATAATACGACGGGTGAACAAATTATTGCCGAGCAATTGATAGAAGAGCGCATAATTATGACGATATCTAAGGCAATAATCATGAACATGGGCATCACGTCCGTGTCAAGTAGACCGAAACGATTTTGCATCTACTACTATTATTCCACACATCGACCGCTATCCAGCATGCATCTAGAGTGTTAAGTTCATAAAGAACGGAGTAACGCATTAAGTAAGATGACATGATGTAGAGGAATTAACTCAAGTAATAGTATTAAAAGACCAACTTTTTATCCTCGATGGAAACAATACAATACGTGCCTTGCTGCCCCTACTGTCACTGAGAAAAGACACCACAAGATTGAACCCAAAGCTAAGCACTTCTCCCATTGCAAGAAAAACCAATCTAATAGGCCAAACTAAATCGATAATTCGAAAAGACTTGCAAAGATATCAAATCATGCATATAAGAATTCAGAGAAGATTCAAATAATATTCATAGATAATCTAATCATAAATCCACAATTCATCGAATCTCGCCAAACACAACGCAAAAGAGTATTGCATCGAATAGATCTCCAAGAACATCGAGGAGAACATGTTATTGAGAATCAAAGAGAGAGAAGAAGCCATCTAGCTACTAGCTATGGACCCGTAGGTCTGTGGTAAACTACTCACGCTTCATCGGAAGGGCAATGGTGTTGATGTAGAAGCCCTCTGTGATCGAATCCCCCTTCGCAGGACGCCGAAAAAGGGCCCTAGATGGGATCTCACGGATACAGAAGGTTGCGGTGGTGGAAAAGTGTTTTCGTAGCTCTCCCTGATGGTTTTGGGGTATAAGAGTATATATGGGCGAAAGAATTAGGTCAGGAGACCCTCGATGGGCCCATGAGGTAGGGGGCGCCCTACCCCCCTGGGCGCGCCCTCCATCCTCGTGGCCGCCTCGTTGCTTCTTCGACTTCATCTCCAAGTCTCCTGGTTATCTTCTGGTCCAAGAAAGATTATCGCAAAAGTTTTATTTTGTTTGGACTCCGTTTGGTATCCCTTTTCTGCGAAACTGTAAAACAGGCAAAAAAATAGAAACTGACACTCGGCTCCGGGTTAATTGGTTAGTCCCAAAAATAATATAAAATAGCATATTAATGCATATAAACATCCAAAATAGATAATATAATAGCATGGAACACTCAAAAATTATAGATACGTTGGAGACGTATCATGCTCCCCTCGTACGGACCATAAGGCCGAATATTCCCCCGGGGGATT
>NC_041383.1:512934895-512977687 GCF_002162155.2 Triticum dicoccoides
TACCCGATACACCCCGGAACACTTCCGATGTCCGAATTCTATCATCCTATATATCAATCTTTACCTCTCGACCATTTCGAGACTCCTCGTCGTGTCCATCATCTCATCCGGGAATCCGAACAAGATTCGATCACCAAATCACATAACTCATATAATACAGAAGTCATCGAACGTTAAGCGTGCGGACCCTATGGGTTTGAGAACTATGTAGACATGACCGATAAACCTCTCCGGTCAATAACCAATAGCGGAACCTGGATGCTCATATTGGCTCCCACATATTCTACGAAGATCTTTATCGGTCGAAAACCGTTATGACAACATACGTTATTCCCTTTGTCATCGGTATGTCACTTGCCCGAGATTCGATCGTTGGTTTCTTCATACCTATTTCAATCTCGTTAACGGAAGGTCTCTTTACTCATTCCGTAATGCATCGTCCTGCGACTAACTCATTAGTCACTTTGCTTGCAAGCCTTCTTATGATGTGCATTACCGAGAGGGCCCAGAGATACCTCTCCGATACTCTGAGTGACAAACCCTAATCTCGATCTATGCCAACCCAACAAACACCTTCAGAGATACCTGTAGAGCATCTTTATAAACACCTTCGTTTGCGGGCGTCATGCAGAAAGGGCCATTTTGTAAAATATTTTGAAAATGGGTTCATTTTATGCTAAACTTTGCCCAAAGGGCAAGTTTTGTCGTTTTTCACGCTAATATGTAGAGTAAAAAAAGAGCGAGCACATATGTAGTGAACACCACCTATTTTGAATCGTACAAAAATCATAGGGGATTTGTTGTACGTGAAGCACCACTCTTGACTAATGTTACCGATTTTTTCTGAACACGATGCAATCTAAATTGGGCGTGGCCACCACAACCTAGGGTTTGAGAGAGAGGTGGCGGAGAAATGAAGAGGAAGAGAGAGTGCGGACTAGCTGTCTCTTTGACCTAAGAGCGTGTCCGACGTGGCAAGTGGGGGGACAGGGAATACCGGTCCATGTGTCCGGATTTCTGGCAAAACCAGATTTAGGAGTAAAAGTTACTGGTTTGGAGAGTTGAGGGACGAAATGAGTGCCAAAAATTGAAGGACCAAGTCTATACTTTTCGGGAACTTGAGGAGTGAAAGTTATACTTTTCTCTTGAATATATGTTCACATCATATAGATCTGTTATTGTAAATATTAATATTATTTTCTATAAAATTTACCAGACTTTATAGTGTTTTGACTTGAGGCCAGAGTAAAAGAAAGGAGCGAGCACATATGGAGTGAACACCACCTATTTTGAATCGTACAAAAATCGTAGGGGATTTATTATACGTGAAGCACCACTCTTGACTAACGTTCCCAATTATTTTTTCTGAACACGGCACAATTTAAGTTAGTTACATACACAAGCATACCCTCATCCGTATGAGTGCACATACACACACCCTATCCCTGTGAGCACTTCCGGGAGACTAAGACGGCATATCATCTTGAAATTTTACGAAGTCACTGTAAGCGCCTTTTAGTCGGCGGGAACGTCTCCTCCCACTGAATGAACATCACCGGAAGGCTGAAATAAAATTCAGAAAGAATGTGAGCACCAATGTAATATAGGACTTGAACCCTGATGTGGTGGGAACATCACTGTCCTCCTAAACATTCAACCACAGGTTGGTTCGGACGTTACCGATTTTTGAAATGTGCACTGTTAGAAGAGGAAAACTGTTAGTTTTGTATGGTCCACCGTTTCTGTGATACTTTTTTTGCATTTTAGATATTTTAGCCTTTTTGCGTGTAATGGTTAAAGGAAAACTACGATTTCAAAAAGGGCTCAAAACTCTCAATTACCGTACCCTTTTCTCCAGAAAGAAAAAGTCCACATTACCCTGATTAGCAGTCGAGCTGGAGATGCACGCCTTTGTTGTTGCTAATGAGCATAGATCTGCGAACCAATAATTAATGACTCCTCGCACCCAAGGTGTGCACGTACCAATGCGTGCGGCACACATTGATCCCACGTTTCAATGGATTGGAAGGCGTGGTCGTGGCCGGCCGGACACGTTCCCCGTTCTCACGGTCACGGGGTACAGGAAGTCAGGAGGGGAACCGTGGAAGACCACCGTCGGGTCGGGCGGACGAGTACCCGTAGCCGGCTCGCTCAACGCCGGGCATCGGGTGTTGTGGTTTCGGGACGAGAGAGAGAGAGACCGAGGAGATAAATGGTGGAGAGGGGCCGATCGATGATGAATGAGGGCGACATGAATGCGGCCCTCGTGCGGGTGCGGCGAGCCATGATGATGGTGGTCAGTCAAAGGCCCCTCCCTGGCCACCCGTGCGGCTGGCTGGACCGAGTACGAGTAGGCCTAGGCCTGCCACCGCACGGGGAATCGTAGGCTGCAGGTGCGAATCCCAACCAATCAGCCTCCACAGTCACACACGTACGCGTCCACTCACGCACACGAGCGCCCTCTCTCTCTTCATCAGACTGCGCGGCGCGCGCAGGGTGAGGTGAAAGATGGTCAGAGGACAGAGGACGCCCCCCGTGCCGTCTCGAGAGACGCGACCGGCACGGACCGCCGAGGAGCACAGTGCATGCCTGCCCCTCCGCGTGAGGTGATAGAAAATTGAATCTGGGGCTCGTCGGACGTCTACTCGCGCCTGCGGCTCGGCATGGGCTGATTGGATCTGCCTCCCTCCCGTCCCGCCATGGTCCGGCCCGGTCCGGTCGATCATCAAGCCGAATGTACAGAAACCTCTTTTCCTGTTTTCCGGAAAAAAGCGCTCTCAGACAAGCTAGTACCAGTACTACTGTACTGGCACTGCACAAATCTCGCCTTTGTCACCCTTGTTTGGGTGACGACGACCGGACGTGAAACACCATCGGTCGATCCATCCTTGGCACGGTTAATCATCGCTAATCCCTGCTGCTGCTGACTAGCTAATGGTGAGACGACAAGGACGGACGATTAATAATCCAAATCTGGTGCTGCCGCTGCTGGATGTGCCAAGGGCAGCCCCACCGCCACAAATCCACACGAAGATACGGGGCGGGGCAAAGGGACAAGGGGGCGCGCACGGGCTGGGGCATCCGCATCTCGATCGCCTCGGCTCGGGCCGGAGAATAAGCGACACGCGCCTACGTACCGCCTCCTGGCACTGCCACAGCTTTGGTCAAAGCTGCCGTAGCCCCAACATGCACGACAACGTAAAAAATTCTCCCACGGACAAACGAGGATGAGGAGGGAGGAGCAGGGCCGGCCCTGTGTTTCGGGAGGCCCTAGGCGAACTCGACGACATGGGCCTCTATGTCCTAAGTCCTAAGACAATATATATGTATGCGTGTGTTATATATATAACTTATTATAAAAAGTAACTTCCAATCACACATCTTTAGTTTTAAGTATGAGTATAATAATTCAAATGACTCCATCGAGAACAATAATAACCAAATTCGAACCGACTACATAAAAAACAATGGTACTAAAAAGATCGCAAAATGAAAGTAATATGACATGATTACCTCAAATAAGAACGAAATTAGACTGACATCAACATTGCTTGAAGATGTAAAGAAGCTATTCAAAGAACCCTTCAGTGCTAGAATTTTTAGATCACTTTCTTTCTTTTTCCTCCTTTTTTCAGCACCCGACAATTGCTTCTTCTTAGGTAACATGGCAGGCTAATGTCCTAAAATCATGAAGAAAAGATCAAAAGAGGATACAAAGAATTAGGAATTTATACATCGGATGATTGGAACCCTAGACATGTACATAGAATGACAAAAAATTGATAGATTGGATTACAATGCGTACATACTAAATAAAGAATAAATAACCTGCTACTGAGATTGTCAAATTGAGGTTTGGGGATGGACAGGGATGCGTACTTCTTGCCGTATTGCCGTACTTCTTGACTTCTTGACTTCCAGTCGGTGCCGGATGCCGGATGGCTGATTGGCCGGGCTGCCGCCTGCCTGCCGGACTGCTGTGGCGGCGACGGCGAGCCGGCGAGGCGAGGGCAGGGCGACGCGGCAAGGCAAGGCACCGAGCGACGGATCGAGCGAGAAGGCCGACGGGCGTGAGTCAAGGCGCCGTTTAGGCTTCGCCTACGCGTACGTATCCATCAGCGATTCAGCGACAGGCCTGATCAGCGATCGCTAGCTATATCTGGGCCGCCCAGCACATCAGCGACAGGCCTGTATAGTATAAATTTTTTTTGAGACAAAGGCCTGTATAGTATATGTATACTCCATCATGTGCCCCCCCCCCCCTCGGCTGGGCCCTGGGCCGTCGCCCCGTCGCCCATGCCCCAGGGCCGGCCTTGGGGAGGAGATGGCCATCATCCATGCTTGCTGGGCGAAATTAGTAGAGTACAGTGGTACTACCTTGGTCCTAGTTTATTGATCTGCTTCTAATTATACCAAGTTTTGATCAAAGATTTAAGTAATAAAATTTTAATGCATGTCAACAAAAAATATATCACTGTATTCATATTTGAGCGTAGTTTTAATGATATAATTTTTTGTGACATGCATGAACATTTTGTTAGTTAAATTTATAATGAAATTTGGCACGAAATATAATAAGGACCAATAAACCAGAACAGAGGTAGTAACGCCAAGATGATCCGTGCGAGCGAATCGAAGGCATGGTGGGGGGAAGACCAGGACCGCTAAAAAGAGGCTGCCGATTCCCCCGAGAGAAAGAAAACATCGATAACACAGAGTAGCAATATCTTTGCAAATGTCAACGGATTAATTAGCGCTTGCTTGTGTCCCTGGAAGTTTGCAGGAATATGCAACGGAGCACCCATATATACGTGCGATCGTGAAGGCCAGATAGGTATGCTTAATTACTGGGAAATTAGGCCAGCCGCCGGAAAAGCGGGGAATAACCGCGCAAGCCGCATTGCATCTATATTATGTGAATATATCAACTAGAAAAAGGCATCGGATCAGGCTACTTAGATGACAAAACATCAAGAGGTCCCGTGCCTACTGTCTAGTCATGTGATCTACTCCTAGTGTGTATTCCTAGCTCAGTCGTAATTCTGAAGCAATTAGTAGCGGGGGTATCAAATCAAGCTGCCACTGACATGCAATCACGTACAAGTTGGTTGTCATTTTTGTTGTTAATTCTTTTGTTGCTACTGTTGTTCTTGAGAAAAGAAGTCCAAATATAACTAGCTGATGAAAGATTACCATGTAAGCAGATTGTGCAGAAATTGCATAGGAGATTGGGAATGTCATTTTTAATCATTGTTGTAGAGACCCTTATGAGACTGCTCAAAGCAACTCCAACGCGCCGACCCATATCATCTGCGCGCGTCTGTTTGGGTTGGCGTGGACAAAAAAAGGCCCAACGCGCGGATCAAACGAACGCGCGGATGCTTTTTGTCTGTCTGCAGACCCATTTCCGACCTAATTTTGAGCCTGATTTGCGTCTGTGCGGACACGAGGAGGGCGCGCGGCGCGCGCCAACTACTCCTCCTGGCCCGCCAACCGGTGTCAAAGCGACCATCATTTTCCTCCACTTACCCAAAACCCTTCCGCCAGCTTGCGCTCCCCGGTCGCTCGCCATGGACGACGCTCTCGATGCCGCCGCCTGCCTCGCCTCCCTCGCCTCGTTCGGCATCACCTCCACCCCCTCCGGCAAAGGCAAGCCCCATGCCCACTGGTACAATGAGTTTCTATACAAACGGTTTTTAACCCCTTTCCGTGACGGCATTTCAAACCATCGCCTTGCCAGGGTGGGCGATAGGAGGTCATTCCCACATGACCCAAAGACTGTCGGGGATAGGGACTAGCAATGCATACGTTTTGGATAACTAAGCATATGTGTTGCCGGCATGTATCCCAAACGCGAGTCTTGAGACAACTGTTTATGATATCTCGCATATCTCAAATGCTCCATCCCTGCTACTCGTTTGTGCTCGCATTACCATCGCAGTCGGATTTCTGTCGTGCTACGTTTACGATGCGCGCCCCGTCAGAAACAGTTCATGATTGTAAAGCGTGTACGATAAGGCGGCTATCACAACATTTAGTTTTCTTGCACTGTTTGTGATATTCTCTGACATCACACACGCTTTGCAAACGGTATATGTGTGCATGGTTACATATGTTTCCTCTCCGTGAACCATGTCGGGTTATGATGTATATCACACAAGTTGTGCTTTATAGACCGTGTGCGCCGTAATAACCCGCGGAGCATATTTTCACCCTAGTTTAATTGCTGCTATTTGAAATTGTACCGAATTTCAATTTGAAAGTAGGCTATAACTTCATTCATATCCATCAGGTTCAACAACCAACACATTATTCGATTCACAGGTACATATGTTCAAAAGTTACATCAAAAAAGAATTACATAAGCACCAAATAAAAAATGATGAACCAGGGTTGTATACTTGTACTATTAAAGATGGTAAAAAAAGAGGCGAGAGACATTCTGGTTGCTGAACAAGGTGAAGCCGAATACCGCTATTGTGCTCTCCACCATGCAGAAGGCACGCACAACTCTAGTCCAAACCCTTGTGATGGTCGCCCACCAATCATGTAGTTTGAGAGATAATCTTGAGTAAATTGCTTCGGAAACCACTGCAAAGGAAAAAGATTCAGATATTGTCATCTAACACAACTCATTATGGGCAGTAAAAAAAAAGGCTACAAAGTTCTTATTTACCATGTTGCAGTTCACTATTGTCTTGGACAAAGTGTAAACAAATAGTTCAATTCACTTCTTTTGACCCATTTTGATAACAATCTTTATCAGTTACCTCACTTGATGCTGGTTCATAAATATCTCATTGCCCCATACACAGAAAGGGTCGAAGCGTGGATCTTTATCAATGACATATGTACCTAAAAGCACCAAGTTGATATTAGAAGCTAAACAACAATTGCACAATGATGTAGTACATCACTCCATCTGTCCCATTATATAAGATCTTATTACATCCAATATACTCACATATTGGATGAATTAACATCTTATATTACATGGCGGGTGGATTTTATTACATTGTTACAAATATCGGCCGATTAACTACAATTAACTATTGTTGTGTTGTTGTTGTTGCTGCTCTTTCATGTATATCTAAGCACCATCAGAACATTAAGGTAACACTCTTCCTTGTTGCTATGTAGCCTAGAATTTCATATTTATTCATTCAGTACAATGCATGTTGCTATGTAGCCTCAGATATATTAAATATGACCCTAGTTAACCTACTAATAAATGGGTTACAGATATATTTAGTGAAATGTCTGATTCGACGATTAATCCCTTATCAGCCCCCAGGCTATATGGTACCAGTTACCGCTATCCTGAACAGTGAGTATATACAAGCAATGGGATGAAACGAACCTCAATGGAAAACAACAGTTGTTCCCAATATTATCCTGTGTGAGTACATCTAAAGGCATGTTAAGCATAATAGGCTAAACATCAACCAAATGTATCCATGGTAGACAACATAATCTACAAACGATAGCTTCAATGTGCAGGTTTAAGCATGCTAGTTAAGCAAAACAAGAAGTGGAAATGTGTGTTAACTGCAATAGGCATAACACCTAAAAACAAGCAAATATAGTCATTCAAACTGGTATTGTGCAGGTCTAAAGTACACTAGTTATTGTTAAAGAATGGAAAGGTGTGTTAACTGCAACATCCTTAACACCAACCAAATATTGTAATTCATAGTGGTATTGGTGAAACTATTATTGATGAAATTGAACTGCACATCAACTAGTTGCACATATAGAGCATCACATTATGAATAACTGAAATAAACAAGGCATAAGGCCACTCAAGTTGATCCCGTAAAATTTAACTGAGTAAAACCCTTAGTGGAGTATGTATATAGTCCAACAATTTTTGGCCGTTTCTAGTCGATCCCCTAAACTTAACGGAGTAAACTTTAATTTGACCAAGTTCAAAGCAAGTTCAACCGAAAGTAGCATGCATTCAAACATAAACATAGATAGTTTTGCATAAACGAGGATAGAACATAAATTTAAACTAAACTAAACTACTTTCGGTTGAAGTGGAGTTTGAGCCAATCCTTCCTCGTTAGGTACGCTGTTCCGCGAGTCGGGTCTGGGACGGTTTCGTCGTCGAGGTCGTTGGGAAGACACTCCTCAACTCGTCTACGTCAATCTCCTCGTCCTCGCTGCCCACCTCGACGTCCTCCACGTCGCCGTGCTCGCGGCCTTCGACCTCGCCATCGGAGGAGAGCACGATTACCTCGCCGCCCTCAGCGCCGACAAAGATCATCCGCTCTGCCTCCATGAGCTCCGGGTGCTGCCAGCGGAGCTCTTGCATGTAGGCTGATACGTCTCCAACATATCTATAATTTTTGATTGCTCCATGCTACTTTATCTACTGTTTTGGACTATATTGGGCTTTATTTTCCACTTTTATATTATTTTTGGGACTAACCTATTAACCGGAGGCCCAGCCCAGAATTGCTGTTTTTTGCCTATTTCAGTATTTCGAAGAAACAGAATATCAAACGGAGTCCAGACGGAATAAAACCTTCGGGAACGTGATTTTCTCACCGAACGTGATCCAGGATACTTGGACCCTACTCCAAGAAGTACCATAGGAGGTCACGAGGGTGGAGGGCGTGCCCCCCCTGCCTCGTGGCCCCCCTGTTGCTCCACCGACGTACTCCTTCCTCCTATATATACCTACGTACCCCCGTCATATCAAATATGGAGCCAAAAACCTAATTCCACCGCCGCAACCTTCTGTATCTGCGAGATCCCATCTTGGGGCCTGTTCCGGAGCTCCGCCGGAGAGGGCATCCACCATGGAGGGCTTCTACATCAACACCATAGCCTCTCCGATGAAGTGTGAGTAGTTTACTTCAGACCTTCAGGTCCATAGCTAGTAGCTAGATGGCTTCTTCTCTCTTTTTGGATCTCAATACAATGTTCTCCCCCTCTCTTGTGGAGATCTATTCGATGTAATCTTCTTTTTGCAGTGTGTTTGTTGAGACCGATGAATTGTCGGTTTATGATCCAGCTTATCTATGAATAATATTTGATTCTTCTCTGAATTCTTTTATGTATGATTGAGTTATCTTTACAAGTCTCTTCAAATTATCCGTTTGGTTTGGCCAACTAGATTGGTAGTTCTTGCAATGGGAGAAGTGTTTAGCTCTGGGTTCAATCTTGCGGTGTCCTTACCCAGTGACAGAAAGGGTTGCAAGGCACGTACTGTATTGTTGCCATTGAGGATAACAAGATGTGGTTTTTATCATATTGCATGAATTTATCCCTCTACATCATGTCATCTTACTTAAGGCGTTACTCTATTTTGAACTTAATACTCTAGATGCATGCTGGATAGCGGTCAATGAGTGGAGTAATAGTAGTAGATGCAGAATTGTTTCGATCTACTTGTCTTGGACGTGATGCCTATATACATGATCATATCTAGATAACCTCATAATTATTCGCTTTTCTATCAATTGCTCAACAGTAATTTGTTCACCCACCGTAGAATACTTATGCTCTTGAGAGAAGCCACTAGTGAAACCTATGGCCCCCGGGTCTATTCTTATCATATCAATCATCCATTACTTTATTACTTGCTTTGTTTTTACTTTGCCTTTTACTTTTCACTTTGCGTCTCTATATAAAAAATACCAAAAATATTATTTATCATCTCTATCAGATCTCACCCTCGTAAGTGATCGTGAAGGGATTGACAACCCCTAATCACGTTGGTTGCGAGTAGCTATCGTTTTGTGTAGGTACGAGGGACTCGTGCGTCATCTCCTACTAGATTGATACCTTGGTTCTAAAAAACTGAGGGAAATACTTACGCTACTTTACTGCATCATCCTTTCCTCTTCGGGGAAATCCAACGCAGTGCTCAAGAGCTAGCAAGAAGAATTTCTGGCGCCGTTGCCGGGGAGTTTGCGCAAAAGTCAACTATACCAAGTACCCATCACAATCCCTATCTCTCACATTACATTATTTGCCTCTCGTTCTCTCCCCCACTTCACCCTTGCCGTTCTATTCGCCATCTCTTTCCCAATCTCCTCCTCTCTTTCTCTTTCGCCTTTTTCTTGTTTGCCCTTTTGTTGCTTGTGTGTTGGATTACTTGTTGCCATGGCGCAAGATAATACAAAATAGTGTGACTTCTCGAATACCAATAATAATGATTTCCTTAGTACTCCGATTGCTCCTCTTAATAATGATGAATCTTGTGAAATCAATACCGCTTTGCTGAATCTTGTCATGAAAGATCAATTCGCCGGCCTTCCTAGTGAAGATGCCGCTACTCATCTAAATAATTTTGTTGATTTGTGTGATATGCAAAAGAAGACAGATGCGGATACCGTATTGTCAAGTTGAAATTATTTCCGTTTTCACTTAGAGATCATGCTAAAGTTTGGTTTTCGTCTTTGCCTAAAAATAGTATTGATTCTTGGAACAAGTGCAAAGATGCTTTTATCTCTAAGTATTTTCCTCCCGCTAAGATCATCACTCTTAGGAACGATATTATGAATTTTAAACAACTTGATCATGAGCATGTTGCCCAATCTTAGGAAAGAATGAAATTGATGCTTCGTAATTGCCCTACTCATGGTTTGAATTTATGGATGATCATACAAAATTTTTATGCCGGATTGAATTTTGCTTCTAGAAATCTTTTAGATTCGGCCGCGAGAGGCACGTTTATGGAAATTACATTAGGAGATGCTACAAAATTACTTGATAATATTATGGCTAATTATTCTCAATGGCACACCGAAAGATCTTCTAGTAAAAAAGTGCATGCTATAGAAGAAATCAATGTTTTGAGTGAAAAGATGGATGAACTTATGAAGATGTTTGCTACTAAAAATACTTCTCTTGATCCCAATGATATGCCTTTATCTACTTTGATTGAGAATAATAATGAATCTATGGATGTGAATTTTGTTGGTAGGAATAGTTTTGGAAATAACGCGTATAGAGGGAATTTTAATCCTAGGCCTTATCCTAGTAATCCTTCTAATAATTATGGAAATTCCTACAACAACTCTGATGGAAATTTTAATAAGATGCCCTCTGAATTTGAGAGTAGTGTTAAAGAGTTTATGAATTCACAAAAGAATTTTAATGCTTTGCTTGAAGAGAAATTGCTTAAAGTTGATGATTTGGCTAGGAACGTTGAGAGAATTTCTCTTGAAATTGATTCTTTAAAGTTTAGATCCATTCCTTCTAAGCATGATATCAATGAGTCTCTCAAAGCCATGAGAATTTCCATTGATGAGTGCAAAGAAAGAACCGCTAGGATACGTGCCTCCAAAGATGCCTTTATTAAAGCATGTTCTTCCAATTCCTATGAAAATCAAGATGAAGATCTAAAAGTTATTAATGTGTCCCCCATCAAATCTTTGTTTTGCAATATAAATCTTGATGAAACTGAATATGATCTTCCTTTACCTAGAAGGCGTGCTAAGAATTCAGAGTTTCTAGATCTTGATGATGAAATTGATGAAAGTGGGATTGAAAGAAATAAAAATATTGATGTTGCTAAACCCACTATTTTGGATCTCAAGGAATTTAATTATGAAAATTTCTCTTTGATTGGTTGTATTTCCTTGTTGCAATCCGTGCTAGATTCTCCTCATGCCTATAGTCAAAATAAGGCCTTTACCGAACACATTGTTGATGCCTTGATGCAACCGTATGAAGAAAAACTTGAGTTGAAAGTTTCTATCCCTAGAAAACTCTATGATGAGTGGGAACCTACTACTAAAATTAAAATTAAAGATTATGAGTTTCATGTTTTGTGTGATTTGGGTGCTAGTGTCTCCACTATTCCCAAAACTTTGTGTGATTTACTAGATTTCCGTGACTTTAAAGATTGCTCTCTAAACTTGCATCTTGCGGATTCCACTATTAAAAAGCCTATGGGAAGAATTAATGATATTCTTATTGTTTCAAATAGGAATTATGTGCCCGTAGATTTTATTGTTCTTCATATAGATTGCAATCCTTCATGTCCTATTATTCTTGGTAGACCTTTTCTTAGAACGATTGGTGCAATTATTGATATGAAGGGAATATTAGATTCCAATTTCCCTTGAGAAGGGGTATGGAACACTTCCCTAGAAAGAAAATAAAATTACCATATGAATCTATCATGAGAGCCACTTATGGATTGCCTACCAAAGATGGCAAAACCTAGATCTATCCTTGCTTTTATGCCTAGCTAAGGGCGTTAAACGATAGCGCTTGTTGGGAGGCAACCCAATTTTATTTTGTGTTTTTTATTTTAGATTATGTTTAGGAATAAATAATCCATCTACTTTCTGTTTATATGTGGTTTTATGTTTTAGTTAGTGTTTGTGCCAAGTAGAACCTATAGGATAAGCTATGATGATAGTTGATTTGATTCTGCTGAAAAACATAAACTTTGTGCTCACGAGAAAAAAATCAATAAATCACACAAACATGATTTTGCATAGATTCTTTTTGCTTCTGATCAACAAACAAATTTTACAGTACGTCCTATTTTGGTAGAATTTTTAGAGTTCCAGAAGTTTGCGTTAGTTACAGATTGCTACAGACTGTTCTGCTTTTGACAGATTCTGTTTTTCGTGTGTTGTTTGCTTATTTCAATGCATCTATGGCTAATAAATTAGTTTATAAACCATGAGGAAGTTGGAATAAAGTAGGTTTAACACCAATATAAATAAAGAATGAGTTCATTACAATACCTTAAAGTAGTCTTTTGTTTTCTTTCACTAACGGAGCTCACGAGATTTCTATTGAGTTTTGTGTTGTGAAGTTTTCAAGTTTTTGGTGAATTCTTTTGATGGATTATGGAACAAAGAGTGGCAAGAGATTAAGCTTGGGGATGCCCATGGAACCCCCAAGGTAATCCAAGGACACCAAAAAGTCAAAGCTTGGGGATGCCCCGGAAGGCATCCCCTCTATCGTCTACTTCCATCGGTAATTTACTTCGAGCTATATTTTTATTCACCACATGTTATGTGTTTTGCTTGGAGCGTCTTGTATTATTTGCGTCGCTGCTTGTTAGTTTACCATAATCATCCTTGCTGTACACACCTTTTGAGAGAGCCATACATGATTTGTAATTTGCTGGATTACTCTATATGCTTCACTTATATCTTTTGAGCTTGATAGTTTTGCTCATAATGCTTCACTTATATCTTTTGAGCTTGATAATTTTTGCTCTAGTACTTCACTTAGATCTTTTAGAGCACGGTGGTGGATTTGTTTTAAAGAAACTATTGATCTCTCATGCTTCACTTTGATTATTTTGAGAGTTGTTAATAGCATAGTAATTTGCTTAATGTTAATATACTTGGTATTTAAGATATGTGAAACTTAATTTTGAGTGCATAGAATACTAAGATAAGTTTGATGCTTGATAACTGTTTTGAGATATGGAGGTGATAATATCAAAGCAATGCTAGTTGGGGTGATTATGAATTTAAAGAATGCTTGTGTTGAAGTCTGTGATTCCTGTAGCATGCACGTGTGGTGAACCGCTTTGTGATGAAGTCGGAGCACAATTTTATTTATTGATTGTCTTTCTTATGAGTGGTAGTCGGGGACGAGCGATGCTTCTTTCCTACCAATCTATCCCCCTAGGAGTATGTGTTTAGTGCTTTGGTTTTTGATGACTTCTAAATTTTTGCAACAAGTGCATGAGTTCTTTTGATTAATGTTGAGTCCATGGATTATACGCACTCTCACCCTTCCACCATTGCTAGCCTCTCTAATACCGCACACTTTTCGCCAGTATCATACACCCACCATATACCTTCCTCAAAACAACCACCATACCTACCTATCATGGCATTTCCATAGCCATTCCGAGATATATTGCCATGCAACTTTCCACCGTTCCGTTCATATGACACACAATACTTTTTTCATATTGCTTTTTGCATCAACATGTAGTTGACATTGTATTTGTGGCAAAGCCACCGTTCATAATTCTTTCATACATGTCACTCTTGATTCATTGCATATCCCGGTACACCGCCAGAGGCATTCATATAGAGTCATATTTTGTTTTAAGTATCGAGTTGTAATTGTTGAGTTGTAAGAAAAATAAAAGTGTGATGGTCCTCATTATTAGAGCATTGTCCCAGTGAGAAAAGGATGATGGAGACTATGATTCCCCCATAAGTCGGGATGAGACTCCGAACTTTACGAAAAATAAAAGAGGCCAAAGAAGCCCAAATAAAAAAAAAGAGGCCAAAGAAGCCCACCAAAATAAAATATATATATATGAGAGAAAAAGAGAGAAGGGACAATGCTACTATCCTTTTTCCACACTTGTGCTTCAAAATAGCACCATGATCTTCATGATAGAGAGTCTCATATGTTGTCACTTTCATATACTAGTGGGAATTTTTCATCATAGAACTTGGCTTGTATATTCCAATGATGGGCTTCCTCAAAAGTGCCCTAGGTCTTCGTGAGCAAGCAAGTTGGATGCACACCCACTTAGTTTCTTTTGTTGAGCTTTCATATACTTATAGCTCTAGTGCATCCGTTGCATGGCAATCCCTACTCACTCACATCGATATCTATTGATGGGCATCTCCATAGCCCATTGATACGCCTAGTTGATGTGAGACTATCTTCTCCTTTTTGTATTCTCCACAACCACCATTCTATTCCACCTATAGTGCTAGTCCATGGCTCACGCTCATGTATTGCGTGAAAGTTGAAAAAGTTTGAGATTACTAAAGCATGAAACAATTGCTTGGCTCGTCATCGGGGTTGTGCATGATTAAATACTTTGTGTGATGAAGATAGAGCTTAGCCAGACTATATGATTTTGTAGGGATAACTTTCTTTAACCATGCTATTTTGAGAAGACATGATTGCTTTAATTTGTACGCTTGAAGTATTATTATCTTTATGTTAATATAAACTTTTGTCTTGAATCTTTCGGATCTGAATATTCATACCACAATTAAGAAGATTTACATTGAAATTATGCCAAAGTATCACTCCGCATCAAAAATTCTTTTTTATCATTTACCTACTCGAGGACGAGCAGGAATTAAGCTTGGGGATGCTTGATACGTCTCCAACGTATCTATAATGTTTGATTGCTCCATGCTACTTTATCTACTGTTTTGGACTATATTGGGCTTTATTTTCCACTTTTATATTATTTTTGGGACTAACCTATTAACCGGAGGCTCAGCCCAGAATTGTTGTTTTTTTGCCTATTTTAGTATTTCGAAGAAACAGAATATCAAACGGAGTCCAAACGGAATAAAACCTTCGGAAACGTGATTTTCTCACCAAACGTGATCCAGTAGACTTGGACCCTACTCCAAGAAGTGCCAAAGGAGGTCACCAGGGTGGAGGGCGCCCCCCTGGGCGCGCCCCCCTGCCTCGTGCCCCCCCCAGTTGCTCCACCGACATACTCCTTCCTCCTATATATACCTACGTACCCCCGTCAGATCAAATACGGAGCCAAAAACCTAATTCCACCACCGCAACCTTCTGTATCCGCGAGATCCCATCTTGGGGCCTGTTCCGGAGCTCCGCCGGAGAGGGCATCCACCACGGAGGGCTTCTACATCAACACCATAGCCTCTCCGATGAAGTGTGAGTAGTTTACTTCAGACCTTCGGGTCCATAGCTAGTAGCTAGATGGCTTCTTCTCTCTTTTTGGATCTCAATACAATGTTCTCCCCCTCTCTTGTGGAGATCTATTCGATGTAATCTTCTTTTTGCGGTGTGTTTGTTAAGACCGATGAACTGTGGGTTTATGATCCAGCTTATCTATGAATAATATTTGATTCTTCTCTGAATTCTTTTATGTATGATTGAGTTATCTTTGCAAGTCTCTTCGAATTATCCGTTTGGTTTGGCCAACTAGATTTGTAGTTCTTGCAATGGGGGAAGTGTCTAGCTTTGGGTTCAATCTTGCGGTGTCCTTACCCAGTAACAGAAAGGGTTGCAAGGCATGTATTGTATTGTTGCCATTGAGGATAACAAGATGGGGTTTTTATCATATTGCATGAATTTATCCCTCTACATCATGTCACCTTGCTTAAGGCATTACTCTGTTTTTAACTTAATACTCTAGATGCATGCTAGATAGCGGTCGATGAGTGGAGTAATAGTAGTAGATGCAGAATCGTTTCGATCTACTTGTCTTGGACGTGATGCCTATATACATGATCATACCTAGATAACCTCATAATTATTCGCTTTTCTATCAATTGCTCAACAATAATTTGTCCACCCACTGTAGAATACTTATGCTCTTGAGAGAAGCCACTAGTGAAACCTATGGCCCCCGGGTCTATTCTTATCATATCAATCTCCATTACTTTATTACTTGCTTTGTTTTTTTACTTTGCCTTTTACTTTTCACTTTGCATCTCTATATCAAAAATACCAAAAATATTATTGATCATCTCTATCAGATCTCACCCTCGTAAGTGACCGTGAAGGGATTGACAACCCCTAATCGCGTTGGTTGCGAGTAGCTATCGTTTTGTGTAGGTACGAGGGACTCATGCGTGATCTCCTACTAGATTTATACCTTGGTTCTCAAAAACTGATGGAAATACTTACGCTACTTTACTGCATCATCCTTTCCTCTTCAGGGAAATCTAACGCAGTGCTCAAGAGGTAGCATAGGCCTCATCACCGTCCTTGGCGTCGAGGTCGTCTCTTGCCTCGTGGTCCTCCCGTGCCATCGCCGAGCTAACCACCCCTGGCTCTGGTGGGACGAGGTCGACCGGACGTGTGCTAAAGGGGAAACTGAGCGTAGCCGCCGCGTTGTGGTAGTGGACCTGCCAGCGGTCGTACTCCATGGCCGCGAGCTCGGCCCTGTGGCAGCTATCGAGTGACTGACGGGTGTGGGTCTATTGATCCATAATCTCGGCGACCCACGTCCCCTACCACCGCTGCCGGACCCCGAGGTAGGATCTCATCGGCGGCCGGGCACGAGGGATGACAGGGAAGTCCTCAAACCGGCGTAGGGGCACGGCGGCTGGCGGATCGCGCGACCGGCGTCGTCTGCTCGATAAAGAGCCTGCGGAGGACGACGAGGACACCTTCGCGGCCAGCTCGCCAATGTCGGGCGAAGAGGCTGTGATAAACCTCTTTTGGGCCATTCACTCCTCGAGCTCCCCGGCACACAAGGAGAGGTTGACGATGGAGGCGGCGACCTACCAGTGGTTTCGAGCAAGGGAGGGGGCTGCAAATTATTAGCATGCACGCTAACCCTAGTCGGATTATGCTACCTCTTGAGCTTGCGTTGGTTTTTGCCTTGAAGAGGAAAGGGTGATGTGGCAAAGTAGAGTAAGTATTTCCCTCAGTTTGAGAAACAAGGTATCAATCCAGCAGGAGACAACGCACAAGTCACCGAATTCCTGCACAAACAATCAACAACTTGCACCCAACGCGTTAAAGGGGTTGTCAATCCCTTCACAATTACATGCAAAAGTGAGATCTAATAGAGATAAATAAATGATAAAGTAAATATTTTTGGTATTTTTTGGGTTTATAGATCGGAAAGTAAAAGATTGCAAAATAGTAGATCAGAAACTAGTATGATGGTAAATAGAACTTATATGATGGAAAAGGGACCCGGGGGCCATAAGTTTCACTAGTTGCTTCTCTCAAGATAGCAAATAATACGGTGGGTGAACAAATTACTACTGAGCAATTGATAGAAGAGCGCATAATTATGATGATATCGAAGGCAATGATCATGAACATAGGCATCACCTGTGTGTCAAGTAGACCAAAACGATTCTGCATCTACTACTATTACTCCACACATCGACTGCTATCCAGCATGCATCTAGAGTATTAAGTTCATAAAGAACGGAGTAACGCATTAAGTAAGATGACATGATGTAGAGGAATTAACTCAAGCAATATGATGAAACCCCATCTTTTTATCCTCGATGGCAACAATACAATACATACCTTGCTGCCCCTACTGTCACTGGGAAAGGACACCGCAATATTGAACCCAAAGCTAAGCACTTCTCCCATTGCAAGAAAAACCAATCTAGTAGGCCAAACTAAACCGATAATTCGGAGAGACTTGCAAAGATATCAAATCATGCATACAAGAATTCGGAGAAGACTAAAATAATATTCACACATAATTTGATCATAAATCCACAATTCATCGGATCTCGGCAAACACACCACAGAAGAATATTACATCGAATAGATCTCCAAGATCATCGAGGAGAACATGGCATTGAGAATCAAAGAGAGAGAGAGAGAGGAAGGCATCTAGCTACTAGCTATGGACCCGTAGGTCTGTGGTAAACTACTCGCGCTTCATCGGAAGGGCAATGGTGTTGATGTAAAAGCCCTCCTTGATCGAATCCCCCTCCGGAAGGACACCGGAAAAGTCCCCTAGATGGCATCTCACGGGTAAAGAAAGTTGTTGCGCTGGAAAAGTGTTTTCCTGACTCCCCCTGATGCTTTTGGGGTATAAGAGTATATATGGGCGAAAGAATTAGGTCAGGAGAGCTTTGAGGGGCCCATGAGGTAGGGGGCACGCCCTCGCCCTCGTGTCCGCCTCGTTGCGTCTCCGACTTCCTCTCCAAGTATCCTCGTTTGTTTCTCGTCCAAGAAAGATCACCGCGAAAGTTTTATTCCGTTTGGACTCCGTTTGGTATTCCTTTTCTACGAAACTCTAAAACAGGAAAAAAAACTGGGACTAGGCTCTAGGTTAAGAGGTTAGTCCCAAAAGTAATATAAAATAGCATATAAATGCATATAAAACATCCAAAACAGATAATATAATAGCATGGCACAATAAAAAATTATAGATACGTTGGAGACGTATCAAGCATCCCCAAGCTTAATTCCTGCTCATCCTCGAGTAGGTAAATGACAAAAACTGAATTTTTAATGTGGAATGCTACCTAACATATTTATCCATTTAATTCTCTTTATTGTGGCATGAATGTTCAGATCCGAAAGATTCAAAACAGAAGTTTAATATTGACATAAAAACAATAATACTTCAAGCATACTAACAAGGCAATTATGTCTTCTCAAAATAACATGGCCAAAGAAAGCTTATCCCTACAAAATCATATAGGTTGGCTATTGATACGTCCATTTTGCATCATGCTTTTATATCAATATTTATTGTATTATGGGCTATCATTACACTTTATATCTCAATAATTATGGCTATTCTCTCGTATTTTACAAGGTTTACCATGAAGAGGGGTAATGCCGGCAGCTGGAATTCTAGCAGGAAAAGGAGCAAACGTTGGAAACCTATTCTGCACAACTCCAAAAGTCCTGAAACTCCACGAAACCACTTTTTGGATTTCTTAAGAATTTATGAGCGAAAGAAATAGGCCAGGGGGCCCACACCCTGTCCAGGAGACAGGGGGGCACCCTCCTATAGGGTGATGAAGTCATGTACCTAGGGTAGGGTCATGAACCTAACCAAGGTACCCTCCCCAAGGACATCTCTTAGAGGAAGCTGTCTTCCAGTCGACCAAGAGGGATTCCACTCGACGGACTAGAAGACACTCGATGAACCTGAAGACACTCGACCATGAAGACTCACTCGATCATCAGGAGTTCAGGATCTATTCTGTATCCAAACGGTCTGTAATTAAGTAGTCTTAATGGTCATGATGGCACTTTATGTAGGGCGTTACCAGTAACGCCAGACCTTAATGTACTTTAACCCTCTGCTACGTGGGCTGGCTGGGGTCTTGGCGTCCTCTATATAAGCCACCCCCTCCACTGGTAGAAGGGTTCGCACCCCTGTACCTCTCACACACATAATCCAGTCGACCGCCTCCGGGCTCCGAAACGTAGGGCTATTACTTCCTCTGAGAAGGGCCTGAACTCGTAAAACACTCGTGTGTACAACTGCTCCATATCTAGGATCTTGCCTCTCCATACCCACCCCCCATTCTACTGTCAGACTTAGAACCACGACATAGGGCGTGCTCCCGTATCTCCTGGGCCCCCTGGTGGGCCTCCGACGTCCTTCTTCTGCTATATCATCACTTTTACCCTGAAAAAATCATGGGCAAGCTTACGAGACAAAACTCCGCCGCCATGAGGCAGAACCTTGGCGGAATTAATCTAGGGCTCTGGTGGAGCTGTTCTGCCGGGGACACTTCCCTCCGGGAGGGGGTCAATCTCCATCAACATCTTCACTAGCACCATCTCCTCTCAAACCCTAGTTCATCTCTTGTATCCAATCTTGTATCCAAAACCACAAATTGGTACCTGTGGGTTGCTAGTAGTGTTGATTACTCCTTGTAGTTGATACTTATTGGTTTACTTGGTGGAAGATCATATGCTCAGATCCTTAATGCATATTATTACACCTCTGATTATGAACATGATTATGCTTTGTGAGTAGTTACTTTAGTTCCTGAGGACATGGGTGAAGTCTTGCTATTAGTAGTCATGTGAATTTGGTATTCGTTTGATATTTTGATGAGATGTATGTTGTCTCTCCTCTAGTGGTGTTATGTGAACATCGACTACATGACACTTCACCATTATTTGGGCCTATAGGAAGGCATAGGGAAGTAATAAGTAGATGATGGGTTGCTAGAGTGACAGAAGCTTATACCCTAGTTTATGTGTTGCTTCGTTAGGGGTTCATATGGGCCCATATGTTTAATGATGTGGTTAGGTTTACCTTAATACTCCTTTTTGTAGTTGCGGACGCTTGCAATAGGGGTTAATCATAAGTGGGATGCTTGTCCAAGTTAGGGCAGTACCCATGTGCCGGTCCACCCACATATCAAATTATCAAAGTACCGAATGCGAATCATATGAGCGTGATGAAAACTAGCTTGACGATAATTCCCAATGTGTCCTCGGGAGATCCTTTATTATTATTAGAGTTTGTCCAGGCTTATCCTTTGCTACATAAAGGATTGGGCCACCTTGCTGCACCTTATTTACTTTGTTTACTTGTTACTCGTTACTATTTATCTTATCACAAAACTATCTATCACCTACTATTTCAGTGCTTGTAGAGAAAACCTTACTGAAAACCGCTTATCATTTCCTTCTGCTCCTCGTTGGGTTCGACACTCTTACTTATCGAAAGGACTACGATAGATCCCCTACACTTGTGGGTCATCAAGACTCTTTTCTGGCGTCGTTGCCGGGGAGGTCTTCGCTCAAGTCAAGACATACGAAGTACCCATCACAAACTCATCTTCCTCGCATTTACATTATTTGTCATTTGCCTCTCATTTTCCTCCCCCCCACTTCACCCTTGCCGTTTTATTCGCCCTCTCTTTCCCAATTTCCTCCTCTCTTTTCCACTTGCCTTTTTCCATTACCCGTGTGTTTGCTCGTTTACCTCGTCATCATGGCTAGTTCTCCTATCCTTATTATCTCTCCAGAACAAGAAATTCTCAATTTTAAGAAAAGGGAGGGAGAAAATTTAAAAGATGCTTGGTATAGAATTTGCAATGCCCAATATAAATCTCCTAGGAAGCTTTCCACTTCCGTTCTTCTCCGCAATTTTTATGTAGGCATTTCTCCTTGGAATAGATGTGTTCTTGATATTGCTACCGGAGGTGATTTCATGAGTAGCCATACGTTTGATGCTTATAGAGCTATGTTAGATTTATTTGGCTCACCACCTCTTTTGGTTAATGGAACTGTTTTAACTTTAGAACACGTTATGCAACGTCTTGATATTATTGAAAATAAAATTGTCACTGTTGAGTTGATTAAAAATCTGGATAAAAAGATTCATAATGTTATCATCCAATATGAATCTAGGGTTGGAGTTACCTTGAAAAATCTTAAGGCAAAAGAACCTATAGTTAATGAAAAAATAGATCTCGATTCTGCTAGAATTGGTAAACTTGAGGATATAATTACCAACTTAGGTTCAGCTTTTTCTCCCATGAAAAATACCCCAAAATCCATTACAAAAACCACCAAGCTCATCTATGTTCCTAAAAATAAAGGTGATACTTCTATTAAGGGAGAACCTCCTAAAGATTATAAGTGCTCTAATGAGGAATCAAGTGCCAAAGATGGCACTCGTTAGATCTATCTTCGCTTTTATGCCTAGCTAGGGGCGTTAAACGATAGCGCTAGTTGGGAGGCAACCCAATTTTCTTTATGTTCTTTGTTTTTGTTCCTGTTTAGTGTTAAATTTTGTTTCTACTTTCTATTTAGATGTGTTTTTATCTTTTAATTAGTGTTTGTGCAAAGTAGAACCTATAGGATAAACTATGATGATGGTTGATTTGATTCTGCTGAAAAACAGAAACTTTGCCTCACGAGAAAATATTCAATAAATCACAGAAATGTGCTTTTGCATTGATCGTTTTGCTGCTGATCAATAAACAAATTGTCCAGTACGTCCTATTTTGTTAGGATTTTTAGAGTTCCAGAAGTTTGTGTTAGTTACAGATTGCTACAGACTGTTCTGTTTTTGATAGATTCTGTTTTTCGTGTGTTGTTTGCTTATTTCAATGCATCTATGGCTAGTAATTCAGTCTATGAACCATAAAGAAGTTGGAATACAGTAGGTTTAACACCAAAATAAATAAAGAATGAGTTCATTGCAGTACCTTATGTGGTGGTTTGGTTTTTCTTTCACTAACGGAGCTTATAAAATTTCCTGTTGAGTTTTGTGTTGTGAAGTTTTCATGTTTTGGGTAAAGCTTTTATGGACTATGGAATAAAGAGTGGCAAGAGCCTAAGCTTGGGGATGCCCAAGGCACCCCAAGATATTCAAGAATAGCCAAAAGCCTAAGCTTGCGGATGCCCTGGGAAGGCATCCCCTCTTTCGTCTTTGTTCATTGGTAACTTTACTTGGAACTATATTTTTATTCACCACATGTTATGTGTTTTGCTTGGACCGTCATGTATTATATTAGTCTTTGCTTGTTAGTTTAGCACAATCATCCTTGCTGTAACACACCTTTTGGGAGAATCCTATTTTATTAGAATTTGCTAGAATGCTCTATGTGCTTCACTTATATCTTTTGAGCTTGATAGTTTTTGCTCTAGTGCTTCACTTATATCTTTTAGAGTGTGGTGGTGGATTAATTTTGAAGAAATTGCTAGTCTCTCAGGCTTCACTTATATTATTTTGAGAGTCTTTTATAACAGCATGGTATTTGCTATGGTTATAATTTGGTCCTAGAATGATGAGCATCCAAGTTGGGTATAATAAAAACTATCATAGAAAGTGAATTGGATGCTATGATCAATTTGATACTTGATAATTGTTTTGAGATAGGGAGGTAGTGATATTAAAGTCATGCTAGTTGGGTGATTATGAATTTAAAGAATGCTTGTGTTGAAGTTAGCAAGTCCCATAGCATGCACGTATGGTTAAAGTTATGTAACAAATTTGAAGCATGAATTGTACCTGGCTTGTGCATCCTTATGAGTGGCGGTCGGGGACGAGCGATGGTCTTTTCCTACCAATCTATCCCCCTAGGAGCATGCACGTAGTACTTGGTTTTTGATGACTTCTAAATTTTTTGTAATAAGTATATGAGTTCTTTTGACTAATGTTGAGTCCATCGATTATACGCACTTTTACCTTTCCACCATTGCTAGCCTCTTCGGTACCGTGCATTGCCCTTTCTCACCTTGAGAGTTGGTGCAAACTTCGCCAGTGCATCCAAACCCCGTGATATGATACGCTCTATCACACATAAACCTCCTTATATCTTCCTCAAAACAGCCACCATACCTACCTATTATGGCATTTCCATAGCCATCCCGAGATATATTGCCATGCAACTTTCCACCATTCCGTTTATCATCATCATGACATACATTACTTTTATCATATTGCCATTGCATGATCATGTAGTTGACATCGTATTTGTGGCAAAGCCACCATGCATTATTTTTTCATACATGTCACTCTTGATTCATTGCACCATCCCGGTACACCGCCGGAGGCATTCATATAGAGTCATATCTTGTTCTAGTTTCGAGTTGTAATTCATATGTTGTAATCAATAAAAGTGTGATGATCATCATTTTTAGAGCATTGCCCAAAGAAAAAAGAAGAAGAAAGGCCAAAAGAAAAAAAGAAAGGCCCAAAAAAAATAAAAAAAATAAAAAAAGAAAAAAAATAAGAAAAAAATAAAAAGGGCAATGCTACTATCTCTTTTTCACACTTGTGCTTCAAAGTAGCACCTTGTTCTTCATGTAGTGAGTCTCATAATTGTGCTTCAAAGTAGCACCATGTTTTTCATATAGTGAGTCTCATAAGTTATCTTTTTCATACTAGTGGGAAATTTTCAATATAGAACTTGGCTTTTATATTCCTACGATGGGCTTCCTCAAATGCCCTAGGTCTTCGTGAGCAAGCAAGTTGGATGCACACCCACTAGTTCTCTTTTGTTGAGCATTCATTTATAGCTCTAGTGCATCTGTTGCATGGCAATCCCTACTCCTCATGTTGACATCAATTAATGGGCATCTCCATAGCCCGTTGATTATCCTCGTCAATGTAAGACTTTCTCCTTTTTGTCTTCTCCACACAATCCCCATCATCATATTCTATTCCACCCATAGTGCTATATCCATGGCTCACACTCATGTATTGCGTGAAGGTTGAAAAAGTTTGAGATTATTTAAGTATGAAAGAATTGCTTGGCTTGTCATCGGGGGTATAGAAGTTGGGAACATCTTTGTGTGACGAAAATGAAGCATAGCCTAACTATATGATTTTTTAGGGATGAACTTTCTTTTGCCATGTTATTTTGAGAAGACATGATTACTTTGATTAGTATGCTTAAAGTGTTACTATTTCTTTTATAAATATGAACTTTTATTTTGAATCATTTGGATCTGAACATTCATGCCACAATAAAGAAAATTACATTGAGAATTATGCTAGGTAGCATTCCACATCAAAAATTCTCTTTTTATCATTTACCTACTCGGGGACGAGCAGGAATTAAGCTTGGGGATTCTTGATACGTCTCCAACGTATCTATAATTTTTGATTGTTCCATGCTATTATATTACTTGTTTTGGATGTTTATGGGCTTTATTTTATACATTATTATCATTTTTTGGGACTAACCTACTAATAGGAGGCCCAGCCCATATTGCTATTTTTTTGCCTATTCCAGTATTTCAAAGAAAAGGAATATCAAACGGAGTCCAAACGGAATGAAACCTTCGGGAACGTGATTTTTGGAACGAACAAGATCCGGAGAGCTTGGAGTACAAGTCAAGAAACAGCTGGAGCCTCCACGAGATAGGAGGGCGCCCCCCTGTAGGGCGCGCCCCCTGTCTCGTGGGACCCTCGGGCGTCCACCGATGTACCTCTTCCTCCTATATATACCTACGGACCCTGAAAACATCCAGGGGCACCACGAAACACAAATTCCACTACCGTAACCTTCTGTATCCGCGAGATCCCATCATGGAGCCTTTGCCGACACTCTGCCAGAGGGGGAATCGACCACGGAGGGCCTCTACATCAACATCCTTGCCCCTCCTATGAGTTGTGAGTAGTTTACCACAGACCTACGGGTCCATAGTTATTAGCTAGATGGCTTCTTCTCTCTTTTTGGATCTCAATACAATGTTGTCCCCCTCTCTTGTGGAGATCTATTCGATGTAATCTCTTTTTGCGGTGTGTTTGTGGAGATCCGATGAATTGTGAGTTTATAATCAGTTTTATCTATGGATATTAATTGAATCTTCTCTGAATTCTTTTATGTATGATTGAGTTATCTTTGCAAGTCTCTTCGAATTATCAGTTTGGTTTGGCCTACTAGATTGATCTTTCTTGCCATGGGAGAAGTGCTTAGCTTTGGGTTCAATCTTGCGGTGTTATTACCCAGTGACAGAAAGGGTTGCAAGACAAGTATTGTATTGTTGCCATCGAGGATAAAAAGATGGGGTTTATATCATATTGCATGAGTTTATCCCTCTACATCATATCATCTTGCTTAATGCGTTGCTCTGTTCTTATGAACTTAATACTCTAGATGCATGTTGGATAGCGGTCGATGTGTGGAGTAATAGTAGTAGATGCAGGCAGGAGTCGGTCTACTTGTTATGGATCTGATGCCTATATACATGATCATGCCTAGATAACGACATAATTATTCGCTTTTCTATCAATTGCTCGACAGTAATTTGTTCACCCACCGTAATACTTATGCTCTCAAGAGAAGCCTCTAGTGAAACCTATGGCCCCTGGGTCTACCTCTTATCATATTTGATTTCAATCTACTTTTATTTGCATCTTTACTTTCTTGCATCTATATCATAAAATACCAAAAATATATTTATCTTATCATACTATCTCTATCAGATCTCATTTTCGCAAGTGGCCGTGAAGGGATTGACAACCCCTTTATTGCGTTGGTTGCGAGTTCTCAATTTGTTTGTGTAGGCGCGTTGGACTTTTGAGGAGCCTCCTACTGGATTGATACCTTGGTTCTCAAAAACTGAGGGAAATACTTACGCTACACTTGCTGCATCACCCTCTCCTCTTCGGGGAAAACCAACGCTAGCTCAAGACGTAGCAAAAAGGATTTCTGGCTCCGTTGCCGGGGAGTGTAGCGCTTTTGGTGAGTGGAACTTGGTAAGGAAACGTTTATTTAGTGTGCTGAACTTGTTTGTTACTTGTCACTATGGAAACTAATCCTTTGAGGGGCTTGTTTGAGGTATCTTCACCCCAACCAGAAGAGCAAAGAGATGCTCCTCAACCTACTGAACCTTATGAAAATATTCACTTTGAGATTCCTTCGGGTATGATAGAAAAACTGCTAGCTAATCCTTTTGCAGGAGACGGAACTTTGCATCCCGACTTACACCTTATCTTTGTGGATGAAGTTTGTGGATTATTTAAGCTTGCAGGTATCCCCGATGATGTTGTTAAAAGGAAGGTCTTCCCTTTATCTTTGAAGGGAGATGCAATGACATGGTATAGGCTATGTGATGATACAAGATTTTGGAATTATAAGCGACTGAAGTTGGAATTTCACCAGAAGTTCTACCCTATGCATCTTGTTCATCGTGATCATAATTACATATATAATTTCTGGCCTCGCGAAGGAGAAAGCATTGCTCAAGCTTGGGGGAGGCTTAAATCCATGTTATATTCATGCCCCAATCATGAGCTCTCTCGGGAAATGATTATTAAGAATTTTTAAGCTCAGCTTTCTCTTGATAATCGCAATCTGCTCGATACTTCCTGTGATGGTTCCTATATGCTGAGGACTATTGATTTCTAATGAGACTTATTGGAAAGAATTAAATGCAACTCTGAAGATTGGGGTTCCGACGATGGTAAGGAATCAGGTATGACACCTAAGTTCGATTGTGTTAAATCTTTTATGGATACCGATGCTTTCCGTGGATTTAGCTCTAAGTATGGACTTGACTCTGAGATAGTAGCTACTTTTTGTGAAACTTTTGCTACTCACATTGATCTCCCTAAAGAGAAGTGGTTTAAATATAATCCTCCTGTTGAAGTGAAAGTAGTTGCACCTATTACAGTCGAAGAAAAGACTATTACATATAGTGATCCTATTATTCCTACTGCTTATGTCGAAAAACCTCCTTTTCCTGTTAGGATAAAAGATCATGTTAAAGCTTCGACTGTTGTTCGTAAGAGTAATACTAGGACTTATACACCTCCTGAGCAAATTAATGTTGAACCCAGTATTGCTATGATTAAAGATCTCTTGGATGAAGACTTAGATGGGCATGTTATTTCTTTCGTGGGTGAAACTGCTAATATTGCTAGACCCGATACTAAGACACGTAGACCTGTTGTAGGCACGCCTGTTATTTCTGTTAAAATAGGAGATCATTGTTATCATGGCTTATGTGATATGGGTGCTAGTGCTAATGCGATACCTTATGATCTTTATAAAGAAATTATGCACGATATTGCACCTGTTGAATTAGAAGACATTGATGTTACTATTAAGCTTGCTAATAGGGACACCATTAAACCTATTGGGATTGTTAGAGATGTTGAAGTCTTGTGTGGAAAGATTAAATACCCTGCTGATTTCCTTGTTCTTGCTTCCCCATAAGATAATTTTTGTCCCATTATTTTAGGTAGACCCTTTTTGAATACTACTAGTGCTAAGATTAATTGTGAAAGGAATATTGTCACTGTTGGCATAGATGGTATGTCTCATGAGTTTAATTTTGCTAAGTTTAGTAGACAACCTCGTGAAAGGGAACCACCTAGTAAGGATGAAATTATTGGTCTTGCTTCCATTGCTGTTCCCCCAACTGATCCGTTAGAACAATATTTGTTAGACCATGAAAATGACATGTTTATGAAGGAAAGGGAAGAAATAGATGAAGTGTTCCTTAAACAAGAACCTATGCTAAAACATGACCTTCCCATTGAAATTCTTAGGGATCCCCCTCCTCCCAAGGGTGATCCCGTGTTTGAACTCAAACCCTTACCTGATAATCTCAAGTATGCTTATCTTGACAAAAAAGAAATATATCCTGTTATTATTAGTGCTAACCTTTCAGAGAAAGAAGAAGAAAGATTATTGAAAACTCTGAAGAAGCACTGGGCTTCTATTGGATATACTCTGGATGATCTTAAGGGCATTAGTCCCACATTATGTCAGCACAAAATTTCAGTGGAGAAAGATGCCAAACCAGTTAGAGATCTTCAAAGATGATTAAACCCCAAAATGAAGGAAGTGGTAAGAAAGGAGATTCTAAAACTCCTTGAGGCAGGTATTATTTATCCCGTTGCTGATAGTGAATGGGTAAGCCCTATCCATTGTGTCCCTAAAAAGGGAGGTATTACCGTTGTTCCTAATGATAAAGATGAATTGATCCCACAAAGAATTATTACAGGCTATAGGATGGTAATTGATTTCCGTAAGTTAAATAAAGCTACTAAGAAAGATCATTACCCCTTACCTTTTATTGATCAAATGCTAGAAAGGCTATCCAAACACACACATTTTTGCTTTCTAGATGGTTATTCTAGCTTCTCTCAAATACCTGTGTCCGCGCGGGATCAATCTAAAACTACTTTTACTTGCCCTTTTGGTACTTTTGCTTATAGACGTATGCCTTTTGGTTTATGTAATGCACCTGCTACCTTTCAAAGATGCATGATGGCTATATTTTCTGATTTTGGTGAAAAGATTTGTGAGGTATTCATGGATGACTTCTCCGTCTATGGATCCTCTTTTGATGATTGTTTGAGCAACCTTGATCGAGTTTTGCCGAGATGCGAAGACACTAGTCTTGTCCTGAATTGGGAAAAGTGTCACTTTATGGTTAATGAAGGCATTGTCTTGGGGCACAAGATCTCCGAGAGAGGTATTGAAGTTGATAAAGCCAAAGTTGATGCTATTGAAAAAATTCCATGTCCCAAGGACATAAAAGGTATAAGAAGTTTTCTTGGTCATGCCGGTTTTTATAGGAGGTTCATTAAGGACTTTTGTAAAATCTCTAGGCCTCTGACTAATTTATTGCAAAAAGATATTCCTTTTGTCTTTGATGATGATTGTGTAGAAGCATTTGAAACACTTAAGAAAGCTTTGATCACTGCACCTATTGTTCAGCCACCTGATTGGAACTTACCTTTTGAAATTATGTGCGATGCTAGTGATTATGCTGTAGGTGCTGTTTTAGGGCAAAGAGTCGATAAGAAATTGAATGTTATCCAGTATGCTAGTAAGACTCTTGATACTGCCCAAAGAAATTATGCTACTACTGAAAAAGAGTTCTTAGCAGTTGTGTTTACATGTGATAAGTTTAGACCTTATATTGTTGATTCCAAAGTTACTATTCACACTGATCATGCTGCTATTAAATATCTCATGAAAAAGAAAGATGCTAAGCCTAGACTCATTAGATGGGTTCTCTTGCTCCAAGAATTTGACTTGCATATTATTGATAGAAAGGGAGCTGAGAACCTAGTTGCAGATAACTTATCTAGGTTAGAGAATGTTCTTGATGACCCACTACCTATTAATGATAGTTTTCCTGATGAACAATTAGCGGTTGTCAATGCTTCTCGTACTGCTCCTTGGTATGCTGATTATGCTAATTACATTGTTGCTAAATATATACCGCGCAGTTTCACATACCAGCAAAAGAAAAAGTTCTTTTATGATTTAAGACATTACTTCTAGGATGATCCGCACCTTTATAAAGAAGGAGTAGATGGTATTATTAGACGTTGTGTGCCTGAGCATGAACAGGAACAAATCCTACGCAAGTGTCACTCTGAATCTTATGGAGGAAACCACGCGGGAGATAGAACTGCGCACAAGGTATGACAATATGGTTTTTATTGGCCTACTCTCTTCAAAGATGCTCGTAAGTTTGTCTTATCTTGTGATGAATGTCAAAGAATAGGTAACATTAGCAGATGTCAAGAAATGCCTATGAATTACTCTCTTGTTATTGAACCGTTTGATGTTTGGGGCTTTGATTATATGGGACCTTTTCCTGCCTCCAATGGTTATACACATATTTTAGTTGCTGTTGATTACGTTACTAAGTGGGTAGAAGCTATTCCAACTAGTAGTGCTGATCATAACACTTCTATTAAAATGCTTAAAGAAGTTATTTTTCCGAGGTTTGGAGTCCCTAGATATCTTATGACTGATGGTGGTTCACACTTTATTCATGGTGCTTTCCGTAAGATGCTTGCTAAGTATGATGTCAATCATAGAATTGCATCTCCTTATCACCCACAGTCTAGTGGTAAAGTAGAGTTGAGCAATAGAGAGCTCAAATTAATTTTGCAAAAGACTGTGAATAGATCTAGAAAGAATTGGTCCAAAAAACTTGATGATGCATTATGGGCCTATAGAACTGCATACAAAAATCCTATAGGTATGTCTCCATATAAGATGGTTTATGGAAAAGCATGTCATTTACCTCTTGAACCTGAACATAAAGCATATTGGGCTATTAAAGAGCTCAATTATGACTTCAAACTTGCCGGTGAGAAGAGGTTGTTTGATATAGCTTAATTGACGAATGGAGAACCCAAGCTTATGAGAATGCCAAGCTCTTCAAAGAAAAAGTCAAACGCTAGCATGATAAGTGGATACAAAAGCGTGAGTATAACGTAGGAGATTATGTGTTATTATTCAACTCTCGTTTAAGATTTTTTACAGGAAAACTTCTCTCAAAATGGGAAGGTCCCTACGTTATCGAGGAGGTCTATCGTTCCGGTGCTATAAAAATTAACAACTTTGAAGGCACAAATCCGAGGGTGGTTAATGGTCAAAGAATTAAACATTATATTTTAGGTAATCCTATCAATGTTGAAACAAATATTATTGAAACCATAACCCCAGAGGAATACATAAGAGACACTTTCCAGAATGTTCCAGACTCCGAAAAGGCATAGGTACGTGGTACGGTAAGTATACTGACTCCAAAACAACTCTAATGTCATTTTTTATCAGTTTTGGATTATTTAAGAATTTTAGGAAGAAAGAAGTAGTCCGAAAGGGACACGAGGCTCCCACGAGAGAGGAGGGTGCCCCCCTGTAGGGCGGGCCCCCTGTCACGTGGGCACCTCATCATGTGCCTCCTGGACCCCATTTTCTTGTATGTTACGTATTTTGGTCGGCAAAAATTTATTATATATACTCCCGAAGGTTTTGACCATCGTATCACGAAAATATCTTCTGTTTTCGTTTCGAGCTGTTCCTGTTGTAGATTTAGAGCACCATGACTTCTCCCTCCTACAGCAACGAAGACAAGGATGCCTGGCTATTGAAGATAGAGTTGAAAAGAGAGGAACCAGAAGAGATCAACAAGGATGAAGGGATCAAGAAGGCCATGGAGGTTCAAGCTCTGGTGGTGAAAGAAGAAGACATCCCTCACCCTTTACCTAACCTTTTCACTCCAACAGAGATTGAAGCTTTCAAAATGATTGAGTTAGCCCGCATACAAAACAAGTATCTTACACAGGAGAATATTTTGTTGAAGGATCATATTGCTGGGCTCAAGGGCATTATCCGCAAGTTGGAGGAGCTTTTACACTCAATGTGCGATTATCCACTATCATCATCACCACCTCCATCACCTCCGAAGAAATAATTACATGGGTATGGGCACTCCCCTTGGCAACCGCCAAGCTTGGGGGAGGTGCCCCGGTATCGTATCACCATCACACTCCTATCTTTACTGCTTTATTTAGTTCGATCCTTTTAGTAGTATCTTGATCTAGTAGATTGAAGTTTTGATATCAAGTAGTTTTGAGTTTTGCTTTGTGATCTCTTTATGTAAGCGAGTCCGTGTGCTATCTATAATAAAGATTAGTGTTGAGTCAAGGGCTTTGCTATGTTGCTATGATCTTGAGAAAGTAGAAAGAACAATAGAGTTCATATTGATCTTATGGACAGTGATAACTTCACACATAGAAAGTATGAGGCATAAAAATTGTTGAGAGTTGATGAACGTAGCCTTAGTCACCGTTGCAATTAATAGGAAGTGATAAGGAAAGAGGGGTTCACATATAGATATATTATCTTGGAAATCTTTTATGATTGTGAAGCACTCATTAAGTATGACATGCTAAAAGAGTTGATGTTGGAAAAGGAAGACAACATAATGGTTTATGTTTTCCGACATCTCAGTTAAAGTATGTTGTCATTGACCTTCCAAACATATTGAGCTTGCCTTTCCCCTTCTTGCTAGCCAAAATTCCTTGCACCAAGTAGAGATACTACTTGTGCTTCCAAATATCCTCAAACCCAGTTTTGCCATGAGAGTCCACCATACCTACCTATGGATTGAGTAAGATCCTTCAAGTAAGTTGTCATCGGTGCAAGCAACAAAAATTGCTCTCTAAATATGTATGACTTATTAGTGCAGAGAAAATAAGCTTTGTACGAAGTTGTTGTGGAAGTAATAAAAGCGACGGACTGCATAATAAAGGTCCACATACAAGGGGAAATATAAAGTGACGTTCTTTTGCATTAAGATTTCGTGCATCAACCCTAAACGCGCATGACAACCTCTGCTTCCCTCTGCGAAGGGCCTATCTTTTACTTTATGTTTTTACTTTATGCTTGAGTCAAGGTGATCCTCACCTTCCCACTTTATCATTTTATCCTTTGGCAAGCTCCTCATGTTTGAAAGATCATGATACATATATCCAATTGGATGTAAGTTGGCATAGGCTATTATTGTTGACATCACCTAAAGGTGAATACGTTGGGAGGCAACACAATAAGCCCCTGTCTTTCTCAGTGTCCGGCTGAAACTCTATAATCACAAGTATTGAGTGAGTGTTAACAATTATAGGAGACTACGAGATAGTTGAGTATGTGAGCTTGCTGAAAAGCACTGTTATTGACTCTTTTTGATGTTACGATAAATTGCAATTGCTTCAATGACTGAGATTATAGTATGTTAGTTCCCAATGAAGTTTATGAACCATACTTGACATTGTGAATTGCTTATTACTTGAGCATAAGAAATCATATGACAAAATCTATATATGTTGCTGTTATTAGAATGATCATGATGCCCTCATGTCCATATTTTATTTTTATCGACACCTCTATCTCTAAACATGTGGACATATTTCTCGATCTCGGTTTCCGCTTGAGGACAAGCGAGGTCTAAGCTTGGGGGAGTTGATACGTCCATTTTGCATCATGCTTTTATATCAATATTTATTGCATTATGGGTTGTCATTACACTTTATATCTCAATATTTATGGCTATTCTCTCTTATTTTACAAGGTTTACCATGAAGAGGGGGAATGCCGGCAGCTAGAATTCTGGTTGGAAAAGGAGCAAACGTTGGAAACCTATTCTACAAAACTCCAAAAGTCCTGAAACTCCACGAAACCACTTTTTGGATTTATTAAGAATTTATGAGCAAAAGAAATAGGCCAGGGGCCCACACCCTATTCAGGAGACAGGGGGGCGCGCCCTATCTCCTGGGACCCCTAGTGGGCCTCCGGCGTCCTTCTTCTGCTATATCATCACTTTTACCCTGAAAAAAATTGTGGGCAAGCTTACGGGATGAAACTCCGCCGCCACGAGGCGGAACCTTGGCGGAATTAATCTAGCGCTCTGGGGGAGCTGTTCTGCCGGGGACACTTCCCTCCAGGAGGGGGTCAATCTCCACCAACATCTTCACCAGCACCATCTCCTCTCAAACCCTAGTTCATCTCTTGTATCCAATCTTGTATCCAAAACCACAAATTGGTACCTGTGGGTTGCTAGTAGTGTTGATTACTCCTTGTAGTTGATACTTATTGGTTTACTTGGTGGAAGATCATCTGTTCAGATCCTTAATGCATATTATTACACCTATGATTATGAACATGATTATTCTTTGTGAGTAGTTACTTTAGTTCCTGAGGACATGGGTGAAGTCTTGCTATTAGTAGTCATGTGAATTTGGTATTCATTTGATATTTTGATGAGATGTATGTTGTCTCTCCTCTAGTGGTGTTATGTGAACGTCGACTACATGACACTTCACCATTATTTGGGCCTAGAGGAAGGCATAGGGAAGTAATAAGTAGATGATGGATTGCTAGAGTGCAGTAGCTTAAACCCTAGTTTATGCGTTGCTTCGTTAGGGGTTCATATGGGCCCATATGTTTAATGCCGTGGTTAGGTTTACCTTAATACTCCTTTTTGTAGTTGCGGACGCTTGCAATAGGGGTTAATCATAAGTGGGATGCTTGTCCAAGTTAGGGCAGTACCCAAGTGCCGTCCACCCACATATCAAATTATCAAAGTACCGAACGCGAATCATATGAGCGTGATGAAAACTAGCTTGGCGATAATTCCCAATGTGTCCTCGGGAGCTATTTTATTATTATTAGAGTTTGTCCAGGCTTGTCCTTTGCTACATAAAGGATTGGGCCACCTTGCTGCACCTTATTTACTTTGTTTACTTGTTACTCGTTACTATTTATCTTATCACAAAACTATCTATCACCTACCATTTCAGTGCTTGCAGAGAAAACCTTACTGAAAACCGCTTATCATTTCCTTCTGCTCCTCGTTGGGTTCGACACTCTTACTTATCGAAAGGACTATGATAGATCCCCTACACTTGTGGGTCATCAGCTATGCTCCATCTTCATCACACAAAATACTCAAATCATGCACAACCCCGATGACAAGCCAAGCAATTGTTTCATACTTTGATGTTCTCAAACCTTTTCAACTTCCATGCAATACATGAGCATCATCCATGGATATAACACTATGGTGGAAGAGAATATGATGGTTGTGGAGAAGACAAAAAGAGGGAGATAGTCTCACATCAAGTAGGCGTATCGACGGGCTACGGAGATGCCCATCAATAGATATCAATGTGAGTGAGTAGGGATTGCCATGCAACAGATGCATTAGAGCTATAAGTGTATGGAAGCTCAAAAAGAAACTAAGTGGGTGTGCATCCAACTTGCTTGCTCATGAAGACCTAGGGCATTCGAGGAAGCCTATCGTTGGAATATACAAGCCAAGTTCTATAATGAAAAAATTCCCACTAGTATATGAGAGTGACAAAATAAGAGACTCTCTATCCTTAAGATCATGGTGCTACTTTGAAGCACAAGTGTGGAAAAAGGATAGTAACATTGACCCTTCTCTCTTTTTCTCTCATTTTTCTTGTTTGGCCTTTCTATTTTTATGGCCTCTTATTTTATTTCCGCACATGGGACAATGCTCTATGCTTAGAACAAAATATGACTCTATGTGAATGCGTCCGGCGGTGTACCGGATGTGCAATGAATCAAGAGTGACATGTATGAAAGAATTATGAAAGGTTGCTTTGCCACAAATACTATGTCAGCTACATGATCATGCAAAGCAATATGACAATGATGAAGCATGTCATAATAAACAGAACAATGGAAAGTTGCATGGAAATATATCTCAGAATGGCTATGGAAATACCATAATAGGTAGGTATGGTGGCTGTTTTGAGGAAGGTATATGCTGGGTGTATGGTACCAGAGAAAGTTGCGCGGCACAAGAGAGGCTAGCAATGGTGGAAGGGTGAGGGTGCATATAATCCATGGACTCAACATTACTCAAAATGAACTCACATACTTATTGAAAAAATCTATTAGGCATCGAACTAAGTACTATGCACATGCTCCTAGGGGGATAGATTGGTAGGAAAAGACCATCGCTCGTCCCCGACTGCCACTCATCAAGAAGACAATCAAAAAATAAATCATTCTCTGACTTCATCACATAACAGTGCACCATATCTGCATGCTACGGGAATCACAAACTTTAGCACAAATATCTCTCAAATTCTCAACTACTCATTAGCATGACTCTAATATCACCATCTTCATATCTCAAAACAATCATAAAGAATCAAACTTCTCATAGTATTCAATTGACTTTTTATGAAAGCTTTTATTATATCCCTCTTGGATGCCTATCATATTAGGACTAAATTTATAACCAAAGAAAATTACCATGTTGTTCTAAAAGACTCTCAAAATAATATAAGTGGAGCATGAGAGTTCATAAATTTCTATAAAAAAGGCCATCGCTGTGCTCTAAAAACATATAAGTGAAGCACTAGAGCAATATTGCCTAGCTCAAAAGATATAAGTGAAGCACATAGAGTATTCTAATAAATCACGATTCATGCGTGTCTCTCCCAAAAGGTGTGTACAACAAGGATGATTGTGGTAAACTAAAAATCAAATACTCAAATCATACGAGACGCTCCATGCAAAACACATATCATTTGGTGAATAAAAATATAGCCTTAAGTAAAGTTTTTGATAGACGAAGCCGAAAGAGGGGATGCCTTCTGGGGCATCCCCAAGCTTAGGGTTTTGGTTGTCCTTGAATATTACCTTTGTGTGCCTTGTCCATCCCCAATCTTAGGCTCTTGCTACTCCTTATTCCATAGTCCATCAAATCCTTACCCAAAACATGCAAACTTCACAACACAAAACTCAACAGAAAATCTCATGAGCGCCGTTAGTATAAGAAAATAAATCACCACTTTAAGGTACTATTACAAACTCATTCTTTATTTTCATTGGTGTAATATCTACTGTATTCCAACTTCTCAATGGTTCATATCCCCCGATACTACCCACAGATTCATCAAAATAGGCAAACAACACATAGAAAACAAAATCTGTCAAAAACAGAACAATCTGTAGTAATATGTAACTCTCGAATACTTCTGTAACTCCAAAAATTCTAAAAATTTAGGAGGACCAGTGAAATTTGTGCACCAATCCAGAGCAAAAAGAATCAGATCAAAAGCACGTTTCAATAAAATTCTAGAAATTATTTACTGGATGCAAAAGTCTCCGTTTTCAGCAGGATCAACACACCTATCACCGTAAGCTATCCTAAAGGTTTAACTTGGCACAAACACTAACTAAAACATAAAACTACATCTCCTGAGGCTAGATGAATTATTTATTGCTAAACAGGAACAAAAAAGTAAAGAACAAAAAATAAAATTGGGTTGCCTCCCAACAAGCGCTGTTGTTTAACGCCCATAGCTAGGCAATACGAATAGATCTAGGTATTGTCATCTTAGGTACGTAATCCATAAGTGGCTCTCATAATAGATTCATATGGCAATTTAATATTTTTCCTATGAAAGTGTTCCATGCCTTTCCTTAATGGAAATTGGAATCTAATGTTTCCTTCTTTCATATCAATAATTGCACCAATTGTTCTAAGGAAAGGTCTACCAAGAATAATAGGACATGTAGGATTGCAATCTATATCAATAACAATGAAATCTACGGGCACATAATTCCTATTTGAAACAATATGGATATAATTAATCCTTCCCATAGGTTTCTTTATGTTGGAATCCGCAACATGCAAATTTAAAGAACAATCATCAAATTCGTGGAAACTTAACACATCACACAAAATTTTCGGAATCGTGGAAACGCTAGCACCCAAATCACACAAAGCATGGCACTCATAATCTTTAATTTTAATCTTAATAGTAGGTTCCCACTTGCTATAAAGTTTTCGAGGGATAGAAACTTCCAATTCAAGCTTTTCTTCAAAAGATTGCATCATAGCGTCAACGATATGTTTAGTAAAAGCTTTGTTTTGAGAATTCAACATAGATTGCAACAAGGAAATACAACCTATTAAAGAACAATTATCATAATTAAATTCCTTGAAATCCAAAAGAGTGGGTTCATTGCTACTTAAAGTCTTGACCTCTCCAATCCCACTTTTATCAATTTTTGCATCTAGATCTATAAACTCTGAATCATTGGGACCCCTTTTAACTAAAGTTGACTCAACTCTAGTCCCATATTTATCAAGATTAATATTGGAAATCAAAGATTCAATAGGGGTCACATCAATCACTTCTAGATCTTTATCATTATTATTATGAAAACTAGAAGAACACGCTTTTACAAACCAATCTTTTTTAGCACGCATTTGAGCGGTCCTTTCTTTGCACTCATCAATGGAAATTCTCATGCATGGCTTTGAGAGACTCACTGATATCATGCTTAGGTGGAATATATCTAAGTTTCAAAGTATCAACATCAATAGAAATTCTATCCAAGTTCCTAGCCAAATCATCAATCTTGAGAAATTTTTCTTCAATCAAAGTATTTAAATTCTTTTGCGAACTCATAAATTCTTTAACACTATTCTAAAAATCAGAGGGCATCTTATTAAAATTTCCATAAGAAGTTTTGTAGGAATTACCATAATTATTAGAGGGATTACTAGGAAATGGCCTAGGATTAAAATTGCCTCTAAACGCGTTATTACCAAAATTGTTCCTACCCAAAAAATTCACATCCATAGATTCATCATTATTCTCAATCAAAGTGGAAAAAGGAATATAATTAGGATTAGAAGAATCACTCTTATCAGCAAATAATTTCATGAGTTCATCCATCTTTCCACTCAAAACAGTAATCTCTTCAATTGCATGCACCTTTTTACTAGTGGATCTTTCGGTGTGCCATTGAGAATAATTAACCATGATATTATCTAGGAGCTTAGTAGCCTCTCCTAAATTAATTTCCATAAAAGTGCCCCCCCCACAGCCGAATCTAAAAGATTTTTAGAAGCACAATTCAATCCAGCATAATTTTTTTGTATAATCATCCACAAATTCAAACCATGTGTAGGGCAATTTCGTATCATCAATTTCATCCTCTCCCAAGATTGTGCAACATGCTCATGATCAAGTTGCTTAAAATTCATAATATCGTTCCTAAGGGAGATGATCTTAGCGGGAGGAAAATACTTAGAGATGAAAGCATCTTTACACTTATTCCACGAATCAATGGTTTTTTTAGGCAAAGACGAAAACCAAGTTTTAGCATGATCTCTAAGTGAAAACGGAAATAGCTTCAATTTAACAATATCATTATCCACATCTTTGTTCTTTTGCATATCACACAAATCAAAAAAATTGTTTAGATGGGATGCGACATCTTCACTAGGAAGGCCAGAAAATTGATCTTTCATAACAAGATTCAGCAAAGCGGCATTAATTTCACAAGATTCAGCATTAGTAGTGGGATCAATCGGAGTACTAATAAAATCATTATTGTTGGTGTTGGAGAAGTCACACAATTTAGTACTATCTTGAGCCATCATGACAAATCAAGCAATCCAACATACAAGCACACAAGAAGCAAGCGAAGAAAGACGAACGGAAGAGGGGCGAAGAAAAGGAAAATCTTATCGAAAATCTTTTTAGAGGTGGGGAGATCAAAATGAGAGGCGAATGGAGAATAATGTAATGCAAGAGAGAAGAGTTTATGACGGGTACTTGGTATGGCTTGAGTTGGTGTAGATCTCCCCGGGAACGGTGCCAGAAATTGGCAAGTTGACAGGAGACAAATCTTAAATTGACTTGGCATAAATCTCCCCAGCAACGGCACCAGAAATTCTTCCTGCTACCTCTTGAGCTTGCGTTGGTTTTTTCCCTTGAAGAGGAAAGGGTGATGCAGCAAAGTAGAGTTAGTATTTCCCTTAGTTTGAGAACCAAGGTATCAAACCAGTAGGAGATGACACACAAGTTACCAGATACCTGCATAAACAATCAACAACTTGCACCCAACGCGATAAAGGGGTTGTCAATCCCTTCATAGTTAGTTGCAAAAGTGAGATCTGATAGAGATAAATAAACGGTAAAGTAAATATTTTTGGTATTTTTTTAGTTTATAGATCGAAAAGTAAAAGATTGCAAAATAGTAGATCGGAAACTAGTATGATGGAAAATATAACTTATATGATGGAAAAGAGCCCCAGGGGCCATAGGTTTCACTAGTGGCTTCTCTCAAGATAGCAAATAATATGGTGGGTGAAATAATTATTGCCGAGCAATTGATAGAAGAGAGCATAATTAAGACGATATCTAAGGCAATGATCATGAACATAGGCATCACGTCTATGTCAAGTAGACCGAAATGATTCTGCATCTACTACTATTACTCCACACATTGACCCTATCCAGCATGCATCTAGAGTATTAAGTTCGTAAAGAACGTTAATAAGGCATTAAGTAAGATGCCATGATGTAGAGGAATTAACTCAAGAAATATGATGAAAACCCCATGTTTTTATCCTCGATGGCAACAATACAATACATGCGTTGCTGTCCCTACTGTCACTGGGAAAGGACACCGCAAGATTGAACCCAAAGCTAAGTACTTCTACCATTGCAAGAAAAACGAATCTAGTAGGCCAAACTAAACCGATAATTTGAAGAGACTTGCAAATATATCAAATCATGCATATAAGAATTCAGAGAAGACTCATATAATATTCATAGGTAATCTGATGATAAATCCACAATTCCTCAGATCTCGGCAAACACACCGCAAAAGAATATTACATTGAATAGTTCTCCAGGAACATCGAGAAGAACATGGTATTGAGAATCAAAGAGAGAGAAGAAGCCATCTAGCTACTAGCTATGGACTCGTAGATCCGTGGTAAACTACTCGCACTTCATCGGAAGAGCAATGGTGTTGATGTAGAAGCCCTCCGTGATTGAATCCCCCTCCGACAAGACGCCGGAAAAGGCCCCTAGATGGGATCTCCTGGGTACAGAAGGTTGCGGTGGTGGAAAAGTGTTTTCGTGGCTTTCCCTGATGGTTTTGGGGTATAAGAGTATATATGGGCGAAAGAATTAGGTCAGGAGAGCTCCAAGGGGCCCACGAGGTAGGGGCGTGCCCTACCCCCCTGGGCGCGCCCTCCACCCTCGTGGTCGCCTTGTTGCATCTTCGAATTCATATCCAAGTCTTCTGGTTTGCTTCTAGTCCAAAAAAGATCACCGCGCAAATTTTATTCCGTTTGGTATTCCTTTTCTGCGAACTCTAAAGCATGCAAAAAACAGAAACTGGCACTGGGCTCTAGGTTAATAGGTTAGTCCTAGAAATAATATAAAATAGCATATAACACATCTAAAACAGATAATATAATAGCATGGAACAATAAAAAAATTATAGATACGTTGGAGACATGTTAGATTATTAGCAAAAATCATTTGTACAGAAAAAACAATTAATCACTAACCCTATACGGATACCATTCAAACAATCAATACACTACATGCATCTAATGGATCTGAATTACTCTAATTTCGTGGACTGAGAGAACATAACCCTAAGATTCGTGTTCCAAAAAAGTGTGAGGGGGTGGGGGAGAGTAACTTGAGAAAACACATGATATGTTTGCCGCACAAATGGGTATAGATGACTAACCAGTTTTCCGCCGGAGTCGGAGTCGTTGCCGGAGTTGTTGTGGACCTCCGGCTCCGGCTGGTGGGGGGCACGATGATGCCGACGAAGTCAAGCTCGTGCTGCTGCCCACGCGAGATCTTGTCAGCGGCAACGACATCCTCTATGGCCAGCTTCACTTGTTGCGCGAGTGCTTCACCAGCCCCGGCGTTGCCACTCCATCCGATGGTGCGCTTTAGACGGCGGTGATCACTATGGACCGGGGGTGCGGCCATCTATTATGAATAGCGGCTCGGGCGCGCCATTAATGTGGAGCAGTGGGAGCGAGGCGGGCGGAGGTCAAAGGCTGTTTTGCCTCTCGGTGAGCCTGCGCAGCGGACTTTTGGCATACCTACCATCGTTTCACACAGCTACTCGCATGCCTCCGAGTGACACTGCGCAGCAAAAATGCCTCTCGTCAATTCGCACACCTCCATGCATGCCTCACGGTCTGCCTACATGGCGGAGTGCTCGCATGCATCCCGTCAACTCACGCCTGCTTTCATGGCACACGGGGCGCGTGGCGGGACGTATATTGTTTTTCTTTTTTGATGATTAATTATACCGCTTTATTGCTTAACCGAAGCATGGCATGTATACATTGTTGGTCTAACACACACGGTCCGAATAAATAATCCGTATGCAATATTGGTTGCCAATTATTAACAATCTCCCATTTGTAAGAAGATTATATCAAAACTTATCTCAAATTTGATGAAAAATACAATATCACAGTCTACTGGTGTCCATATGACACCACGATAAGTTTCATGAATTTCATCTAAATTTTGGGTTTACTAAATTTTAAAAATCAAGATTCTCAATGTTTTGAAATTTCTTGCACGGGGAAACATGCACCCAAGGACACACATATATGATTTTGCAATCCATTTTGGCACACCTGTAGCTCAAATTTGATGTTTGCACATTACATCCATAGGAAATCAATCAATATATAAAAATGGTTGAATGATATCTGTTTTTTTAATTTTAACACGACACTCCTTTGTTCACATGTTCACTGTAGAAAAAGTTTGACATGTCTCAGAGTGGCGGTGGTGGTGCGGGATCTGTATGTCTGTGTTTG
>NC_041383.1:512977962-513017922 GCF_002162155.2 Triticum dicoccoides
ACTACAAGTCGTGAGCCTCCATGTGGGATTGATCATTTTGTGAGTCATGTATGCCACATCAAAGTCGTGAATTAGTTATTTAAAACAGTACGCAACCCTTTCATACATACATGTTTGGGCCACATGCATGCATTAGTGGTCCTCTTGGAAACTCCCTCATGCGGTTATCAGCGATGTGCCCATTCCTTAGCCCGCGAAGGTTTTCAGTTTCCACCAACAATGAGAGGATCAAAGGTGGATTCATCTTGGCATGTGTTACAGTGTGAATCATGGTGAGATTCCGTATCAATGTTCGGGCACATGCGTACACATGAGTCCCTCCCACCAGCTCGGAGTGAGGGGGTTACGCGTCGTGAACCTCTGTGTAGTGCGTTTCCGGTTTGCGAAGCTTGTGCCACATCAAAGTTGTGCATTGGGTATTCAAACATCACACGACACCTATTTCGGGCACATGCACACGGTGGTTGTCCTATGACACTCACTCGCATGTGGCTCTCTCTATGGGCCCGCGGGTCCTCGTCGATCAGTTGAACCTACAATGAGAGAGAGAGGTTAATATGACCAATAAGTATGGTTCTTTTTTGATTTGTGTTACGTATATGCAGGGTAGGAGTGTGTAGTACATGTCAAAGAGGGGGCAACATGTATGCTATGCGTCATGAACCTCGCTCCATATGGGGACTTTACGGTTCCCGAGGCAGGTGCCACATCAAAGTTGTCCATTGGTATTCAAACATCACGTAACACCATGCACGTGGTGGTTGCCCTATAGGAACTCAATCGCGTGTGGCACTTCCATTTGTGGGCCCGTGAAGTTGTCCTCCATCACTTTGACCCAACGAGAGAGAGGTTAATTTGACCATCAAGGATGATTCTTTTTGATTTGTGCTACAGTAGGAGTATATATATACAACATACATGTTGAAGGGGGGAGGGTAGCACGTACCACGCATCATGAACCTCACCCTCTGTGGGGACTTTTCGGTTTCTGAGGTATAGGTGTCACATCAAAGTTGTGAATTGCGTATTCAAACATCACACAAACACCTCTTTTGGTCACATTTAGACGGTGGTTGTCCTATATAGGACGCTCACTCACGTGCGGCGTACACTTCACTCCTATGGGCCCGCGAGGTCATCGTCCATCGCTTTGACCTAACAAGAAAGAGGTATAGTTTGACGAACAAGGATGATTAATTATTTTAGGGCTGTGTTATGGTAGGAGTATATAGTACGTGTCGAAGGGGGGATGGGACCAGCATATACTAGGTGTCATGAACCTCACTCCACTATAATAAAAAAGACACATCCGTGACATTTTGGGTCGAACAAATTTTTTTCTGTCATACTTATGACACTTCTATGATGATAATTGTGACAAAACCCGGTATCATCATAGATGTGTTGGGCTCCTACTTCTATGACAAAAATCATGATAGAAAATGGGCTTTTCATCCTGGGCGGGCCAGAGACGCAGCTGCATGACATTCTTTGGGCCGTCCATGACGGAAAAACCGTGGTAGAAGCGAGGGCGAGGAAAATATTAGGGAGTTCCCGGTTATGGTGGGTGGTCGGGGGCCGAGCGATGCGCGTTTCTCTCGTACACGTACGCGCGTGGGTGCAAGGCGTTGGGCTCTAACTGAACCCGACCGAGGCATTCGCCTAACTGAACCCGAGCAATTGCACTGCAGGATACGCGTTACTGAACCCGAGCGATCGATCGATGGCTGTTAACTGAACCCGATCGAGCGATTCCTTCGTTCGCTACTGCTGCTAACTAAAGCCAATCGAACCTGCTGCCTCCTTCCCTTGATGAACAGTGAGCGTTGTTGGGGGGATTTGGATGAACAGTTCCCGGTGGGGGGTTGGATGAACAGGACCCCGTGGTGTTGCCTCTGGATGAACAGGACCCCAATCGATCGAGCTGGTTGGGGGGTGGATGAACAGGACCCCGTGAAGGGCTGGATGAATAGGACCCCGTGGAGGGCTGGATGAACAGGACCCCGTGGAGGGCTGGTTGAACAGTAGCCGGTGGAGGGCTGGTTGAACAGTAGCTGGTGGAGGGCTGGATGAACAGTAGCCCGTGGAGGGGTGGTTTAACAGGACCCCGTGGAGAGGGGTGGTTGAACAGTAGCCAGTGGAGGAGCGGTGGAGGCTGGATGAACAGGAGCCCGTGGATGAACAGCCGTAGGTGGAGGCTGGAGGAGGTCGACAGTGGATGAACAGTAGCCCACGGAGATTGGAGGAGGTTGACGGTGGAGATGAACATTATCCCATGGAGTTCTGTTTTGCGGTACGCCACACCCCTCCTGATGAACAAGACCCCGTTTCGACTGTAGCGCTCCAACACAAGTCCGTTTCCTCCATTTTGCGGTACGCCACACCCCTCCCGATCAACAGGACCCCGTTTTGACCATAGGACGTCCAACAGAAGTCTGTTTCCTCCGTATTGCGGTATGCCAGACCCCTCCCGTTGAACATGATCCCGTTTCGACCGTGGCCGGTCGAACACAAGGCCGTTTCCTCCGTTCTGCGGTACGCTTGGCCTCGTTTCCATCGGCTGTTCCATCCAAGCTGGTTGGCTCCCGATGAATACGACGACGCATTTTGTTCCGACCCAGCCGGTTGGCTCCCCATGAACACGAGATGACGCGGTTTCTCCGTTCTGACCCAGCCATGTAGACGAGGCTTGGACGTACGTATACACGAGTAGGCGTTCGAGACCCAGCCCGTATGTATATACATGGCCGTATTTACTTTCTTGCACCATGGCCGTTGTACGTATGTGTACATGCTACGTGCGCGCCTCTACTACGACACGTGCGCGCCTCTACATCGACCAGTATGTACGTACACGTTCATGACCAGAATGACAATGCTATGTACGCTTCGACCAGGTGGGTCCCGACTGTCACGCACTTCCTTGCATGCGAAGATGTAGCCGGTGGGTCCCAGCAGTCAGGGGGCGAATCATTTTTTCTCGTAATATGGACGCACTTCCTTGCGTGCGGAGATGTAGCTGGTGGATCCCAGCAGTCAGGGGGAAACGTTTTTTCATGAAATACGGTGGCCCGTCCGATGGGTCCCAGCTGTGAGGTGGAGGAAATAATTATTTCGCGTGTAATAAGGAGGCACTTCCTTATAGCTGCCGTGGACCTAGCTGTCAGCCTCTCCACGTACAGTACACTTCTGATGGAAGTCGTTCCTTGACCACGTTGACCATGCCCCGCCGAGGGCACCAGGGCGGTGGACAACGGTGAGGCCTATAAAGGGGCGATGCGGGGCCGGGGAAGACGTGGAAGTGGAAGCCCACATGAAGAGGAGTACGAGGGTTCACTGGTTCGGATGCGGTGTGAGGCTGTCGTTGCCGCAGAATAACAGGGGGTGTGGGTGAGTAGAGGGATGGCCTGGCCAGCGGTGGGAGTAGTAGGGGGTGGTGAGGCCTCTGCGGCATCACAACCGGCCACGGGAGGCGGGAGCAGGCGGCACGACCGACGCTAGTTTGGGCGGCTGGAGCAAGAAGACTAGAGGTTGAAGAAGCACTACGGCTGTTGGATGGACATCGTACGGTCACTGGAGCTAGAATCGTTCATATTGACTAAGTTGACAAAGCCCTCCGTCCCCGTCAACTTAGTAGGCTCACAAGTCAGCCTCCCACTATGGTGGGTCCCAGCTCGCAGGGGGATATTCATTTTTTTGTGCGCAATAAGGAGGCACTTCCTTGCGTGCGAAGATATAGCTGGTGGGTCCGACCTGTCAGCGGGGGATTTTTTTTGCGAAATACAGAGGCCCTTCCAGTGGGTCCCAGATGTCAGGTGGAGGAATCATTATTTTGTGCGTAATAAGGAGGCATTTCCTTGTGTGCGGCCGTGGACCCAGTTGTCAGCCTCTCCACATACAGTCCACTTCTGATGGATGTCGTTCGTTGACAATGTTGACCATGCCGCGCCGAGAGCACCAGGGCGGTGGACAATGGCGAGGCCTACGAAGGGAACGACACAGAGCCGGGGAAGACACGGCAGTGGATGCCCACGCGGTGGGGAGTATGAGGGTTGGCTGGTTCAGCTGCCGTCGCCGGAAAATAACAGGAGTGTGGGTGAGTAGAGGGATAGACAGGCGAGGGATGCGAGTATGTTTGGGCCGTGAGGCCTGCCCGGAAGCACAGCCGGCCATGGGAGGCAGGAGCAGGCGGTTCCGTCGGCGCTGGTTTGGGTGGCTGGAGCAGGAAGATCAGAGACTGAAGAAGCACGATTGCTGTTAGATTGACATCTAACGGTCTGACGCTGGTAGAGTCGATTGTTGACTAAGTTTCTTTTTTTTTGAGAAACCTTGTGTACGCATGAACTTAGTAGGCCCACAAGTCAGCCTCCAAATCTGTGTCAGACAACATAGAGCCCATTTGTTATTTTTTAAATAATTTACAGCCCATTTGCTAATTCTGAAGTAATTTATTACAACCCATTTTCTGCCCAGGACCATGGTCAAAAAGTTCAACCTTATTTTGCATATTTCAGTGAAGTCCGAACTGTTGTAATCCCGAAATGATAAACATTTTTGTAAGAACTTATTGATTTGCCAAAAAAATCGTTTTGTTTTTATAAGCAAATAAGACGTGGGACAATTGAGTTTGTATAAGGGAAAATCAGTGGTAAAAAAATCAGCACCGGGAGAGAAAACAACAACAAAAATAAGGATGTAAATATGAAAAGGGAACTTTATGTATTTTCAATATAATTATACGTGTATATGAACTAGTAAAACTATAGGTAGAGATTAGAAACGGATGTAGGACATGGCGTTTCAAGGGGAAAATAGAACTGGGTTGTGTGTTTGATTTAGTAAAAAAACTGCCTGAGGATGTTGTAAGACAAAATATAACTAACTCTAGCGGGCCAGAGGCCAGTAGATACCTGCTGGATCTTTGTGCCAAGTTGTCGTCGTGGGCTGGGCCTGTTAAAAACAAAACCAAGCCTGGGCAGTCTACAACCAAGTTGAATCTTGCTCGACCCGAAAAAATGTTATACCTGCTTAACAAACGAGAGAGTTCTGCAAGTACAGACTAATAACTGGGATGCAACAGGTATATTGTTTTTCCATCGTGATAATAAGTGCATGCACTTGTTTCGAAAAATTTGGAGAACTGGGAATTCGAACGGCAGGTGCTTATGCTACCCATCAAATAAAAATCAGGTGCCTGAAAATTCGTTTTGAAACAAATGATTCATCTTTATATCCACGTCGACCCTCGGCATGATGGTTGGAAGCAAATGCCAATTTATACCGAAAGATCATTAACAACAATACCAACTTGTGGATGACAAGGTAGTACAAGTAACAATACCAAACTAACTTATAATCTTTTTACTCCTGGCCCTAGTGTTCGTTTGGTAGAAAATCTTGCAGATGACCAGCTCCTGCTCCTTCTCTTGCTCTGGGTCCCTGAGGTGGTACTGGTGCATCACCCAGTTGGTCATCTGCTGGTCGAAGTTCTTTATGGTGTGCAGCACTAGAACCTTTTTGCTGCCCATCCGCCGGACGTTGACCATCACCGGCAAGGTAATGTCGGTCTTGTGCCACATCGCGTGCATGCCGCACTCTGAATGTATCTCGCGACATGACCACGTGCCCCTTTTGAACACCCTGGAATTGCGCTGGAAGAAATGCTTGCTTAGGCCACTCAGTGTGATACCTGCAGTATTGTCAAATACAGGTTTTAGTGTACGTAGTTGGCATTTTCATAACATCTTTAGCATGTTGCAGTTACTTGTTTCACTTTTTATTAACCATCAAATTGTAATTGCTTCACTAGGTCTGCGTCTAAAAAGAAAAACAGAGCTATAAATAAAGGAATATGTTTGTGCAAGTTGACGGCCGATTGGTGTCTTACTTGGAAGTTTCTCAGGATGGGTGTAGCATATGTCGTGTTCGTTGTTGATGGTTCGTACGAACAAATCGATGAGAGCGTGAGATCTCGCGCTATCAGCACTCATTTTGGCCTCAAGTTGCTCGATCCGCTCCTGATCCGTGCGATCGAACTTGACGCCAACCGGCAGCATCGGCCAATCCTTCTTGTACTTGCATCGGTTAATTCCAGTTATATGGTACTCAATGTATGATCAATCGACTGTTTTAAGTGAATGATGAAAGATTTTGACAGATAAGTGGTACTCCAAATCTGAAGTCCAGAATACCCGAACACGCCTCCAGGATTCTTGTGTCACCTCACGCGCAGCGTGTTGTCACGTCAATTCAATGTGTGGACATGATGAATAATTTGACTGACGTATACTAGTACTGCTACTGTACTACTTACTAGTCGTATTTAGTGTCACATTTTAAGCATAGGTTTAACTAACAAGTACGCACTTGAAGCCTAATTGATATATATATATATATATAATATATAAATATATAAATATATATATATAACCCGTAACAGAATATTATTATGTTACCCACTGCCCTATATAGGCGCGACGCGTAGACCACCGTAGAATCCCCCCGACCCCAACCCGCCTTCTTCTGCCGGAGGCAACCGTCGTGGGCGAGCGAGCGACGGCAGCAGCCGGAGCGAGGGAGCCCGCGGCACCGTGACTGGCCGGTGACGGATCCGCCGCCGCCTCCTGCACCCTTCCGTCGCCGGATCAAGCGACGGGGTCGTGATCCCCACCCCCTGCTTCCCTCCATTGCCGGATCCATCGACAGGGCCATGATCCCTGGCTCGTGCATCCTTCTGTCGCCGGATCCATCGCCAGGGTCGTGATCCCCGCCTCCTACCTCCCTCCGCCGCAGGATCCATGGACAGGGCCGTGATCGCCGCCTCCTGCCTCCCTCTATCGCCGGATCCAACAATGGGGCCATGATCCCCGCCTCCCGCCTCCCTCCGTCGCCGGGGCTCCTTCTCCAGGGCAGTGATCCCCGCAAGATGCTGCCTCCCCGGACCTCTTCGCCAGACGTCCACCACAAGCAGGAGCTGCATCAATGGCGCCGCCTCCCAAGAACATGCCAGTACGATGCCCACGAGAGGTAGAAGAAGAAGTCAGTCCACTGGAGGTAATGTCTGCTTCCCACGTTTGTGTCAGTTCATCAGTTCATCAGTCCTGCTATGAAGAAGAACCCGATAGTATATTGCAAATGCTTGATCAGTTCATTACACCCCTGCAACTTGATGCACAATTTGGATGTCGAGGTTACTGTCAGTACCTCTAATATGCTAGCTTTAGTTCAAGCCAAAAAAACATAAAGTTATGCATCAGCCCAAGGAGCTACTAGGCTTTATATAAGGTTCAGCTACCACTGCAAGTTGTATGATGTTATTTCTAATAGTATATGCCGTGTAGTTGCGTCATTTCAAACTAGTGAAAGGATGTTGTTGAAAAAATATACACTTGTTACACAGTAAGCTCAATGATACATAAACTAGGAGTACTTCTAGTGTAGTTGCATAAGTTATAGATGAACAAAAGAGAAGACATCCATCAGTTCAATGTTCAGTTTACAAGCAGTGCTAAAAAACATTACATCAGTACATGTTGAAAAAAATATACACTTGTTACACAGTAAGTTCGATGATACATAAACTAGGAGTACTTCTAGTGTAGTTGCATAAGTTATAGATGAACAAAAGAGAAGACATCCATTAGTTCAATGTTCATTTTACAAGCAGTGCTAAAAAATAGTACATCAGTACATCAGTGTTGAACATGTACGTTCATTAGTTCGACTGAAAACGGAACCAGATTAATCCCAAAACTGTTGAATGTCGTTGCAGAAGCATGCAAGGCGGCACATGCAGCGAGCGTTTGATGAGCCAAGCAGATATGGGGCACCACCTGGTTGGGTAACACCAGAAATACCACCTAGATACTTCAACAATACATGCAGATTTCAAGATACACCGGAATCATCAGAAGCACGGACAGGTTCTTCTATGCAGCAAACACCAATATCTGGGAATACAAGCTTTGTCGCTGCTGGGTTGCAACAAGGCCAACAATATCACTAACAACAAATGTTTTCCTTCCCTAGCGCATGCAAAAATCCAAGGATAGGAAGCCGTGGATGGGTTGCAACAAGGCTTCCACCAGTCGCTCCATCAACATCAATCATCCGTGCTGCAAAAGTGGTTGCGACGGGAAGACCAGGCCAAAGAGACAGAAATTTTGGCCACTCTAGCAGGTTCAAAAGTACAAGATATGAGCCATATAGACAGGAGCAACCTCACAATGAATCTGAGGGGAGACGGCTGTACAATGAGAGACGGACATCTTCGTCAAAGTTGCTCCCTCCAAGAGGTGCATTGCTGAATGTGCCAAGGGTGACACCACCCGCGCCCATACACCAAGGTGAACAGCAAACACTGGAGGCAGCGCAGAGCTATACACATGTAAGTATCCATATAGAAAAAACATACAAGCACAGTCCATACCATGGTACTGTGACCACCCCATCTAACATTTTCATAACTACGTTTTTGTTTGCTCACTGTTGCGTGCAGCCACCTAACATTGAAGCTTACGTTCTGCCAAGGCTAGAGATGCGCTTTGAAACTTTCGAAGAAACAAAGAACTTCTACAATGTATATGCGAAGCACACGGGTTTTGCTATCTGGGAAAGCCCAAGTTTAAGACCAGAGCCTACCTTTATTACACGTGCTATGGAGTTTATGAATCCAAGGTGTCTGAAGCAAATAGATAGCGTAACAAGATGACAGCCAGAACTAACTGCGGGGCTAAAATGAGGTTGAAGAAGGAAAAGGATGGAACATATGTCGTAAAAGAGATTGTCTAGGAACACAACCAGAGGCTACAGCTCAATACAGAAATGCTTGTCTTCTTGCACTCCCACAAAAACTTTGACAAAACAATCTTGGAGTACGTCAAGTACCTGCAGTTCAAAGGCATTGAACACGCACAAATCATGAGCATACTGGGCGGTGATGACCCTGGTAGCTACTTCCTCAAAATGAATGCCAAAGACCTGATTAACCTGTAAGTACAAACTTGTTCTCCTCCCATAAACCGCCTCCGTCTTTTGTCCTCTATTAGTACAAACATATTACGCAACTCATGACCTGACGCCAGTTCAACATGCATTTTTGAATGAACTTTTAATATGCAGGAAAGCAAAGAATTCAAGGATGGATGATCTGGACGATGTCCTAAAGACTGTCAACTTCTTTAGGGAGATGAAAGCTATAAACAGGGCATTCTTCCGTGACATGCAACTCGATGAGTCCGACAGAGTTAAGAACGTATTCTGGGCGAACGCAAGCTGCCGAGGGGCGTATCAGGACTTTGGGGACTGCGTAACGTTTGACACAACATATAAGACCAACAAGTACCATATGCCACTTGGGGTGTTTGTCATAACTAACAACCACTTACAGACTACATTCTTTGGTTTCGCCCTGATAAGAGATGAGGATGCAGATTCATTCAAGTGGTTGTTCAAGACATTTTTAAGGTGCATGAGAGGGAAGGCTCCTACATGCATCCTCACAGGTACAACCGCCAAAACCACCCCCAACCACCACCCCCCATCCAAAAAAGGAAAATAACACAGTAAAAATGTTGTGTCAGTTCTATTTGTATATATGCACAACCATCTGCTGACCACTCCGAGTCTATTTTCTCATTACTAGAACAGTGCCCGGCAATGGCTTTAGCGATCCCAGATGTTTTCAAGAACACATTACATAAGCTATGCTGATGGCACATTATGAAGAAGTACAGGGAATACCTCGCATACCTGTACTACCTGCACGAAGACTTTAAGGATGAATTCACATAAATGCTCAACTGGCCCGTCATGCCAACTGAGTTTGAGGCTGCCTGGAAAAGACTCATGGATAAGTACAACCTCCACGATGATGCCACAATGGTGGGCATGTGGAACAAGCGTGAGAGATGGATATCAGCCTACTTCAAAGGAATTTTCTGCGCCAAAATGACATCCACACAACGAAGTGTGAGCATGAACTATGTGTTCAAGAAGAACTTTGTAAGTGAGAGACAAAACCTACACCAGTTTGTTAGCCAGGTAAACTCCTGCGTCAAAACCAGGAGGCAGACAGAGAACCAGGAGACAATGGCTAACCGGGTATAGCTCTATCACTTATCGTACGACAAAAATAACATGCTTACTAAAGTAAAACTTTATTAGAAGTTTTTGCTGCGAGAAAACTAACAATTTGGTCATCATTCTTGCATGTGCAGAAGGAACAAAACACGCTGACCTTCTATGGGTTTGACACCCAGATGGCAAAGCTGTACTCACGAGCTGTGTACAGCAAGATCAGAAAAAGGCTAAAACTGAACACACTCTTCACGGCGACAGAGACGGAAGAGCCCACAAAGTACCTTGTGCGCTACAACCACCCGCAAAAACTGTCTGTGTGGGCTCAACATGCGTTCCAGGTGGTTGCAGACCCCGTGGGAGAAACATATGAGTGCGAGTGCAGGCTATGGGACCACATAGGTGAGGACTACAAAAAATATGTTACATACTGTACTACTTTTTTTGCAAAGTTTTTGTTCGAATGAAATGACAAAAAATATGCACCTCTTCCAAAAACAATACAAGTCTTTTCTGCGTGCATGTCCTGTGCATGATGCAGACAATTAAGGCTGCCAGCGTTCCAGAGAAATACATCCGCAGGAGATACACCAAACGCCCGAACATCCAGCCAACATTCAACAGAAATGATTTGAGGACAGTAGCGTCAAACAAGGCATCCCAATACTGCATTGAAAGCTCACTGCTGACGCTGAACATGAGGGTGCACAGAAAAAGCTTGAGAAGCCAAGAGTAAATGGCAAGGTCGCGGGTCGTCATGGACAAACTTGAACAAGAACTCGACGCCATGCATTCTGCTGAAAATGGAGGTGTCGCGGACAATGAAGCCATTGAGCAGGATATTGCTACAATGTTATCCGGGATGAACCATCTGGGAGCTATTGGCCCATTTGACAACGAGGAAGAGGAGCAGCAGCAACCGGAGCTTGCCCATGTGCACACTCAAGAGCACCAACAAGCTCACATGCGAGATCATGAGCTTGATGGTGCTGTAGGCGAATGACATGACAATAGCACTTCCTACCAGCAGTAGCAGGAAAGGGTGATTAAACCACCCATATTCTCAAACACAAAGGGGAGGAAGAGCAAGACGCAAGAAGCAGCCAAAAATCCAACACGCCCCATCAAGAGCGTGGAATTTAGCCCGGACGGCAAACCTCTCGGGATAAGAGCATGCGGATTCTGCAACGTCGTGAGCAACCATAACTACCGCACATGCCCACTCCGCACAGATGCCACTGTCAACAAGAACAAGCAGATTGGAGCCACCTAGGTTTCTACCAATGGAGACAACACACGTAACAACTACACTTGCCGCAAGTGTGGGGGAACTGACAAACATAATGCCCGCACGTGCAAAGTGGGCAAGGAGGTCAATGGAGCCGAACAGAAACAGAGCAAGGTATAGAGTTCCAAAAAATCAAATGAAGACAATGAAGAAGAAGAGTTTGATGAGAATGACGACCAATCAGAGGAAGACAATGAAGATGACAGTGTCGGGGACGAGGAAACTGAAACTGGCGATGAAGCTCCCAAGGCTCAACCAGTAAAGGGCGCCGTCAAGGCACAACATTCGAGGCCAGTTAGGAGAAGCTCAAGACTGAACAATACATAGTGGTTATCCTGCTGCGTCAACTAAAAAATAAGCTTGTAGTCTCAGTTGCATCGGCACACAATGAGGAAACATTTCAGAAACACTGTCGTTACCAAAACTTATTTAGCTTTATCGTCGATTTCTCGATCAGTACTATAGTTAAGATATAATTTATGATTTGTGCCAGTTGGAGCAGTGACATTATTATGTAAACCATTTGATAATCCATTTGAATGCAGTCACAAATACATTTGAAAAAACTTATCTGGATATATCTGACTCAAACGCTACTGTCAACTAGTAACTCAGCAAAAATATGTCAAGGAAAATTTAAACTCTTGTAGTACATCAGTACTGATAATTCTCAGCGTCAGTACAAGGTAGAGTACACATCAGTACTGATATAATTTCTAATTTGTGTCCACTAGAGCAGTGACATTATTATGTAAACCATTTGATAATCCTTTTGAATGCAGTCACAAACACGTTTGAAAAAACTTATCTGGATATATCTGACGCGAATGCTATTGTCGACTAGTAACTCAGCAAAAATACGCCAAGGAAAATTTGAACTCTTGTAGTACATCAGTACTGATAATTCTCAGTCGTCAGTACAAAGGCATAGTAAAACAAACACACCCGTGAACGCCTAAAAAACATCGTTTTGAAAAAACAAAGCTATGTCTGCTTCTGCCTGTCCCAATTCAAAAAGACCATCAGTACATAAAAATAATTACCTCAAGCAAATGGCGAATATAATACATCATGTACTGATGAAAATCTAATTTATCTGTAAAAATACTCAGAGATTATCTTGATATAAACAATCCTTTAAAAATACAAAAATTGTTTTAAAAAACATTAGCATCACACATAGTCTCACTGGTCTTTGGTAAGTTAAATTACACTTCAATCACCAGTCCAAGTACCATAACAGAGGAGTTCAGACCTCCATCATCACCGACCCTGACACGTGCAAGTGGGATAAGCAGCTGCTAAGTACAACTTGACTATACGAATCAGTGCGACAGTAAAATGCCATCATCACCACCCAGAGACGTGCAAGTGGGATTTACTACGTTATAAGTACAACTTGACAAGACTAGTCAGTGCAGCAGTAAAAACCATTTAACTTGGACAGTTAGTTCTTCCACGCCTCCACCCGCGCCACCCACTGAGCGGTTGCCACGAGGGACTGCAAACGGTGACCCCATGCCACTACACTCACTACACCCACGCCCCCGACGAACCGCCTCCACAAATCCCCATCCACGCACTGCAAAAACCCCATTCTCTTCCATCTCTCCCTCATTCCCACAAACCACCATTGCCACTTCCATCTCCACTGCACACAAAGCAAAAACTTCCCTCTCCCAAGCCCACAGTCGCTGGAGGAAGGCGATGGCGGAGGAACCGTCCGCCAAGCGGCATCATGCCGAGACGTCGGAGAAGAGCAGCAACCTCATCGACATTCACGTCCTCGACGAGAAGCGCAAGTACACAACAACCCTCACAGGGGTTGAGCTCCACGGTAACGAGACGCTGGAGAACGTCTGCACCAGCGTACCAGAAAAGGCCGACAAGGTGATCTCCAGGTTCTGGAGGAAGCTTGGCGGCAAGAGTCCTAATCATAGGATCGTCGGCGTTGGTGTGCACTACACCAACAAAGATGAACCTCCCCAAATGGCAGCAGTCCTGCAGTTGTGCGTCGACGACCTTTGCTTGGTGTACCACATCGCAGCGGCCACAAAATGGTGAGCCATCCTAATCATTTGCCATGTATGGTTTATCTGTTTTATTAGTATTGTATCCTGAAAATTTCATCAGACTTGTTTCCCAACTAGATGTACTAGTGTGGTTTGTGAAAAGTGGATGCACTACTGCATTTTCTCACGTAGATACACTATAAATGTATTTTTGAACCTGATGCACTGGATTACTATTTGGAAAATCTCGCGGAAGATTAAATTCTGATGTTGATCGACTAGTGTAGTTTCTGAAGTTGATCCAATAGTGTAGTCTATGTGCTCGATGTATTAAAGAGATGTTTCTGAACTTGATGTAGTGAAGTATTTTCTGAATTTGATCTAATGTTATTTTCATAAGAAAATAAACTAAGGACTTGGTAAAGCACTGGTTATGTGTTATCCTATTCAACAAAAGTAAACTAAACTAGTACCAATGCAGAACATACAACATTGACTGAAACTATGTATAATCCAAAAAGAAGAATAACATGATGTACTTAATTTAATTTCAGAACTTTGTTTACTAGTTTTTGAAGTACATTCATCCATTATTTATCCTACATAACACAACTACTTCATGGATTCATCAGTTGTAAAAGAAAACAAAAATGAATAATTCAAACATCAAAGTAATGCTAATATTCAAAATGTCTCTCCCCTTGCAGGCCCAAGCTCCTGAACGACATGCCACGGCATGAGAAGTTGTTCACATTTGCCGGTTTCAGCATTGAAAGCGACAAAGAGAAGCTGAAGTTGTCCAGTTTGGAGATCAACCCCAACAAGTTGATCGACATTCAACGCAAGTGGAGAGTTCCATACACCGGAAAAGAGTACACTCCTTGACTGATGTTGCACCCAACGTCATCCACCCATTCTACAAAGGCAAGAAGAAGAACATCAACACGCAGGAAGACTACAAACTATGGGGGACAAGCCCGCTGCCAGACAACCTCATCGAGTACGCAGGAGTAGATGCGTACGCCACGTACAAGTCATGGTTCATAATCAACTACATCACAGATGGTTCAGAAATTGCAAAAGAGCGGGAGGCTGCGAAATTCTATGACCACCCCTATTGCCCCTATACGAGATGAAGATACATCAGAGCCTGCCTTCATTTTACTTCCGCTTGTGCTTGACTTTTATCTTGTTGTTTCAAATTAGTAGTTTGCTCTTGTTGGGTTGAACCAGTATGATTATGTCATGCTTGTCATGTTTGAACAAGTTTAGTTATGTCATCAAGTACAATGTTTTGCTTATCTCATTATATAAGTTCGGTAGCTTCGTATGTTGTTAATCCATCATTTCAAATTCAAAAGTAGCTTCTGAATGGAACATTGTGGCTGCTCTAAAGTACTAGTTATGATGCAACAACCACACAACGTTGTTACATGTCTAGTTTCGATTCATTATTGTATAGAAAACATAACATTGAGAACAATCAACACAATTTGAGTTGCTTAACAACGCTTCAAAAGTTGAAGCGAAAATTCTTAGTTCTTCATGTTGTGTTCTCATTCATATGTAGCTGCTAGAAAATTAACAAGTACTACAAACATAAAAAGTTAAGAAGCATCAGCACACACTTATGTTGGTCGCTTGCAGATTAAGAATGACAATAATAGTACACTTGATCGGACAGTACATACTTACTACAAAAAAAAGTACAAAGAAGCATCGGTCCGTAAGCGCTACTATGAATGCACTATCAGTACAACTCAGTCTACACGCAAGTACCATAGTTCTGAAAATGACACCATAAGACCCTTGAGAATAATCACAAAAACAAACACAAAAAAGAAGGAAAAAAACTCAAATGAAAAAGATTACACTCACACAAACCTGACAAGAACTAGAACAAAAAGTATCAGTCCAAGTTACTGCTAGAGTCAAGTACTAGATTCAAACAAACGAAAACAAAAAAAAAACAAAAAAATTGACCGCCCAAGGTTAGTCCCAGGCCCTGACAATGCTAGATACTTGAACTCGAGCCCGTGGGCGAATCCCTAGTAATCCGCACAATGCAGGACCCGTCGACCAGGGCCCACAGGTCAAGAGAGAGAGCGAGCACCGTGTATAAGTGCTCAGGTAAGTGTTCAGAGGAGTTCAACTGGTGAGCCTCGGCTGCGCTTATAAACAGGTCCGGAGCCCCCTCGACTAGCGAGGTGGGACTAAACCCAGAGCGCACACGCACGACGCACTGCACAGCCGCGCAAACGAGCTATCTGGGACGGAAAACGGCCCAATAGCCTGCATCATCAACAAAACACCCCACCAATAAGCCCAGTTAAACAAACCAGAGGGCAGGACAAAGAAATATAAACTACAACAAAAATGTTTGTCAATTAACCTCTACAAGAGAAAAGGAGAAAATATGATACAAAAACAATGAACCTCTAAAAAGAAGAGAACTTAATAGCCTATCTGTTAAATGTACATATTTTAAAAAACCTAATTAAATATTACTTTCAAGTTCAACTGCTAAAATGCAAAAAGTTCAAACATATATTGCTTGTCAATTATGCTAAATTTCTTATTTATATAAAATTTGACAAGTTCAACTACTAAAATGCAAAAAGTTCAAATATATAATGTTTGTCAATTATGCTAAATTTCTAATTTATATAAAATATGACTACTTCAATTACTAAAATGCAAGAAGTTCAAATAGAATTTATTTGTCAATTATGCTAAATTTCTTATTTATATAAAATCTGTCCACATCTCAACGAACGATCTGGTCGTCAAATAATCTCAAACGCCCACCCCACCCAAAAAAATCAGTTCAAACATACATATGACATCAATACTGAAACAGCAGGATCAGTCAGGCCACTCACACCACTGTGACACCAAATTTCAAAACTCTGTGCTGTATGAAATTACAATTCAGTTCACACAGTACTAAACCATAAGTGCAACAAAATGAGAATACAAAAACTATAAAGGCCTAACTTAGGTTGGTACACATGACAATAAAATAAGTACTCCCTCCGTTCCGCAATATAAGGTGTATTATTTTTCCAAAAAGTCAAACTTCTCTAAGTTTGACCAAGTTTATAGACAAAAATATCAATATCTAGAATACCAAATCATTATCACTAGATTCATCATGAACTATATTTTTACATTTTATGTATTTAGTATTATAAATCTTTGTATATTTTGTTGTAAAGTTGGTCAAACATAGACAACAGTTGACTTTTTGAAAAACTAATACACCTTATATTAAGGAACGGAGGGAGTATCAGTTTTGAGCAACACCTCCCATGGCACTGAAAAAATGTTTTGAGATAAACTAGTGTATAAAGCTTCAATCGAAAAACAATACTTAACATCCACACGGAAAAACATCACAAAGCATATGTCACCTAAACAGTGCAAAATGACATCATCACCACCCCTGAGACGTGCAAGTGGGATTTAGCAGATCGGAAGTACAGCTTGACAAGCCTAATTAGTGCAACAGTAAAAAAACTTTGTCTTGGACGGTTAGTTCTTCCAGGACACCACCCGCGCCACCTACTGGGCGGTTTCCACGAGGGACTGCAAATGGCGACCCCCATGACCACTACACCCACGCCCCCGACGAACCGCCTCCCACACACCCCTGTTGACTCACTGCAAAATACCCCATTGTCTTCCATCTCTGCCTCATTCACAGAACCACCATTGCTGCTTCCATCTCTATTGCACACAAACCACAAACTTCTCTTTCCCAAGCACACAGTCGCCGGAGGAAGGCGATGGCGGAGGAACCGTCCGCCAAGCGTCATCATGGCGAGACGTCGGACAAGAGTAGCAACCTCATCGACGTTCACGTTCCCAGCGAGAAGCGTGAGTACACCAAAGCGCTCGAAGGGGTTGAGCTCCACGGCAAGGAGACACTAGATATCGTCTGCACCAGCGTACCAGACAAGGCCGACGAGGTGATGAGCAGGCTCAGGATGAAGGGCGGCGGCTTGTATCCGAGCTTCATCAGAGTTGATGTGGAGTACACCAGCGACAAAGAACCTCCACAGATGGCGGCAGTCCTGCAGTTGTGCGTCAAGGAACTCTGCTTGGTATACCACATCGCAACAGCCACAAAGTGGTAACCCATACTACTGTTCATTCATCTATTATACTAGTACTATGATACGTCTCCAACATATCTACTTTTCCAAACACTTTTGCCCTTGTTTTGGACTCTAACTTGCATGATTTGAATGAAACTAACCCGGACTGACGCTGTTTTCAGCAGAACTTCCATGATATTGTTTTATGTGTAGAAAAGAAAAGTTCTCGGAATGTCCTGGAAATCCATGGAGGCACTTTTCATAATTAATAAGATTTTTTGGCGAAAGAATCAAGGTCAGGGGGGCCACGGGCTGTCCACGAGACATGGGGGCGCCCCCTAGGGCGCGCCCTCCTATCTCGTGGGCCCCCTGGACCTCCTCCGACCTCAACTCCAACTCCATATATACCGTCTCATGGGGAAAAAATCAGAGAGAAAGGTTCATCGTGTTTTACGACACGGAGCCGCCGCCAAGCCCTAATCTCTCTCGGGAGGGCTGATCTGGAGTCCGTTCGGGGATCCGGAGAGGGGGATTCGTCACCGTCGTCATCATCAACCATCCTCCATCACCAATTTGATGATGCTCACCGCCATGTGTGAGTAATTCCATCTTAGGCTTGCTGGACGGTGATGGGTTGGACGAGATTTGCCATGTAATCAAGTTAGTTTTGTTAGGGTTTGATCCCTAGTATCCACTATGTTCTGAGATTGATGTTGCTATGACTTTGCTATGCTTAATGCTTGTCACTAGGGCCCGAGTGCCATGATTTCAGATCTGAACCTATTATGTTTTCATCAATATATGTGTGTTCTTGATCCTATCTTGCAAGTCTATAGTCACCTATTATGTGTTATGATCCGACAACCCCGAAGTGACAATAATCGGGACACTTCTCGGTGATGACCGTAGTTTGAGGAGTTCATGTATTCACCATGTGTTAATGCTTTGGTCCGGTTCTCTATTAAAAGGAGGCCTTAATATCCCTTAGTTTCCGCTAGGACCCCGCTGCCACGGGAGGGTAGGACAAAAGATGTCATGCAAGTTCTTTTCCATAAGCACGTATGACTATTTACGGAATACATGCCTACATTACATTGATGAACTGGAGCTAGTTCTACATCACCCTATGTTATAACTATTGCATGTGGAATCGCATTCGGCATAATTATCCATCACTGATCCATTGCCTACGAGATATTCATATATTGTTCTTCGCTTATTTACTTTTCCGTTGTTACTGTTACAACTACTACAAAAACCCAAAAACATTTATCTTTACTGTTGCTACTGTTACCATTACTATCATACCACTTTTGCTACTAAATACTTTGCTGCAGATACTAAGTTATCCAGGTGTGGTTGAATTGACAACTCAACTGCTAATACTCAAGAATATTCTTTGGCACCCCTTGTGTCGAATCAATAAATTTGGGTTGAATACTCTACCCTCGAAAGCTGTTGCGATCCCCTATACTTGTGGGTTTTCAAGACTAATTTCTGGCGCCGTTGCGGGGGAGCATAGCTCTATTCTCTGAGTCACTTGGGATTTATATCTGTTGATCACCATGAAGAACTTGAAAGACACTAAGACCATGATTTTGCCCTCAACTATGAGGGGAGGTAAGGAACTACCATCTAGCTATGCACTAGATTCTCCTTCCATTATTAGTAAGCTTGCGACACCTAAACCTGCTACTGCTATGAATTCTGATATGTCGCATGTTATTGATGATGCCACTTCTGCTTTGCATGATACTTATGATGAAACTACTTTTGTGCGTGATACTACTTTGCCATTAGGTGAATTTCTAGATGAACAACTTGCTAGAGTTAGGGGGAATGAAAATATTGAAGAACCTATAAATGATGATAGTGATGATGAACGTTCCCCCAATGATTATGTATTACCTGTTGTTCCTAAGGGTTATGTTATGAACAAAGAAGTTGCTGAAGCTATTCTTGCTTGCAATGATAGAAATGATCTTAAGAAATTATTAGCTAAATGGAAGCAGTAGTCTCTTAATGCTAGAATGAAACCCGATCCTACTTTTTCTACTTCACCTATCTGTGTTACTGATAAGGATTATGAATTCTCCATTGATCCTGATATTATTACTTTAGTTGAATCTGATCCTTTTTATGGCCTTGAATATAAAACTGTTGTGGCACATCTTACCAAGTTGAATGATATAGCCACCCTGTTTACTCAAGATGAGAAGTCTCGCTATTTATATATCCTTAAGATTTTCCCGTTCTCATTAAAGGGTGATGCTAAGACTTGGTATAATTCTCTTGCTCCTGGTTGTGTGCGTAGTCCCGAGGATATGATTTATTACTTCTCTGCTAAATATTTCCCTGCTCATAAGAAACAAGCTGCTTTGCGGGAAATATATAATTTTGTGCAAATCAAAGAAGAGAGTCTCCCACAAGCTTGGGGGAGGCTTCTCCGGTTACTTAATGCTTTGCCTGATCATCCTCTTCAGAAAAATGAAATACATGATATCTTTTATAATGGACTAACCGATGCTTCCAAGGACCACTTGGATAGTTGTGCTGGTTGTGTTTTCAGGGAAAGAACAGTCGACGAAGCTGAAATATTATTGAATAATATGTTGACTAATGAAAATAATTGGACTCTTCCTGAGCCAGTTCATGAAGTAATTCCTGAACCAATTGAGCCAACTCCTGAGCCTATTCCTAAACCCACTCTGAAGAAGAGAGGTGTTTTATTTCTTAGTCCTGAAGATATGCAAGAGGCAAAGAGATCAATGAAAGAAAAAGGTATTAAAGCTGAAGAAGTAAGAATTTACCATCTATTGAAGAAATACATGGTCTTAATTTACCGCCTGAAGAACCACATTGTCTTGATAACCCGACACAGGTAGTAAAGGTAAATTATCTCTATAGATACGATAAAGTTGAAATACCCTCTACTAAATTTCATAGCCCATGCTTAGATGAGTTTGATGACTTTATGGCTAGACAAGAAAGTTTTAATGCCTATGTTGGTAGAGAGTTAAAGAATAATGCTTTCGAGATAGGATGCGTAGGTGATAATCTGGCTAGAGTTAAAGATGAACTTCACCGCGTTAGCAAATATGCTTCTATGGTTGCTACTCCAGCTGAGCAAGTACTCAAGGCTCAAAAGGATTTGCTTGATGAATTGAATAATAAAAATGACTTTTCCATTAGAGTGGCTACTGGAACTGGTAGAATGACTCACGAACCTTTGTATCCTGAAGGCCACCCTAAAAGAATTGAACAAGATTCTCAGAATAATAATCTAGATGTTCCTAGTTCTTCTAAGAAGAAGAAAAAGAAGAATGATAGGACTTTGCAAACTTCTAGTGAACCTAATGTAGAAACACTTGAGAATCCCAATGATACTTCCATCTCTGATGCTGAAACACAATCCGAAGATGAACATGAACCTGATGATTATGCTAATAATGATGTTCATGTAGATGCTCAACCTAGTAATAACAATGGTGTAGAGATGGAACCTGTTGTTGATCTTGATAATCCACAATCAAGAAATCAACGTTATGATAAGAGAGATTTTGTTGCTAGGAAGCACGGGAAAGAAAGAGAATCATGGGTTCATAAACCCATGCCCTTTCCTCCTAAACCATCCAAGTCAAAGGATGATGAGGATTTTGAGCGCTTTGCTGAAATGATTAGACCTATTTTCTTACATATGCGCTTAACTGATATGCTTAAAGTAAATCCTTATGCTAAGTATATGAAGGATATCATCACAAATAAAAGAAAGTTACCGGAAACTGAAATTTCCACCATGCTTGCTAATTACACTTTTAAGGGTGGAATACCAAAGAAACTTGGAGATCCGGGTGTTCCAACTATACCATGCCCCATTAAAAGAAATTATGTTAGAACTGCTTTATGTGATCTTGGAGCCGGTGTTAGTGTTATGACACTCTCTTTATATCATAGACTTGAATTGAATAAGTTGACACCTACTGAAATATCTTTGCAAATGGGTGATAAATCAACTGCTATATCTGTCGGTATTTGTGAGGATGTGCCTGTTGTGGTTGCAAATGTCATTATCTTAACGGACTTTGTTATTCTTGATATTCCCGAGGACTATAGTATGTCTATTATCCTTGGTAGACCTTTTCTTAATACTGCAGGGGCTGTTATTGATTGCAACAAAGGCAATGTCACTTTTCATGTTAATGGCAATGAACATACGGTACACTTTCCGAGGAAACAATCTCAAGTTCATAGCATCAATTCTATTGAAAAAGTCCCAACTATCATTTTTGGAGGTTTCGAATTTCCTCTCCCTACTGTCAAGAAAAAACATGATATTCTTATTGTTGGGGATTTTCATATCCCCGTTGAGGTAACTTAGTGTTATTCGAAATTTCTCCGGTTCCGTGTTATTCAGAATGAGTTTGTTAAGAAGACTTGATCAACCTTGTTAGCGGGTTCATTTTGATGATCACGAGATGGATGGAACTAGAAGGCACAACCTTATGTACCCTCTTTTTACTTTCTGTTAATTAGAATAAAGAAAGCAAAAATAGTATTATCAGTCTGTTTTCTGAATTATCCGTGCATTAAAAAATTGTCCGAAAATAAAAGTGCTCCAAATGCCCTGCAAATTTAGTATTATTTTTTCTAGAATATTTGAGTATTTTAGGCACTGACCACACTGCAAAAGGGGCAAGCACCAGGCCACGAGAGAGGAGGGCGCCTCCCCTGTAGTGCGCGCCCCCTGTCTCATGGGCCCCTGGTGGCTCCCCTCCACTTATGCCAGCACCCACACACTTCATCTTCTACCCAAAAAAATCCCCATCCAGCTCAAGCACGAGTTCTAGTTCGTTTTGCTGCGATTTTTGATCTCTTAGTTCAAAGCTCCATTCACAAAACTGCTTTGGGAGATTGTTGCTTGGTATGTGACTCCTCCATTGGTCCAATTAGTTTTTGTTCTAGTGCTTTATTCATTGCAAATCCTTGCTGTCTTGGTGACCCTGTTCTTAAGCTTGCATGTTAAATTTTTGAGGTCCCAAGCAATTCCAATGCATGATATGGGCTCTAGGCACTTGTAGGGGTAGTTGCTATCAATCTTGTTTAGTTTTATGCACTTTTATTTTGAAGTTACTAAAATTTCAGAAAATTTCAGAAAATGTTGAGGAAACTTTTGAGAGGCTCTTCTAGCCAAAGCTCCCAAGAAAAACAAGCTAAAGAGAAGGAAAAAGCCAACTATAATCTTCCTCGCTTCGCGGAAGTACGACCGTGTGAATGGCCATGTGATGATTTCTTGAAAGAGGCTGGAATTCATGAAGACTTTTATGCTTTAATCGAGACTACAGGCCTCACCAGTAACGACCGAATCGATCAGTATCTCTTACTCACCAATACTTTCGTGCAAAACTTTTATTTTTATCCTAAGAAGTCACCGCCTGATGTATGATTTTATTTATATGGCGAGTTCAAAGAAATGTCTTTACGTCATTTTTGCACGGTATGTAGGATACCTTATGAGGGAGAACTAGAGGAACCCCATCGTGAAGATGTGGCTGGCTTTGTTAATATTATTGCTGTAAAAGAGCCAAAGAAGGGTTCCGAAGCAAAAGTCTCTAGCATACACTTTCCTGTTTTACGCTACTTTTCCATATTTTCTAGTAGATGCTTGATCGGTCGTGGGAATAGTGGAAACTTGAGTGTTCCTGATATTATCATTCTTCAACATGCTTTGCTTGGAGATAATAGTTTTAATATGGGTGCCGTTGTTGCTAAACGGCTAGCCCTTAATCGTACAAAAGGCCCCATATTTGGAGGTATCTATGCTGCACGTCTTGCTAGACATTTTCAGATACCCATTAGGCACCATGAGGAAAATGAGACAATATTGCCTCCTCACATTCTAGATTACAAGAGCATGGTAGCACATAAGTTTATTGTTGACAACGAAGATAGGATGCTCTTGTATAAACTTAGATTCAATAAGAAACACTTTGAGATTATTATCTTGCCTGCGCCTCTGTTGTTTGATTTGCTTGTAGAAAAATTTCTTGTCACACCGGAGGCGGTAAACAATCATCGAGCTCAAGCTTTTACTCCAGAACCTGAACCTGAACCGGAACCTGAGCTGGACCCCTATCGTGCATCATTTTTCCAGTGGGATCCAAAGATGACCAACCAATGGTATCCTGATTACACCTCTCATTACACTGGGGAGAGTAGCGGCGGTCCTTGGTATTAAACCAACTTAGGCCAAAAGCCTAAGCTTGTGGGGAGTACGTATTTCTCACCGACTTTACATTCATGTTCACACACTAGTCGTTGGTGCTCATACTCTTTCATTGTATTATTCATGCTAGTTTAAATTCCTTTTTCTAGTTTTCTTCTTGTGTGTTTGATAAACCATGAGAAAAACAAAAAAAACTAGTTATTTTAATTTCCATGCTTGTAGTAGAATTAAAAATGAAAACCCAAAAAGATTTCTCATTCTTCTTTTACTTGTTGGGAGCTTTCCCGTGTAAATAGTTTTATTTTCTTTTCTTTCCTTTGGGGTCGAGAAGACCATATGAAAATTCTTAGTGGATCTTATATGCATGATTATTTTTTTAACTTAGAGCCCATATTACTTGTCTTCTCTTTTGAGTTGAATGCTTGCAGATTCCAGCTTAGTCCAATGCACGTACACTCTTATTATTATACACATCATTCGGCCGTGCAAGTGAAAGGCAATAATTTCGATATATGATGGACTTATTGGGATAAGAAAAGCTGGTATGAACTCGACCTCTCTTGTTTTCCTAAATATGATGAGTTCATCGTTCCTGAGTCAGCTATTATGAAGTAAACATATTTGCAATGACATTTAGAGATTATAGTTACTTGTGCCATGCTTGATTAGCTATGAGTTATAATGGTTTACCTTGCATGCCAACATGCTATTAGAATGATTATGATGTGGTATGATGGGATGGTATCCTCCTTTAAGTGAATTGAGTGACTCGACTTGGCACATGTTCATGCATGTAGTTGAATCAAATCAACATAGCCTTCACGATATTTATGTTCATGGTGGATTATATCCTACTCATGCTTGTACTCGGTGTGAATTAATTTTAATGCATGCTTACGACTGTTGTCGCTCTCTCAGTTGGTCGCTTCCCAATCTTTTGCTAGCCTTCACCTGTACTAAGCGGGAATACTGCTTGTGCATCCAAACTCCTTAAACCCCAAAGTTGTTCCATATGAGTCCACTATATCTACCTATATGCGGTATTTACCTGCCATTCCAAGTAAACTTTTATGTGCCAAACTCCAAACCTTCAAATGAAATTCTGTTTTGTATGCTTGAGCAGCTCATGTAACAACTAGGGCTGCCTATATCTTCCATGCTAGGTGGGTTATTCTCAGAGGAGTGGACTCCGCTCCTCATTCACGAGAAAGGGCCGGTAACCGGGATGCCCAGTCCCATGATCCAAAAGATCAAAGCAAATCAAAATAATTAAACAAAACTCCCCCAGGGCTATTGTATGTTGGAGGCACTCGTTGTTTCGAGCAAGCCATGGATTGATGCTTGTTGGTGGTTGGGGGAGTATAAACCTTTACCATTCTGTTTGGGAACTGCCTATAATGCATTTAGTATGGAAGATATAGCCATCTCATAGGTGTTGTGTTGACAGTGAAAGTATGCCGCTCAAAATGTTATTCAATCTCTATTTTTAAAATCGAGCTCTGGCACCTCTACAAATCCCTGCTTCCCTCTGCGAAGGGCCTATCTATTTAATTTTGTGTTGAGTCATCACCCTTCCTATTAAAAGCACCCGCTGGAGAGCACACTGTCATTTGCATTCATTATTACTGGTTTATATTGGGTATGACTTGACTGGATCTCTTTTACCATGAATTACAATGTTTAGTCAGTCCTTGTTCTTTAAAGGTGCTCTGCATTTATGTTTTGCAGTCTCAGAAAGGGCTAGCGAGATACCATTTTGTTATATCATGGTATGATTGTTTTGAGAAAGTGTTGTTATCCGAGTTTTATTATTATGGCTCGCTAGATGATTTTGCTATTGATATGAGTAACTGTGAGACCTATGTGTTATTGTGAGTATGGTTAGTTTGTAATATTTGCTGAAACTTGAGTGCTGGCTTTTCATGTTTACAACAACAAGAGCAAACAGAGTTTGTAAAAGTTTTTCTTTATCACTTTCAGTTTATCAACTGAATTGCTTGAGGACAAGCAAAGGTTTAAGCTTGGGGGAGTTGATACGTCTCCAACGTATCTACTTTTCCAAACACTTTTGCCCTTGTTTTGGACTCTAACTTGCATGATTTGAATGAAACTAACCCGGACTGACGCTGTTTTCAGCAGAACTACCATGATGTTGTTTTATGTGTAGAAAATAAAAGTTCTCGGAATGTCCTGGAAATCCAAGGAGGCACCTTTCAGAATTAATAAGAATTTTTGGCGAAAGAATCAAGGTCAGGGGGCCCACGGGCTGTCCACGAGACAGGGGGGCGCGCCCCCCCTAGGGCGTGCCCTCCTATCTTGTGGGCCCCCTGGACCTCCTCCGACCTCAACTCCAACTCCATATATACCATCTCGTGGAGAAAAAAATCAGAGAGAAAGTTTCATCGCGTTTTACGACACGGAGCCGCCGCCAAGCCCTAATCTCTCTCGGGAGGGCTGATCTGAAGTCCGTTCGGGGCTCCGGAGAGGGGGATTCGTCACCGTCGTCATCATCAACCATCCTCCATCACCAATTTCGTGATGCTCACCGCCGTGTGTGAGTAATTCCATCATAGGCTTGCTGGACGGTGATGGGTTGGATGAGATTTACCATGTAATCAAGTTAGTTTTGTTAGGGTTTGATCCCTAGTATCCACTATGTTTTGAGATTGATGTTGCTATGACTTTGCTATTCTTAATGCTTGTCACTAGGGCCCTAGTGCCATGAATTCATATCTGGACCTATTATGTTTTCATCAATATATGTGTGTTCTTGATCCTATCTTGCATGTCTATAGTCACCTATTATGTGTTATGATCCGACAACCCCGAAGTGGCAATAATCGGGACACTTCTCGGTGATGACCGTAGTTTGAGGAGTTCATGTATTCACCATGTGTTAATGCTTTGGTCCGGTTCTCTATTAAAAGGAGGCCTTAATATCCCTTAGTTTCCGCTAGGACCCCGCTTCCACGGGAGGGTAGGACAAAAGATGTCATGCAAGTTCTTTTCCATAAGCACATATGACTATTTACGGAATACATGCATACATTACATTGATGAACTAGAGCTAGTTCTATATCACCCTATGTTATAACTATTGCATGTGGAATCGCATCCGGCATAATTATCCATCACTGATCCATTGCCTACGAGCTTTTCATATATTATTCTTCGCTTATTTACTTTTCCGTTGCTACTGTTACAACTACTACAAAAACCCAAAAACATTTATCTTTACTATTGCTACTGTTACCATTACTATCATACCACTTTTGCTACTAAATACTTTGCTGCAGATACTAAGTTATCCAGGTGTGGTTTAATTGACAACTCAACTGCTAATACTCAAGAATATTCTTTGGCTCCCCTTGTGTCGAATCAATAAATTTGGGTTGAATACTCTACCCTTGAAAGCTGTTGCGATCCCCTATACTTGTGGGTTATCATACTACTCACTAAGAACTTAATTAAACTTGTTTCCCAACTAGATGCACTACTATAGTTTGTGAAGTGGATGCAGGAGTACATGTTTCTCAAGTTACATGCATTTCTGAAACTGTGAAGTGGATTGTTTCACCAGATTAGCATCTGAAAAATGTTTATAGAATTCTGAACTTGATGCACCAAATTAATTTCTGAACTTGATGTACTAGCATAGATTCTGACCTTGATGCACTAGTATAGTTTATAGAATTGATGTATTAAAAGATCTTTGGTGAAGTGGTATAGGTCCATATCTTGATGCACATGTTTCTCAAATTAATTGCTGAACTTGATATAGAATTAATGCACAAAGATGTATCAAGCACTGGTACAGGTCTTTTATTCAACAAAAAAGAAAACTAAACTTGAATCAAGCAGCAAATATATCATTGACTCTAGTAAAATGATTCTTGAATTTGGTTAAGCATTTGGTGAAGCAATGAAGATAGCAAAAAAGAAAAAATAACATGGTGTAGTTGAATTTAATTTTAGGACTTTGTGTACTAGTTTCTGAACTACATTCATCCATGACTTATAATATATAAGCATCTACCTCATGGATTATCACTTGTAAAACCAAAAAAAGCAGAAGAATTAAATCTTCAAAAAATAAGACTAATCTTTAAATGTGTGTCTCCCCCCTTGCAGGCCCAAGCACCTCAAAGACTTCCTGCAGGAGGAGAAGTTTTACACATTTGTCTATTTCAGCATTGGAGGTGACAAGCGGATGCTGCACAACTCTGGTTTGGAGATCAAACCCAACAACATCATCGACATGCAGCGCAAGTGGAAAGATCCAAAGACCAAAAAATACTATGACTCCTTGGCCGATGTTGCAGGCGGCGTCATCCACCCATTCTACAATGGAATGAAGAAGAAGATGGACAGGGCAGACCACAAACTGTGGGGGACCAACCCGCTGCCAGACAACCTCATGATGTATGCAGGAATAGATGCGTACGCAACGTACAAGTCATGCAAGACAATCGACAACAACGTGATAGGTTGGGATATTTCAAAAGAGCAGGAGGCTGACCCCTACTACCACCGCAACTTCGCGGGATGAAGATGCTTGAAAGTCTCCATTCGTGTTGCTCACACTTCTGCCTGTCCTTAGTCTTGTTGTTTCAGATTTGTAGTTTGATTTCATTATGTTGAACCAGCTACCTTATGTTATGTGTGTCAGGGTTTGAACAAGTTTGCCTATGTCTATCAAGTACATCGTTTGCTTATGTCATCCAACAAGTTTGCTAGCTTCCTATTTTGTTGATCCATCATTTGAAGTTGAAGTAGGTTGAAGTTGAAACTTGATGGCTGCCACGTAGCACTAGTCATGGAGAAACAAAAATAAAACATAAATATTTTCGCAAAAAAAGAGTGGCAGACTAACTAAGGACAAAAGCAAATAGTAGCCTTGGACGCTCAGTACAACTTAGACATGTACAGTAGTACTATAACACTAAAAATCAGTTTTTAGTTTCAGAAGAACACTAAAAGACTAAGTTTCAGCCGAGGACAACATTCAGTACTAAAAGCATCATGCTAATAGTAGTTAGAAATTTACTAAGTACTGCAAGAGGAAAAGCAAAGAACCATCAGGACGTATTTCCTAGTCACTAGCATGCTAGAACTGAAAGTTCTGGTACACTTGAACACACGGTACATTCATTCTACAAAATACAAAAAGGAATGGGAAGCTTCAGTTCGCATTCCCTAAAACAGTGACACACTAAGAATAACAGTAATAATACAACTGAAATATCAGTACAACTTAGTCTATACGGCAAGTACTATGATCATACCAAACATTGCCTTGAGAAGAACCACAGTTAGTACGTATTTCCTCGTCACTAGCATGCTAGGAATGAAAGTTCTGGTATAGTTGAACACATGGTACATTCATTCTACAAAATATAAAAAGGAACGGGAAGCTTCAGTTCGCATTCCCTAAAACAGTGACACACTAAGAATAACAGTAATAATCCAACTGAAATCTCTGTACAATGATCATACCAAACATTGCCTTGAGAAGAACCACATTCAATACGTATTTCATAGTCACTAGCATGCTAGGACCGAAGGTTCTGGTACACTTGAACACACGGTACATTCATTCTACAAAATATAAAAATGAACGGGAAGCTTCAGTTCACATTCCCTAAAACAATGACACACTAAGAATAACAATAATAATACAACTGAAATCTCAGTATAACTTAGTCTATACGGTAAGTACTATGATCATACCAAACAGTGCCTTGAGAAGAACCACAACCTAGAAAAAAGAAGGCCTAAACTAAATCAAAAAGATATTAGTTCGACCAATGAGAAAAATCACAAGAAACACAACAGAAGCATCAACCAACATTCACCAGTGAAGTACTAGTTTCAAACAAAAATAATAATAATAATCAAAGTACTAGCACAAAAACAAACAACAGAAGCATCAGTCCATATTGACTAGTGAAGTAGTTATGAACTTAATAGGGCTACCTGTTAAACGTAGCTAATTTAAACCAGTGCTTTAACTTTTACTATGAAGTTCAACTACTAAAACTCAAGAAATTCAAACAAAAAAATTTGGCTCTCAATTTTAAATGTCTTACGCTGAATGAGATTACAATTCAGTACTAACAGATCTATACCATAAGTAAAAGAAAAGAGTGTACATAAACTATAAAGGTCCAACTTAGGTTGGGACAGATGAAAATACAAATTCCTGATGAAAAAAGGTGTTTTCTTTTCAACTAGTGTATAAGACTTTAGTACAAAAAATAAAACTTAACCAAAATGAATTCCCGATGAAACATACACAAGTGAAACAACTATTCAACCACAATATCATCATGGAAAAAAAGTTTGTTAAACATTCTGCCACACTCAAACACAACACAAAATATACCAGTTATTACATAGTACTTGACAAGACATCCAAAAACCACAAACAAAAGCCTACAGTGCTTTCAAGAGATATATCACACAACTATCCCGTTCACTACACAAATGATGACCATTTCTCCTATGCATCAGGAGCCAAAGCTTGAACGTCCTTGGGAAGCTCCGTCACCACAAGCTGGCTATTCCGGTTGAACACAACTCTATACAGATCCTCAGCGTTCCAATCAACAATACATGGATGCAAAACAATAAAACAAATTATCAAAAGTCATGACACATAAAAAAAGGATACACAATAAGCCAAACATAGAAAGTGAAAAGCTCAACTAGAACCCACATCATTATCTCGAATGTTCTCAACATTCTTTTCACCATCAGAGGATCCCGCATACTTCAGAGTATAAGTAACACATTCATTCGGCCCTTGTAGTGGAACCATGACAAACGTTGGTTTCTTTGCAAAAAGCTCCCATTTGGGCTGCTTCCTCGCATTGTACTAAGCATCACCATACACAACCTTCATTACTTGGACCAATCTAGAAATCTGTAAAAAAACAAAAGAAACCACACATTTTTAGGTCTCAGAAAAGCAGAAACAAAGATGCAGAAAAAATAATCCAGTACAGATAATAAATGTCACTCACAATCTTCTCGCAGTCTTTATGATAGGTGTTGTTTGAAGGACGATGGTTCTTCGGATAAGGTAAAGAGTCAAGGATGTCAACGCTACTTCGGTATCGGTTCATGACATATAAGGAAAAGTGGTTCACTTTCTTATCCTTTACTAAAATCATAAACTTGAATAGAGGCATCATGATCTAAAAACAAATGACCAAAAAAGAGATGTTAAATATTCAAAATAAAAACCAGCATCACAACAAATAAATAAAACCAAAAATCAGCTAGTAGATCTCACAAGGCCGGCACTAATTCCTTATCTTTAACATAGCTCTTGAAATCTCTCGCTGCACTCTTCACATTAAACACATTATTTTCATCATCGTAAAATGTACAGTCAAGCACAACCTGCAAAAAAGCCAAAAAGGAAATAGACAGGGGAAAAGGATCAACAAGCAAAGTATTATTAAAACTCGTAAAACAATAGGCAGTCTTGTTTAACAGAAACAAACAATCTGATTGATTACCGTGATGAAATATGGACTCAACAATACCCTTTTTCCAGATGCGAAATCAGCATTTCTCTCGGGATCTTTCTTCCAATCATCAATGAGGAAGTCCATTACATCACCCTCCATCATTTGCCGAGGTGCAAAAACTTCCCAGATGCATTTCCCAGTGAAGCTAGTTACGTTATCACCAGGCTGAGGTATCATTGAGATGTATTCCTGCAGCACACACAAGAACAAAAAGAAGGGGAAGCAAGATAAGGCATTCATAGCAGTTCAAGTTGTATAAAAAGGAACAGTTCAGGTCATATTTACATAGCAGTTACAAACAATAGAAGAAAAAGAAGAGGAAAAATAATGAGAGATACTCACTTGGCATACTTCTCACGCCATTCATTACTAAGCAACAGATTATAAAACTTGCGAGCCTTGTCCAGGTGAGGGAATTTATGAGGGTGAAGCTGCTGCATAGGGGAGCAAAACTTTATAGGAGCTCGGGGCGCACGCTTCGTGCTTACAACATTGCCAGAATCCAAAGCAGGATCCTTCCTAGCACCACCAGCTCTACAAGCCACTATTCCAGGAAGGGGAGGTAAACCTTTGGCAACAACGCTCCTCGTGACTCTTCCCATGCCAGAAATCTTGTCAAACACATCATCATCGCTGTCTATCAATTCCACAATGGGATTCTTGGGTGTAGTGGTGCTCTCTGCACAAGCATCCGTAGAACCTTTTAGAGCTCCCAACCGCCCCTTCATAACACCAGATCTTGTCTTTTCAGGAGAGCACCCTTGGCTAAGATCAATAGCTACGCGCTCGAGCTCCGAGAACTGGCTGCCAAAGAACCTATAGTCATGCTCACCAAGATCCAGCCACTCACCTGCAAAAACAAAAACAAAAAAGAAAAAGACCGCACAAGGGTAAGTTCAAATACGTAGTTCATGACAGTACTAATAGAGAAGTACAAGTGCAAAAAATTACAAAAGGCCATGCACACGTACAGGGTTCGATGCCAAATAAACCCCGGAAGTCAACATCAAACACATCGCTAGTTGCGCAGGTATACAGCAAAGTCTTCCTAATGTCCAGAATGTCTTCATGGCTGTAATCAAACATTTCAATTACACCATCCTCCTGGCAATGATAGGTCTTGCAGTTTTGTAGCATAAAGAATCCACAATCATGCTTGTAAACAAAAGAAAAAACAAAATGGTACATCACAAATCCGAAAATACAGGAACAACATCCTCCCAGCAACAAAAACAACTAACAAAAATCATTAAAAACAGATACTCACGTGTTTTCCTGCTGCGGCACCCGCACAAACTCATAAGAGAAACCATCAATATGCACCGGCGAGAACGGTTTGGCCCTGTCTACACTCGACTCCCTCCAAAGCTTCTTTATATTATCTGTTATATTCCTTAGGAATCTAACTGCATCATCCCAGGTTTCATCACAGACTGAATCAACTCAAAAGGACGGAACTTCAAATTCAGAACAATCAAGCACCAATGCCCAGATTCTTCGCTAGGCTTCATGGTAGCCACAAATGACGGCGGATCAAAACTAGGGAAAAGAAGCTGGAAAAAAATCGCACAGGAAAAATGAATTTAACAAATCATAATGAAACAAAAAATTCAGCCTCCAAACAATAAAATAAAAGAGAGAAATTGAAATTCGGAAGTACAAACAAAAATCAGATAATCATAAGAGTTTATATCCACCGCCCAAAATTGAGGAACAAACATATCAGTTCAATTTCCTTGCGACAATAAGTGCAGCTTTAAAAAAAGAAGCACACATCATTCATAAGTATAGGTGTAAAAGCAGGCTAATCAAGTTCATTCCCCCACCTCCTAAACCTGCAAGAAAACATGACAGTTCTAGTTCATGAGTACAAAAAGTCCAAGTTCACCTACTTGGTCAAAATCATCAGCACCTGATATCGTGAACCAATTTAGCACATTGGAATCAATATTTCCATCACGAATCTTGGTCTGTTGTACAAAAAGAACAACAACAGTTAGAAAATTGGCAAAAGAAGTTATCATCCTATTTACAAAAAGCAAAATATTGACCGTCACCCATCTGGGAACTATCAACTTGTCAGTGTCTCGGTACTTCTGACGTAGAGAATGTAAAACAACGTCAGCACTGTCTGAGTTGAGCATGCCAGTGGGGACAAATGCTTTAGCAATAGTACCAACACTGGCATCACATTCTTTTTTTTTTGAAACATCGGCTTATGACTAGAAAAACACAAAAGATTACATGAATTAAAACTACTGCAAAAACAACAATAATCATATGAGAGAAAGAAAAAGAGACAATAATGGTACGGGCAAAATCCCAAACTAACAATTTCGTACTATTCGTGCGCAACCTCCTAACAGCGAAGAAAAACATATCAACCTTAACAACATTACCACTTTCTGATTGCAGAAAAAGAAGAAAAATAATAAGTTCAATCACTACAAGTGAACATGTCCAAAATGCCAAAATTGAGAAGTACGCCTCATTTACAAGTCCTTACCTGGACTATCAGCGTTTGACGACGACGGTAGTTCCTGTGATGGGACCAATATGCCTCCAGTTTCAGGGTTTGACGACGGGACATATTGAGAGGACACCAATATTGGTGCGCTTTCAGGGTCTGTAGAAAGAAAATCTTGGGACGACAAGAGCGCCTCCTGCATCAACGGGTCGGAAGAAATTAACAGAAGTAAATCACCATCCTCGGATGGAACCTCCTCCACACTAGAAGCATCTTGCAATGCATCACCGTAATCAAGACCTCCAGGCGGGAAATTCTCCGGCGACAAATCTTCACAATCAGAAACATTTTCATTCCCAGCAATACCAACACCAGGCGATTTGGCATCAAGTATGCTGGCAGCACCAGCATCCTCATCAGCAACTTTGGTACCAACATTGCGCCCACTACTCAATGGAACACCACGAGCATCATCTCCACCACTAAGGACAACCTCACGCTCAACAACAGTAATCTGACGAAAATAAAAATTTAGAAAAAGTGAATAATATGAGCAAAACTAACAATAAAAAATAAGCTACCAAGAGGTGCACAGAAAAAGAAACCTTAGAAGCATTCACAACAACATCATCGATCTTGCTGCTGCTAACATTCAAAGCAACATCACCAACGGGCAAACAAGGCTCGTCGCCAACAAGCGGACCCTGATTCAAATGTAATGAGGCAAAAAAAACAATGCTATTATTAGCGACAATAAACACAAGGAATTGAATCACAACAACAGAAAAGGTAGGTATCACTTGCAAACTCTTAACGGTGTGGGATAGAAAAATGAACAAGAAAGACACATTGGTGTGCATGAAAACTCAAGAAAATATGAATAAACACAATAAAAATAAAAATAACCTTGCACTTATCAGTAGATGGATCATTAAATCCATGGTCAATAGCAGCCTCAACATTATGACTGGTCTCCTGCATGAAAAGAAAAATTATTAAACAGATGAAGATCAGAAAGTTCAACTACAATACTGACAGTAGAACAACATAGTAAAAACATACAAACACTGAGGACTCACTCACATAAACAACAGGGTGCTCCAAACCAACATAGTTCATATGGTGATCAGAAACATTAGCCTCAGTACCTTCATCAGCCCTGCTGTCGGTGGCAGCAGCCGCATCCTACTCAATCTGCATGAAAGAATTTTTTTAATAAATAGATGAAGATGAGGAAGTTCAACTACAATACTAACAGCAGAACAATGTAGTAAAAATTGCAAACACCGAGGACTGACTCACATCAACGACAGGACGCTCCAAAGCCAACATCATTCATTTCCTCATCAGAAAGATTAGCCTTAGTACCATCACTAGCCCTGCTGTCTGTGGCAGCAGCCTCATCCTGCTCAATCTGCTTGATAACAACATTTGCACTTTCTTCATATGGCTTGCAGCGAGAGTCTTGCATAGTTTTGAAACGCTTCATGTTGTTCAACAGACGAACCGAGCTCTGAACTAGATTAGCGGCACCGTCACGCATATCACCAATTAAAATTCTCTCCATCTCAATGTAGTCAACAGCTTCCTCAGCATTAAATTGATGACCTTCAGGAAGGATACCATTGATACAACTCAGACGCTCAACTGTGTTGGGACCTTTTGCAGTTCAGAACACACATTACTTAAAATATGCTCAGCGTGCTCCAACGCAGAAACAACAACATCAATACCAAAACCCTGCCTCTGTGAAGTACTAGAATTACTAGGGCTAGGGGGGACATAACCAGCACCCTCAACACCACGTCCATCTCTCAACTCATCGTGCAGAGATGAAAAGTTCAGAACCTGAGACAACGGCATCTCCAGGACTGGCCGTTTATACACTCGGAAAAAACAACCTCCTATTGAGTTTTCCACTACAAACCAGGGAAAAATAATTAATCAATCAATGCAACACATAGGGAAAAATAAAACATGATATTAACAGATTTAAAATCAACACCACTATCAATCTTTAACTGTCATTGCCAATTTGTTAGTATTTACCAATAGGCCAGTTGAAAAAAGTTATTCAGTTCAACCACACATGAAACAACAGTACTAAAAAACCATACCTAAACCTCACAAAGCTTAAGAAATGACAAAATCTAAACAGATAACTCTGCAGTACACATGTCCACTACAGCAAGAAATAGCTATACCTAAAATAAAAAAAGGTCTGCAAGACACAAAATAAATAAAACTCACCCAAGTCTTTTGATTTGCATTGCCTTTTTTTATCAAATCTGCATCAACCAGATCAGAAAGCTTGACAGGATCCATGAAACATATGCGGGGGACTCGCATGTCAGGCTCCGTAGTCTTGTCACGGATAAGGCAGTCAAGGTACATCAGTACATGCCCTATAGCATAGCCTGTGATTGCCTTCCCCATGGTATCCCCATCTTGGTACTTGGCAACATCCCTCCTAAGCTCATCAACCATTAGCTGGCAATAATCCATTTTAGCCATGTCCTCAAAGACGAGACCCTCAAACATTGTTGCCTCTCTAGAAACACGCGGGGCAGAACCAAGCAACACAACCTTCATAAACACAATAATGAAGAATAATTTCAGACCAAGGTCATCTTTGCTAGGATCCTTGACGAGCACCTTGAGCTTATTCCTCAAATCCTTTGTCCTAATATCTTTGTTCCTGCTAATGTGAAGCTCCGATCTTAACTTCATGAAAGCATCGTCATATGTGTCCTCTGACGGCCATGGCACAGAATGACCACCACGAGGGAAACCAAATAATTGCTGTATACCATCTCTAGTGACGCGAAGCTTCTTATTAGCCTCACCCATGTCAAGAGTCATTGTATCAGGATCTATCCTCATGTACAAAACTCCCATCAGAGGGCGGGAAATGTTAGACTTCACCCTCCGCTTGAAGATAGAACCAAAACCAGATGCATGAACCCTAGCCACATGCCGACTCTCGAGCGATTTAGCACAAGCTTCAACCTCTCCCGACGAACATCGCACAGTTAAGTTCAATTTACGTTGGTCACCTTCATCCAAGGCAACTTTTCCGGCATTGCCTCCCACCGGCTTGAGCGGACTCATAACGCCAATAGGCTGTAAATGAAAATAAAGAAGCCACACCTTAAATAAATGAATATAGAAAACAAAACAAGCATATGAAGGCAAGTAAAAAAAAGAAAAGATTTCATAAGTTCAACTATTAAAACAATATCAGTACCACCCTCAATTGATGCTAACAATGACCAGCCTTACTTGGCCAGCCTACCAGCCCAAACATAATTAAATCATTGCAAGTACAACTAGTAAGTCACATGCAGTACAAAACACATACCACTACAAATTCATCTTCAGAATCAACTTCAATATCATCTTCTTCAGAAACAACATCTTCAGCTTCGACACGAGCACAGTTTTCACACCTTTGTTCACCTTTGCAGGATGAACTTTACGCTTCTTATTTTCTATCAACAAAGACCGCTCTTGAAGAGGAGACGAAGAAGGCTTCTTATTTGTCAAACCTCGTGGACTTTGACGAATAGGGCAGCCACCAAGTGTGCTTGGACCAATTTTCACAGCAACACTATCCCCATCAGCTTTGCTATTATCAGGTTGGGAACCAGCTTTCACACGTGGGCTACGCCTCTGTGTCCCATCATGATTTCGATCTGACATCTTCCTCTTCAAAACCGCTTTCTTCTCCTTAACTGTATCACGAGAAAACACTTGCGTCAAACGACTTTGCATCAAGTTTGTCTTCACAGGCATGTCACTTCCATGAGATCCGACATCAACAGTTGAAAAGGCCACGTCACCACCTTCATCGCCTACACATTTAGGAGCTTTAGCAACATCCTCATCACTTTGTTGCACACATGCAGCCTTTTGATGCCGTTCCAACTCCTTTCTCTTCTGGAAATCACACTTCTTCTTTCTTATCCTTTCATCCTCGAGCTGTAACTGCATAGGAACATCCTCAGCCTGAGTAATAGGCTCAGTGCCATCAACACTTTGTGACTGAGTAACAGACAACTGCAAGCTGCCATCACCATCATCAACGTTAAGAGAATACATTCCATCATTAATATCTTTAACAACATCAACAATGTCCTCAGGAACACCATGGCTGTCATTAACTGCATAAACCAATAACATAAGCACACACATATAAAATTGAAACACAATTAACATTGCAGAGACAAGATAAATAACGCACATAGCATCAGACACAAACAAAAGGAACAACTGATGTAACTAAGCATATATATGTATTCAAGGCTGATAAAAAAAGAGCAAATATAAGGGAAACACCAGCAACATTCGCAAGTTCTTCTAGAGGATTTGGTGTCTCAAAAATAACATTCACAAGATCTAGAAAGCGTTCTGATTTGTCAGAATCAGGAGGCACCGGCACTCCAACATCTGCAACAACATCATAATTAGCAAAAAAGTACATGAACAAGCAATCAATTCAACTATGTGAACACTACAAGTGCACCCAACAAAACAAAATGAACCCACCACTGGCACAACAAACTTCAGAAAAGACAACTCTTTCAACACCATACTAGTTCTTCACTAACTACTACAACCTATTCAAATGCCAGGACACCAGTTCAAACTACACATGGTGATAAGTACTACAACGTGTCTGCAGGTCGCATCAACTACCAAAACCGTACACACCACATATTCCAGGGCAAAATTAACAGCTATCAAAATACATACAACTTATAAAGTCGATACGGCAACACCTGTACAACCTAAAAACCAGATCTGTTAAAACATCATCCAAAATACAGGGAAAATCACCTGCATTCAACTTGTCCGGACTGGATGATGTACCCATTGAGATCTACACTCCTAACATCTGCCAAACCAGATCTACAATACACATGAACAAAATTAGGGCTCTGAACTATTTAAAAAATGAAGCACGCCATATAAAGCAAAACTCTTACCAGCAAACACAAAATCTGCCACGCAATCCAGTATCACTGCCGCCAACCGCTCGTTCAAGAGCAAAGGAACCCTAGCGAGTGCAGCCTGAGATAGCAAGAGAGCAATAGATTAGAAATAGAGAGAATATTTGTACATAAGAGGACGCAAGCGAAGTCGATGGCAGAGCAAAAGGAGCAAACAGAGCACCTAGACCTCCACCCCTGGGGTTGAACCCGCCGGCCGATGCTCCCGCGGCGAAACAGGAGTAGCAACTTCCCTACGAGAAGAGAAGAAGAGGGGAACGAAGAAGGAATCGATTTGGGGACGGGAGCGGAGCGGAACGGGGAAGATCAGAGGTTAAAAGGTGAGTGGGTGAAAACCGACGGCTAAAGCCCACAACCGTGGCGAAGCCCACTATCCCTGGGCAGTTACAAAAGATAATACCAAAAATAAAAAAAATTAATATAGAGGGAGAAAACAAACGGCTAAAGTACAAATAATAATTCACAATAGTACAATAAAAATTATCAATAAAGTGCAATCGAAAAAATAATTCATAACGAGGGGCAAGACATGTTACGGACTCGCCTCTGCATGCGACGCCGCGGCACGCCGCGTCGTCGCCTGCTACGGCTTGTTCCTGGCTTGGACTCACCGGGATGGGGGAAGGGGAGTCCCGACCCCCCTCCCCCACCCGACTCGGCCTCTCGCTAACGCGGCAGTGCGGTTATTCTGTCCCCCTTCCCGACACACACCCACACACCCCGAGGATAGCTAATGGGGGCAAGTCCATACAAGGAAGATGTGTCAGTACAACTATGCCCCTCGGTGCGGTGCGGTGCGGTGCGGGGGCAAGTCATGTTACGGACTCGCCTCCGCATGCGATGCAGCGGCACGCCGCGTCGTCGCCAGCTACGGCTCGTTCCAGGCAGTGCGCTTGTTTGACAGGCACAGTGCGGTTATTTTGTTCCCCCTACACGCACCCACACACTGCTAAGATAGATAATGGGGGCAAGTCCATACAAGGAAGATGTGTCAGTATAACTATGCCCCTCAGGGCGATGCTGGGGCAAGTCATGTTATTGACTCGCCTCCGCATGCGACGCCGCGGCACGCCGCGTCGTCACCTGCTACGGCTCGTTCTTGGCTCGGCCTCGCCGGGATGGGGTAGGGGGGTCCCCCACCCGGCTCGGCCTCGCACTAACGTGGCAGTGTGGTTATTCTGTCCCCCCCACAAACACACGCACCGACACTCCCCTAAAATAGATAATGGGGGCAAGTCCATAC